>NC_143030.1:24246092-24556592 GCF_057628025.1 Oncorhynchus mykiss
TGAAGTAGGTCTAATGCCAAGAATGACGGAAACTTGACCGGATTGCAAGCTCAATGGTGAGGGAGTAAGATTCTTCCCTATGCTTGCTTTCTCTCCCCCACTTCTCTGTCTTTGATGAGGAATTTTTACTTTTAATTATGTTTTGCTTGTTTCATACATTCTAGCCTGCATTTGACAAAGTGAATAAAGCCCCCAAAAACTACGATATTATACTTGTAAAAAAAGTTACCTATTGACCTGCTGTTGCTTCAAATCCCCAGTGGTATATAATGCAATACTCAACACTCAACCTGATGGTAAATATCCATCTGAATTACTGGGAACTAGTGTAAAATCAAAACACACGAGTCAATTTAGTTAAAAGAAAAAAAAAGCAGCTAGCACAAAAGCACATTTTCCTTATTACAACACGGTACTTCTTTCACATTTTCAGAGTGTTTGTCTCAACGAGGGGGGGGGGGGGGGGGGGGGTCAAACACGAAACAGCACTTGGCTGATGAGAGGCGAGACCCTTTCCTGTGTAGAGACAGAATCGGCAGAAGATAACCAATCAAGGCCCAAAAGCGATGGTGGAGATGAAAATTTCAGAGAAAAAGGGATAGAAATGAGGCGGGGAAGAGGGGAGTGGAGGAGTCTCCTTTATGACCCTCTTCTCCTACAAGGGGGATCATACACAGGCGTGACACAATGCTATCAGCCTATCAGGCGTTCCCTTAAGGTCTGCAGAGATGCCGGGTGATATATGACTTTGATATCGCCGGTAATTACTGGCCGTGAAGGCCACAACGCCTCAGGGGAAAGAAAGGGAGAACACAAAAGAGGAAAGGCGCTGGGTCGCTGATGAGAAAACGGCAGAGGCTGTTGTTGTTCGATATCGTCGCCGTTTGTTTTTGAAGTACTGCGGGTCGCCTGCACGTTGTCGAGATAGAGCCTGATTGATATGAGAGCACCCTGCTGCAGGCGGAAGCACTTCTGATGAATAATCTAGCCTCACTGCAGAGTTTATTGAGGAGAGATTTCCAAAGGCCCCCAAAAAATAAACCCTGTGTAGATTTTTTTTTTTTTAAATAATAATTTTAAAAAACTCGATATACTGGTCTAGTTGACAGCGTACTTTCATTGGGAAGGGTAGGGGGACTAAAATGTGGTAATTGGCACCAATTACATCAAATTAGTCCCGGTTGCATTGGTTGAATTACAATATCATTAGCCACCTTCCAGTCGCAACCCGGCCCCACACACAGGTGACACGTCTTTGAGTGGCTGTGATTTTCCAGACACGTAATGGCCACCGCATGCGGGAGCATCAGTAATGACTCAGAGCCATTCATCCTGTCGGGGGCATGGTGGGGAGACAGCTTTCATTTTGAGATGCATTACAGCACTCACTGGCGCGGCGGCATGCTATCACTCAGGCATAAGCTATTAGACCTCGCTTAAAAGACTGTAATGGAACCAAACACCTTGCTAGAAGAGACTCTGTACGCTGGTGGGATTTTTAGTAAGCAACCCGTCTTTCCATGGGGGGAGGGGGGTTCATTCCATTCTTCCGAAGGGAGGAAAAGTACGTTGAGCTAGCTAAATGTGTATTGACGGATAGCGGGCTTGGTGACATGGATGGGTATTTTTCTGATGATGGATGCTAGCCTGTGGCTTAGAGTTTGAGCTTGCAGCCTGGTTCGTTCTATTAACTGGCTGTGAATGATACCCAGACCATGCCCGTCAAAATGACTTAGCCAGTGCCAGCATGGAAGACAGGTGGCTCATGGGCTGGAAAAAAAAGAGAAAGAAATCCCAAAGGAGGAACATTCCATTAAGTGGGAGGCGGGAGAGGGAGGCACAGGCAAAACAGGGTAGGATATCAAATACCAGGGAAGTGTGCCTCAGTCGCTGGTCTGTATGCCAGTGCGAAATGCCCATTTAGTTTGGAGGACATTGTGTACGGAAGCCAGCAGCTAACAACGTGAAGGAAACCAATATCCTTTTCATGGATAGACCTAAAGAAATATATGAAAACAATCACTGGGGGAAAAAAATATTAGTGAGAGTTTGCCTGCTATTTTCTATTTGTTGTAGCATATATACCTAGTCTGAACACTATGCTAATGCATTTTGTTATGTGATAATCTGATCAAAGCCAGTCAATTGTAATCAGGAAAAAAGCGCAGCAAAGAATAATTACTGTGATTTGCTTTGAAGTATGTAAAAGTCTGCAACGGTGTGATGAGCGGTCCATTCTTCTTCTGCATGTATTTCACCCCACATTATCCATTCAGGGAAATCAGAGGAATCCAACAAACAAATGCAGAGCGAGCAATTTTCGGGCCTGCTTTTCATCTTGTGCCAGCTTCTGCATTATCCCTCACCTTTGAATGTACTTTTTTCAGAGTTTTTGTTTCTGTTTAGTTTCTGTTTGTTTTGTTTTATTATGAGCTTAGCTACCGGTTTCCTAGCAACAGCTATGGGAGCTTGGTTGCACCCGGGAGTGCCGCCCGTCCATTGCGCTTTCCTGCACGCTAACCCCTCGCACAGGCCTCTTCACATGCTAATGTGTTAGCCATGTTGCTAGTATTACAAATATCTCAGGACTCTACTCTCCCCGAGCCCCCCTCACCACCCACAACCTTTATCCACTTGCCAAATTTGCCTCAAATACAATAAGCGCTCGCTCTGAATCAGGTTTCACTTGTCGTTTAGCTTTTGTGAGTTGCTCTCCGCCAGCTCTGTGATGGTAAAGAGAGGTGCACTTCCCTGCTGCCGTCCATTTTTTTTCTGGTTGTCTTTTTTGTTGTTCTGTTTCTTCCTCATCTCCAGTTCGATTCATTCCGCCAGGGATTACTGTTCTGAGTGGGCGGTGCAGGAGGGATGACAAGGGAGATGCTATGGGGCGGATCAATTATCTGACAGTGGTGTTTGGACCTACCTTTTTATCCCTACTTCTCAACACCAGAGAGTATCTCATCTTTGTCGTGCATTACACTCAAAGTGGAGGGAAAGGCAGTTAGGTAATGTGCAGAACTCCATTAGAATTCTCAAAGCAGCACATGGAACGCTGGGTCTGGAAAACGAGGACGTGTCAACACTGAATAGCAATTTAGATAAACCTTATCTCGGTGGAGTGCTCGTAACCTACAGTATTCATGAGGACGTGATCATGACAAGCGCTACAAATCCTGGTACACGTCTGCAGCTTTTAAAGGGGGCTTGAAGCAAATCATGCGGTGTATCTATGGAAAATGGTTTGACAGACAACCTCGGTCGACCATCTCTCCTTACTAGTACTGAGTTACTCAACACAGGGCTATAAGAACTGTGCATAAGGATCATCATACCACAGCCAAGAAAACAACGATGAATGTGCTTACTTTCCTTAAATCGAACACATTGGCTGCATGTACAGTATGCTCAAAGCCTGTGTGGTCTGTGTACATTTGCTTAATGTAGATCCTCAAATTATGTTTACAATCTCTTTAAATCACTGTTAAAGTGCTGTATACTCTTTGTCTGCACTGACAAATCGGCCTCCATTTCCTGGTATCCCCACAATGTAGCCGTAACTTTGAACAAAGCGCTTAGGCCTGGCAGGGGAGCTCACCAAGAAAATATTTATGTCGAAAAATAAGAGATAATATATTCAAATCAACAATCATTTCTATCACAGGTCAAATGTATTTGTGGTATGAATTTACAGCCAAGACAGGGATTTATAGTGTTCAATCGGAGAATATTACAGAATTCTTGACCGCTTCCACTCCAAACATTGGATTTCTTCAAAAATTTGGATCCATATTCAGATTTGAAAAATACTCCAACAGGCTCTGGATTCAGAGTAGCAAGTACTCCTGCTGCACTGTTCAATTATTTAGCCATTTAAACATGTATTTTTTGAAGAAAACATTCCGTTTTTGCCATAGCGCTTACTGGCTTTCATGCAATTTAAACGTGAGCTTGTCTGAGGTGTTGGACTTGACAGCAGTTGCTATCCATTGGAGCGCTGCAATTGGTTGCCCAACATTCTGGGGCGGGGCTTAGCGAAGGGTCAATTTAATCTCCAATTAAACTCAATTCAGAAATGTAAATGGAACACAAATTATCAACATTGGAGAACTGTGTATTATTTTCAATGAGTACGTGTTCCCCTGAATGGACAAAGTTAGTTCATGATATCCCCCCCACTCTGCCCTGCAAACCCCAGACTAAAGGCTCAATAAAAGGTAACCAAAATTGCAACGGCAGCACTTGGGGCTCCCCTGTTAATCTCCCCTGTTATTGTAATGGTGAGAGGTTAGCATGTTTTTGGGGTTTGATGTGTGTCTAACTTTCTCAATCATCATAATTCACAATTAATTCAGGATTATCCGTAGTCATGATAGCATCCACATTAATGTAGAAGCGTTTAGAAACATATTCTATTCTTATTTACAATAAAAGTGACTCCAAAATGACGATACATTATTTACCATTCTATAGTAATAATAATCTGAAACACAACCGTAACAAACAGCAAATTAGTCCAACAAATGTTTGGAGTCACAAGCTTGGATGTAGTCATTGCGTGCTATGAATATGGGACTACATGTTTTACTTTTTACTACTTTAATGCATAAGTGAATTTGTCCCAAAACTTTTGGTCCCCTAAAATGCGGGGACTACGTACAAAAAGACCTGCAATTTCTAAACTGTTCACCCGATATGGATGAAAATACCCTCAAATTAAAGCTGCAATTTAACCTCGGTCATAGTATCATTTAAAAAATTCAATGTGCTGGAGTACATAGCCAACAACAAATGGGTCACTGTCCCAATATTTTTGGAGCTCATTGTATATAGAGGTCTGGATTCTTACCTCTGGGACATGATCTTGTAGGCATCGGGAAGGTAGCAGCGTGTATTCTCCATCTGCGCTGGGTCGGCGTCACAGATCTTGTCGTCGGTGCGGCCATAGTTGGCACTCTCAATCATGATGACGTCGGTGCCCGGGCAGCGCAGCTCGATGGGGTAGCTCTCACACGACAGCTCCCTCCTCACCACCGCCATGGGGATGGGAGCTCGACTGAAGGCTGTGGGTACATAGAGAGAAAATAACCTCAGCAAAACCTGCGTAACACTGGGGATATTTTCCATGCGGGAATTGAACCTGTGTCTCCCACTTGCCAACCTAATATCTTAACCAATAGAGCAAGATAAACAGAGCAAAAGATGAAGAGAGGGTGAGGATAGAGCAAAGGTCCAAGATCAGACATTGGGACGGAGGGAGTGGGGCTGACAGGGCCTTTGTTGGGCATGGGAGGAAAAATAACATGGCTGTAGGTTGTGTGGAAGAGAGATATGGTGAAAGGTCAATAGTTCAAAACAAAGGAGTATGTGGGGAGCATGTTAGTTGTGTTCATGATGACAATCCTACCAGTAAGACCAATACAGAAAAAAAAGGAACGAGAGAGAGAATGATAAACATCCATCATCCTCAACGCAGGTGATCAATTAACACATTAATCATGATGTCGTTATTCAATTAGAGCTGAGAGAGGTGGCCACGCCCACTTAACAGGGAAAGGTGACGGTTGGGTCAAAGAGGGGTTAACTGCTAGCGCTCTGGCAGTATTGTCATTGTTTACCGCAGGCAGCCAAATGGCAGGAGACCAGGAGACCAGAGCCTGCGGTCTGTCATGGCGTTTCTGCTTCGCCTCTTGCCAGAGGAACAGAGGAAACTCCAGGGGTTTGGTGTTTACAGTGGGAATGAAAAAATGAGTGGGAAATGTAAACATTGGGCTGAGAGATCGCAGGGGACCGTGACAATTTGAGATTTTCATAAACACCCCTTAACAGAAGTGTCTGTGTTGCAGCGCCAACACTGGACAATGGGTCCCGACTGCAAGCATTTATCATGGGCTGGAAGGGGGCTAGACAGTCTGGAAGTGTGAGAGCAATTTACCTGTGTGTGTTTTGCCTGTGTGAAGCTCTCTCCCCCTCCAGTAAATTCCACTACAATATGAGCCGTTATGACCAATCTAAAAGTTTTCAACCCCCCCCCCCCCCCTCTCCCATAACGACAACTGGCTTCTAGCAACTAAGGCACTGATACAGACTGGATTCCAAATGGCACCCTATTTCCTATTTCCTACATATGCACTACTATTGACAAGAGCCAATAGTGGTCTGGTAAAATGTAGTGAACTATGTAGGGTATAGGGTGCCATTTGGAATGCAAGTCTGTATCAGTGGAAGTGCCTTAGTTGCTAGAAGCCAGTTGTCATTATAACAGAAATTTCCTCCGGTTTAAGGAATGAAACATATCAATTATCTCCTACTTAATGGAAGTCTCTCTCTCTCAAAACAAGTGATCCAGATCTTATTACATTTCTACTTTTAATCAAGGGAGAGAAGAAGAAAAATAGCATCCATGGTGCCCGCTTGTCAAACACTTGATATAAATACAATGAAATGTGTTGAAAATCTATGAAGAATGACACAAATATTAATTTACAAAGTTTGCTGCTTCAGTGTCTTGTCAGATGTTACTATGGAATGCTGAAGTATAATTACAAGCATTTTGTAAGAGTCAAAGGCTTTTATTGACAGTTACATGAAGTTGATGCAAGTCAATATTTGCAGTGTTGACCCTTCTTTTTCAGGACCTCTGCAATCCGCGCTGGCATGCTGTCAATTAACTTCTGGGCCACATCCTGACTGATGGCAGCCCATTCTTGCATAATCAATGCTTGGAGATTGTCAGAATTTGTGGGGTTTTGTTTGTCCACCCGCCTCTTGAGGATTGACCACAAGTTCTCAATGGGATTAAGGTCTGGGGAGTTTCTGGCCATGGACCCAAAATATTGATATTTTGTTCCCTGAGCCACTTAGTTATCACTTTTGCCTTTTGGCAAGGTGCTCCATCATGCTGGAAAAGGCATTGTTCGTCACCAAACTGTTCCTGGATGGTTGGGAGAAGTTGCTCTCGGGGATGTGTTGGTATCATTCTTTATTCATGGCTGTGTTCTTCGGCAAAATTGTGAGTGAGCCCACTCCCTTGGCTGAGAAGCAACCCCACACATGAATGGTCTCAGGATTATTTACTGTTGGCATGACACAGGACTGATGGTACTGCTCACCTGGTCTTCTCCGGACAAGCTTTTTTCCAGATGCCCCAAACAATCAGAAAGGGGATTCATCAGAGAAAATGACATTAACCCAGTCTTCAGCAGTCCAATCCCTGTACCTTTTGCAGAATATCAGTCTGTCCCTGATGTTTTTCCTAGAGAGAAGTGGCTTCTTTGCAGCCCTTCTTGACACCAGGCCATCCTCCAAAGGTCTTCGCCTCACTGTGCGTGCAGATGCACTCACACCTGCCTGCTGCCATTCCTCAGCAAGCTCTGTACTGGTAGTGCCCCGATCCCACAGCTGAATCAACTTTAGGGGACGGTCCTGGCGCCTGCTGGCTTTCTTGGGCGCCCTGAAGCCTTCTTCAAAACAATTGAACCGCCCTCCTTGAAGTTCCTGATGATTTGATAAATGGTTGATTTAGGTGCAATCTTACTGGCAACAATATCCTTGCCTGTGAAGCCCTTCTTGTGCAAAGCAATGATGACGGCACGTTTCCTTGCAGATAACCATGATTGACAGAGGAAGAACAATGATTCCAATGATGTCTCAAGTTGAGGGAGCATGCAATTGGCATGCAGGAATGTCCACCAGAGCTGTTGCCAGAGAAGTGAATGTTAATTTCTCTACCATAAACTGACTCCAACGTCGTTTTAGAGAATTTAGCCGAACGTCCAACTGGCCTCACAACCGCAGACCACGGTTATGGTGTTGTGTGGGCGAGCAGTTTGCTGATGCCAACGTTGTGAACAGAGTGCCCCATGGTGGCAGTGGGCTTATGGTATGGGCAGACATAAACAACGGATAATGAAGACAATTACATTTTATCGATGGCAATTTGAATGAACAGAAATACTGTGATGAGATCCTGAAGCCCATTGTGAGGCCCATTTTTAAGAGATATCTGTGACCAACAGATGCATCTGTATTCCCAGTTATGTGAAATCCATAGATTATGTCCTGATTTATTTATTTCAATTGACTGATTTCCTCATATGAACTGTAACTCAGTAAAATCGTTGAAATTGTTGCATTTACATTTGGTCAGTATAAAATACTTGTAGCACGCACCACAATACAACAAGCGTCATTTATATGGAGAGGATGATGCCATCCATATAGTAAAACAATGAATGCAGCAAAATGTGGCCCAAAATCCAGATGGCTATGTTTTTACAGTTCTATCCAAAGGCACATGCACAGCCCATTGCATGGGATGGTTACCATAGAAACGTTGCACTGAGAATTGCAAAATACTTACCACCCCTTTATGATAAAGTACCAAACTGAATTTAAAAAAGCCATTTTGTCTCCACGATCCCTGAAATCAATAAATGATTTCATTCTTATCTCATTTATTCCACATTCTGTTTCATATTAGTCTCTTGCTATGGAGTAGCTCATTCTCAAACGCGACGCCACATCAATTTATAAGCAGATTTGAGTTCTATTGAACTGTGCTTTGCTGAATAGCTCTCCTAAACATGAGTTTGCTCTCTGAGTATTACTGATCTATTTCAATTCACTGGGCAGTGGGCAAAGTGCCGTAGTTATTCTATAAGGATCAAATTCATCTTTGTGCCATTTTAAGCAACACAGTGTGCCATCCTAGGTTGTTTGAAATCACAGCATTCATAGGATATTAAATTTTTTTCACAAGTTATGGTATTAACGTGTGCTTCACTGGTAACACTTCGATATATGGTGTGTACACACACACACACACACCCCTACTCATTCCAGGGTTTTTCTTTATTTTTTACTATTTTCTACATGGTAGAAGTGAAGACATCAAAACTATAAAATAATACATATGGATTTATGTCGTAACCAAAAGAGTGTGAAACAAATCAAAATATATTTCATATGTGAGATTCTTCAAAGTAGCCACCCTTTGCCTTGATGACAGCTTTGAAAAACCCATGAATGAGTAAGTGTGTCCTAACTTGACTGGTAGTGTACGCAGCTTCAAACGTAGGCCAGATTAAATGGGCAACAGGCATATTACATCTAAGGTATGTTAGACCGACATTGAGAGAAATTAACTGTATAAGGGTTCCCATGTTATTCTCAAAGATGGGCGTCGAAACTATAATAGCTTTCTATAGCCTATGCTATCTATGCTATGCAAACTATGCTATGCTAACTCAACATGAAAGGATACAAAAAAGGTACGAGCATACATTTGAAAGTCTATATATTTGATTGAATTATTCGGTTTGAATAGGTCTGAATAAGATGTTGGGATATTTATTTTTGGGTGAAAGTAGGGTGAAAGTAGATTTCATTTCTTCCCGGTACGGAACCTCCACATTTTTTTTTACAATTCTAATCATAGAATTACATACAGAATCCCAATGAATTTTTATGTCTTCATCTGATCTGACAATCACGCCAAAAGGCACCCTACGCATGTTCGTCCACTCAGTTCGTCCACTCTATAATAATTCCCACGTCCATATAGTGCGCTACACCCACCATTTGAGAAATGGAAATCTCTTACAAAGCACCAAAAAGTGTAATGATGACATTCGGCAATTGTGAAATAGGCCGACACTTGAAACCTGAATTGATGCATCCACTGCTGTCCTCGCGTCTCTGTCTTGGCAAAATGTCACTGTTATTGTCATACCACACCACATTTTGGACCGTACTTCCACATGGTTTCAAGTCCATTTGCTAATATTTCATGAGGTCATGATAAATAATAGTGTAATAGCTTTCAGTTTTCTTGGCTTCTTTGTTTTAAATAATTGTGATAGGCTTATGTTTTACCAATACAGCATACCACCACCCCTCCCTCCCGGCTCATTTTCACCACTGCTTTAGAATAAATCAGATGTACTACCCTGACTGTACATTGACAACTGATTGGGCTATTAGCATGACCTCAACATCCCTTGAGGTTCTTAAAAATTGACTCTCACTATAACCTATTTTCAGTTCAAGTTCTCAGAATGTTCGTCAAGCGATATCTTCCACCCAAATATTAAAAAGCAATTCAGGAGCCAGAATCCCTAATCGACTAATATAAGCATGTAACCAAATGCCCAAAATAGACGTGAATTACCAGAGTAGTCAACAATTCTATGTAATTACATTTGTACCCGGAAGTGGCGATGGATAGGGCTCAGATTCCCTGGCTACCAACACCAGCATCCTGCCTGTGTGCCCGTATCACCATCTAAGGCCAGACACCCGCTTATAGCTAAAAAGCAAGATGGAGTCTCATTGAGAGTCCTTACTGATATCTAAGCTCTCAGTTCTATTCTGTTCCACCTTCTCTTTCTGTAATCCTTGAGGAATATTCTTCTGTAGTTTTGTTCCTGCTCCTGAGAATTTCTCAGGATAGGTCTCATGACGAGCGCTCTGCTGAATACACAGAATTGTGGGAGAACTTGCTTGATAAAAACTTTGAAGTCAAATCACCTTTTAGGCTAAAGTGAAGAATGATATCTTTACTTCAACTTTTCTTCAACTTGTCTAAAAGTGTTAATTCACACAGTGAATCTACAAAGAGCGAGTCATTTCTACAGACATGACACAATTCACAAATGAATATTTAAAAATGCAATTACTCACCAAAAAGGGAATTCTAAAGGTCATTGGAAATAATGGTTGAGAGGAAAATGTCGCTCTTCCCAAGGTTTCTAATCACTCGGAGAGGCAGCAAATTGAAAACCAAAAGATGAGTTTGATTGCGGGTCTTGAATGCGGATTTCCTTAAGTAATGGGGGTAAATTGCATGTCCTCAAGAGGGCTTGCATGTAGAGCGGCACTGAGGCCCTGGGGTCATTGAAGAACAGCCCAGACGCGCTTACCTCCTTCCCGAGACACCGGGCACTTTGGGTCAGACAGAGCTAACTAGCAATGACATTTAAAAGTCATAATTAATACCAAAACAGGCCCTCAGGGTAGGCATTTCAGTTAATCTCCCAAGAAACTGAAAAATTGTCCGATTGAAGGGGGCCCAACGACTGCAGACATTATGATTAGAGAGCTTGTTTGTGTAAATGTCTGTCATAATGGAGATCAACACATGTCTGGTACGATTTCGAAGGGTCCCTTTACGGACTTGTGCAATTATTCAACTTTTCCAATCTCAACCGGTTTCCGACAGCATCAGCTCCAACACAGTCAGTGATGATTTGAGATAAACCTGCCATCTCAAATTAAGCCCGGATTGGGAAATACACCAAATCAAAACTTCAGTATGAAAAGTTTAGCTAATATTATGAAGGGGTAGAGTATTTCGTCCCAGGAGGCAGCTCGTTTCCTGTTGCAAACAACACATACAAAAACAGAGGGCGGACAATTCAAATGAGCTCTTATTGAAATGCATTAATGATGGATGGAGAGATGGAGGAAGGGAGAGATGTAGGGAGAGAAGGGCTGATTCAACACATCAAACGTCTGTCTCTCTTCCCCACGTAGCTGAATCTGCTCGGCCCACAAAACAGGTGATTAATTAGTGCATGAATCATAATGTCGTTATTCGATTAGAGCAGAGGGAGGCAGCCACACCCACTTGCGCTTTATGGTGAAGGAGATTGTGTCACCTGTGGCAAGCCGAGACGGTTTGTGGAAATGGAGGGTAGACCTACTTAAAAAATTGCTCTTAACGGTAACCATTTTTCCATAAAGAACAAAGAATTGTTCATTTTTAAGTGAGAAACTAGCATAATGAGTAAATTAAGTTTAGATATATCCCCAGGCAATCCAAATCTAAGGGTCTCTACTCAATCGAAAAGGATAAGGAGACTACCGTAAAACAAGACGATGTGTTAGCTGTGCTTTTGAATGAGTGTAGTCAATAAAAACATTTGACTCAGACATGTAGACATTAATCAAACACACTTTGCAATGCAGAAAAATGTAATTGTTTAAAAAAAAAAATAATATTCAATAGAACCCTTGATGTGTCTGCAGAAAAAAAACCGCATGAAATGCCTGTCATCGAAGACTGCACACCCAACAAAACACAGAGAGCTATCCAGTTCCAGGTGTTCTTCAGTGGATCCTAGATTGACAGGCCCTTCAAAATCACACCAATTGTTGGCTTTTGGCGCCTCAACCGGCACTGTGGTTTTAGTGTAATTAGCAATTAGCATGAGTCAGTCTAATGGGGAGAAAGCATGGTCTGAAGACACGTTCTGCTTGCCAGTGGAAACAGGCCATTTGTTTTGTTCCCACTCCTCTTCATCGACACACATCTTCCAACGCCTGGCAACACACCAAGCTCGCCAGTATAGGGGAGGCGAGTTATGCTTGACAGAGCTAGTGACAAACTAACACACGTGCCTCACCTGTCAATCTAGCAGTCAGCCATGCCGAGGGAGGAAATCAGCTCTATTTACGTCAGTGAATTACTGAATTAGCCCCAAGGTGAGATACAGGAGAACAAAATCAGCTATGTCAATTAGAGAGGCTACATCAACTGCCTGAGTAACACCTTAACCTCACTAGACCGCTAGTTCTTGCCTGAAACTTGTAATCCATCCGTTATTTTACCAGGTAAGTTGACTGAGAACACGTTCTCATTTGCAGCAACGACCTGGGGAATAGTTACAGGGGAGAGGAGGGGTATGAATTGTAAACTGGGGATTATTAGGTGACCGTGATGGTTTGAGGGCCAGATTGGGAATTTAGCCAGGACACCGGGGTTAACACCCCTACTCTTACAATAAGTGCCATGGGATCTTTAATGACTTCAGAGAGTCAGGACACCCGTTTAACGTCCCATCCGAAAGACGGCACCCTACACAGGGCAGTGTCCCCAATCACTGCCCTGGGGCATTGGGATATTTTTTTTAGACCAGAGGAAAGAGAGCCTCCTACTGGCCCCCCAACACCTAATGTTTGATGCTTGCTGTTAATGGGGGTGGGAGGGGGGCAGATACGGTCTAATAGAGCTATATTTCTATATTTACTGTGACAAAAATCAACGTTTTTGTCTGTTCCATTATGAAAAAAGGAGTCCCTACGCTGATTGCTATAAGTATGTAAAGTTTTAAAGGTGGGATGTTGAAGTGGATGCTAAACGTGAGGCTAAAGGGGCCATTCAGTTTTTTACTTCAAATTAATGATCCCATTTCACATACAGTACTAGTCAAAGAGTTTGGACACCTACTCATTCAAGGGTTTTTCTTTATTTTTTACATTGTAGAATAATAGTGAAGACAGACATCAAAACAATGAATTAACACATGGAATCATGTAGTAACCAAAAAAGTGTTAAACTAAAATATATTTTATATTTGAGATTCTTCAAAGTAGCCAACCCTTTGCCTTGATGACAGCTTTGCACACTCTTGGCATTCTCTCAACCAGCTTCACTTGGAATGCTTTTCCAACAGTCTTGAAAGAGTTCCCACATTTGCTGAGGACTTTTTCTTCACAGTTGTCCAACTCATTCCAAACCATCTCAATTGGGTTGAGGTCGGGTGATTGTGGAGGCCAGGTCATCTGATGCAGCACTCCATCACTCTCCTTATTGGTCAAATAGCACTTACACAGCCTGGGGGTGTGTTGGGTCATTGGCCTGTTGAAAGACAATTGATAGTACCACTAAGTGCAAACCAGATGGATGGAGTATCATCACAGAATGCTGTGGTAGCCATGTTGGTTAAGTGTGCCTTGCATTCTAAAGAAATCACCAACAGTGTCACCAGCAAAGAACCCCCTGAGCATCACACCTCCTCCTCCATACTTCACAGTGGGAACCACACATGTGGAGATCATCCGTTCACCTACTCTGCGTCTCACAAAGACATGGCGGTTGGAACCAAAAATCTCAAATTTGGACTCATCAGACCAAAGGACAGATTTCCACCGGTCTAATGTCCATTGCTCATGTTTCTTCTCATGTTTCTTGGCCCAAGTAAGTCTCTTCTTATTATTTGTATCCTTTAGTAGTGGTTTCTTTACAGGTCTTCCTTTCCTATGGCGGTCCTCATGAGAGCCAGTTTCATCATAGCGCTGGATGGTTTTTGCGACTGAAATGTTACACATTGACTGACCTTCATTTATTAAAGTAATGATGGACTCTTGTTTCTCTTTGCTTATTTGAGCTGTTCTCTTCTCTATACCACCAGTACCATTTCACAGCACAACTGATGGGATCAAACGCATTAAAATGAACTTTTAACAAGGCACACCTGTTAATTGAAATGCATTCCAGGTGACTACCTCATGGAGCTGGTTGAGAGAATGCCAAGAGTGTGCAAAGCTGTCATCAAGCAACTTTGAAGAACCTCAAATAAAGTATATTTTTATTTGCTTACAACTTTCTTTGGTTACTACATGATTCCATGTGTGTTACTTCATAGTTTAGATGTCTCCACTATTATTCTACAATGTAGAAAATAGTAAAAAGAAAGTAAAACCCTGGAATGAGTAGGTGTGTCCTATCTTTTGACTGGTACTGTATGTACTGTAGACACTGGTAGAGTGGTGGCCTGCCCATTATGGCGTTAGCGGCGGCACCCCACCTGTGATTGGTGATGATTTTTAGACCAGACCTGCACTGGTACAGGTGCTGTAGATGATGAATATGAGGCTAGAAAGCGGTGAATTGCGCATTTAAATGAATGCCAACAAGGGCTTAATTTAATCAAACACTATTAAGTGCTGAGCTGTAGCAGACCAAAAAATAAGCAGATGACAAAAGGAGGATGATGCTCTTCCGGGTGTTCAGAGATTGATACTCCACTTCAAAAATCAAATTATAGTTAACTACGTGGAGGTCAATTTCTCTTCAGCTCAAGGAATTTCTGGGATAATTCAGAGTGCGGTTCAATGACTTCATTAATTCTTGTTGAATATACACGAGTTGAAGTCCATTTGACTAATTTCTTGTCGAAGTGAAAAAGGGCCCCATCACGAATCCATTGAAACGAACACTTTATGAACATTTGAATATCCCAAAATATTGACGACTGAAAAAATATATATATTTCCATTTCTATTCTCGACATGGTAAATAAGTTGAATAATATGTCCGGCTTCACATCTGCGAAGCGCAGACTTTGTCAGTCCCGGGGCAGCCTAGGGAGTTGGCGGCTACTGCTATAGTGGCGGCTCGCAAGAGAGAGCGAGCGAGCGCGCACGAGAGCGAGAGAAAGTTGGGCTTTGTTCTGCTACCCGTCACATTGACATCGTTTGTCTATTTCTTCTCTTGTCATCTCCCCCGTCTTCCCCTGGCTCCAACCATCCCCTCAGGCTTCTGTGTCGCTCTGGGGACATTATGGGCCAAAACGAACACCACCTCGTTCCCCTCAAACCACCCAGACACACACCCACACGAATTGACACAGACACACACACAGAAACATAACTCAACTTGCCCTGGCCGCGACACAAAGTATAACGGAGGTCAAAAAAATAAACAAAAAGATGCTTTCCTTGCGTGAGGTGGAGAAGAACCTGCCTTTCTCACATGGACCATTGGCGCAGTGCAGACATCGGCAGGTTAGAGAGGTTAGAGCGTTGGGCCAGTAAGCAAAATGTCACTTTTTTGAATCTCTGAGCCGACAAGGCGAAGAAAAAAACACATCTGCAGATGTGCTCTAGAGCGAGGCACTTAACCCTAATTGCTCCAGGGTCGCCGTTGATAACAGCAGACCCTGGTCATGACCCCATTCTCCGAGAAGGTTCTCAGGGGTAGTTGGAATATGTGAATTTCCAATTCATATGCGAACACATTTCCAATTCACACGTGTATTAACACGCGCTTGTATGTGTGTGAAATAGGACAAATATAAGCACTCACCAAATTATTATTATCGAACAGCAACACCTGACAGCGCAAAGGAACTACATGGAACTGCATTTAGCCATGTGAAATGAGACAGCAAGACACACCACACAGTGTCTCATTTTTTTTCTCCTGCAATATAAGACTTTAGATTTTCAGATAAGAAAGCTACGTTGTCTGTATCAATCTACTGTGAAAGATCCATGACCGAATGACTAAGGGAAGTCACGCTAAATACCATTCAGCCTGACCCTAGACCTGTTATATACAATTCGAGCCTTAGGCCTATCCTAACCCTGAAAAGTTCTGGGAGTATATTTTACTGAGTTTTTCCTATGACAAAGCGTTCACGAAAATCCACTGCATGTTGTAGTGAATAGGAAAATCCTGCAATGTTCCAGTCTGAAAGGCATCTAAGCCTCATGTTAATTGCATCAACTGTGCTTTTGTGAGCATAGACAGCGTAAACAAAGTATAATGCACGCCAATACTGACAATCACCATGGATAATAGTCTCTTTAGCCACAATATGATGTGGATTGCCATTGCAGTGTATTTGAGACAACAGTGGTGTGTGAGGATCCCATCGGGTCATGTTTGTCAATGGAAACCACGACCTCATAAACTGACAGTGGAAAGCACTTAATCTGTTCTGACCTCAATCAGTCGACACTGAGAATAAACTACCCTATGCTCGCTCACACCGACTACATCCCAAATGGCGCCCTATTAATATGTAGTGCCCATAGGGCTCTGGTCAAACGTAGTGCACTATATAGGGAATAGGGTGTCATTTAGGATGCAGCCTCTTTCACTCTCCCGCACACGGATTGTATATTCAACAGCAGCAGCCATGGAGAAGACATGGATGGGGAGAAAGGAGTACTTTTCAGCAGCTAAAGGAATAATAACGGATAATGCATTTGACACAAAGCCCATATTGGCTCGGGTTGAGAAACTCGTTGCGTTTGTTATGAACTTGAAGACACTGTATGTGTATGAGAAATGTGGCAATATCTTTGTTTTCGAGTTTGAGGGAACGCTAAGAAAAATAGGAATCTTTCATTTTGGCTTGCTCTGCTGCTTATAGCATGAAAAGTCGCAGAGGCAACAAAGAGAAGTTCACAACTGATGTATCCTCATAGAAACTCATTTGACTTCAGATTCAGCAGGCTTCTTCCCTTGAGATATAAACATACTTTATTGGAGCTTCCTGCAAATAACGTACAGTAGCCTCCATTGTAAGCTTAGGTCATTTATGTATTTCACATTCTTCCTGTCTAACGCGATTTTTGCTGCAGTTTATTAGCCGAGGGGTAAAAAGCATGAATTAATACCAATTATGGCTCCAAGCAGTTATGTTTACTTGCATAATGAAAAACACAAATTATTCAAATGCGTAAATTAAAATGGGAATTCATGCATATGCCCTAATTTACTAACTAAGGCACATAGCAACATTTATATCATATCTAAATAGGTAACTGTATCAGATGCAACTGGATTAGCAAACTGCTGAACTGTTAAGAGATTGAGGGTACGCAATGATGCACAATAACGTATTGTGTGACGAAATAGGTTGTCTAACAAAACATTTTTGTTTTGAGGAAGTTTGTGTGATTTTTAAATTGGGCAAAGTGAATTTTTTCCTTGGTTTACATTACATTCTACCGGTTTTACTATATAATTTATTTCATATAGCCGCAATTCCTCATCTGCTTGCATGCTCCTCCCCTATCAGGTGTTTGGGTACTTCCCTTATGCGCTATTTTCTGCCCACTTACTATACAGTCAACTCTATCCTGCCCTCTATCAACAGTGGCAATAGCGGAAGGTGGATCGTTTGTCCAGATCTGCAATAGGTTAACTAGCAATCATACCATACATAAAATAATTATAATCTGCACTAATTGTCTACATAAATCCACAAGAACATGGAATAGCTGATTGGCAGCGGAGGCCAGGTGCGTCATTGCGAAATAACAGTCAAGGCATGAGACGCAGCTCAAAAAGTTCCCCTATCGATGTTGTTTGAGCCATACACATTTTATTTACTATATAATCGGATGCCCATCTCAAAATAGTCAAAACATTTATAAAATATGTAAAACAATTATTTTTAATCCATTTTTTTTACCAATTGAATGACACGTTTCGCCATTGTAATGTGGTAGTTGGTGTTCGGTTAAAGCTCTGTGAATCAAATTATGGGAATCAAAATAAGTATTTCTGAATCGCAAAAAGTAAAAAAATGTATTTTTGCTGTAGACTTCCTTTTGAATTGTGTTGGTGCAAAACTTATTTTATACATACGTTGATTTGAATGTTCAATTTATGGGACATTGCAACTCAACAGATGCTAGTAGTCAGCCTGAAGAATACACTTCTAAAAGTAATAAATATAGCCAATCGGTGCTATAAAATCCACGATGCATGCTGAAACAATCATTCAACATTTTTCCCCAAAAACCTTCCCAATTAAATGTTGACTTCAAAGTAGGCCTATCTGGCAGAATGATTTTATGATGATTTATCAACTGGGTGCAATACTTTGACATCACATGTGCAGTACAAAAACATTGCTACCCTAACACAAATCTACTGTGACTAAATCTCGGCTTGGACATGCTTTCAAATAGTGCTCTCCAACACCTGACACAAATAGTGGGTTAGGGGGATACCCTGACTGGGTCTCAAGCGCTGGTCCTTTTGACTGTCATTACAAAACCATTATACTGTCACAATCCTTGCTACATTATACATGATACAATTCCCACCAAGTGGGTTAACCCTATTGGCACAATGCATAAGGTATTTGCCTTTCAAATGACCCGGTTTCACTTCCTTGTCCTGCCGTTTGCTACACTGGTGTCAGAAGTGGGATGGCGGCCATGCAGCCATCAGAACGCATGGCTCGGACATGCTAGGGGGCTGATTAGTCGAAGGAGGGGGCTGTGTAGTAAACCTTGCTATATAAACCACGTTACAATTCCCAGCAAGTAGATTAACCCTATTGACACGAAGCGTAGCTTGTTTTCTTTCACTCCAGCAACCTGAGTTGTTTTCCCTGCGCCATAGTTTGCTACAATACCGAAAAGCTAAAATCTCTCAGTGAGGTCACTAGCTGTTGTACAAAAGGTTGTTTAGTATTATTACAACAGGTATAACTTTTGTTAAGTAAAAAAAGTTTTTTTTTTTTGTTTCCCCTTAATTTATTTAAAAAAATAATAATTATCCACTACATAGCTCATTAAATTTGTACGGCCTGAAAGTCAATAACATTATCCTACCTAGACTAGCCTACACCACCACAATGCAATGAAAATGTGAATTATTGTGAGTACAATTATTGTACAAGACTGTAAACTGCAGTTTTGTACAATTTCATTTGAATGATGTTGCAAAAGCCCTGTTATTCGAATGTTTCATTCTATTAATTTCATTTGGATCAGTTGTGAGTCAACTCGACAGATTAAAAAGTCTGCAAAGTCACAGTAGCAGGACAGTCTGGCTGTATTTTTACCTCTGATACGGATGTGCTGCTGTCTGTTGCCGATCCTCATTCTCACATGTTGTCCTATATAGTGTAGGCACATAGGCCTATGCTACCAGCAGGCCCAGTTATTCAGAAAAGCTTAACACGCTTGACTCCTTTCCAATCGGAGTGGTTGTTCCTTGACCTAGAACCTAACGCTTAAATATCGCCGAAATATTTGTCGTTTAACTTTTGATATGTATTACCTTATGTATGCAATAAACACAACCACTCACATTTGAGTTTGATTAGGCTACTTCAAAGGTCTTCTGTAGGCTACCTGCACACATTCGAAAGAGATATCGAAAAGAGATATCCGTCACACAAAAAAAACGAAGCCTTCAATGACATTCGGAGATTGTCAAGCCAATCCTTCGACAAGGAGTAGGAATGGATGTATTTTCTGTTTGTTGAGATAGACAATGTCTATTTGATTGGGGTGTTGAAAACGTAAACCATGATGAAGCGCTCAAAGTCATCGGTATGTAGTTATGCCTGGACTATTGGTTATATGTAGTGCTTTGGCACAGATACCTTTTGGTGGAATATTGTTGCATATATTTTATATAAATTATAAATAGAGCATAAAAATGTTTCAAATCTGATTTCCCCCTAGCTGATCATTGTCTAAAGGCGACTCTGGTCTTAGTGTAATGACACAAGCAGGGAGAGTTAGCTCAGCTAATCCTCAACCTTCTGTTCCATAGCTCTGCTTGGACTGCCACAAAAGCATGCTGAAGTTGTCAAATCGATATCCATGTTTATATACACAGGGTTGATCCAGTTAATGTTATTTGTGGTGGTAATCAAGGGGAGGGTCATGTGAAAATATTTTAGGGAGGGGGGTGCATTTTATTGAAGCCTGGGTGTTGTAGTAATGGGGGTAGGATGGGATACCCGTATACTACATGGAAGATGCTAGCGTAGCTTTCAGACAGTAGGCTATGTACAGAGTGGCACCATTCATTGTCTCCCTCCCCTCCCTTTCGTCTATCCCTCTGGGTCAATGAATGACCATGGAGGGGGGTTGAGGACACACCTCCTTCCCCCAAGGGAGGCTTTCTAGGACATTTCCCCCAAACATACATGCATGGTGGCCCCATTTAGCCTAGATTTACAAAAGGTCTTCATTCGCCCGTCTATATCCAGGACGATGAGGGCAGTGCTAATCTAGAGTCTCTCTAGGTTACTGTAGTCTACAATGGCGCTAGCTAGCTAGCATAAGATAGTGTAGCTACAGCATGTGTAGCGTAACATCTAAAACATGTGCTGGGTGACAAAAAGCTCCTGTTCTGTCGGTGCGCCGAGAGATCACAGCAGCGTGAGCAGTTAATTGAATCGCATGGCGGAGCCCTCCGCGAGATTATTATTAACAAGAACCTGCCAGTCATACAGCGACACGCTAAAGGAGAGAGAGATGGAAGATAAAAGAGGTGAGGAGAGTTGAAAAAAGATGAGGAGAGAAACAGGAGGGGAGAGGGTGGCGGAGGCGACAACTCGTCGATACCTAGCTCTTTGACCTCCCACAGAGAGCAGGTCATCTTATTGAGCGCGCATGCCACGGTGCACGCAAATGGTGTGGCATTGCTTCCATCAACCTGTGTTGCTATGCTACATCTGCAATAGCAACAGCACTCAGTGAACCCTCTGATTCCTTTTGGTTTCCAATGTTTAAAATGAAAGCTAAAATCACACACACAAGGCTATTATGTGAAGACAAGAGGCGGGACTTTGAATATGCATGGAAAGGGATGGTCGCCCTCCACGTGTGTTAATAAATGAACTGCAACGTGAAATGGGAAGACGTGTCAAAAGTTTGGAATTCTGGACGACCGTCAGACGTACACAGTACTGTGGGCATGCAGTTCACTTGAGAAGTATAAACATGAGGTGAAAACGTTTCACGCTCATACCTATGATTCTGGGTACAATACTTGAACCTAAATATGCATATAATATTGTAAAGAAAAACACGGCAATGAGCATCAACCCACTAAAAAGGTCTGCACACTTAATATGAGCCCTTACTCAACAATGAGCAGAGTACACACAGTCTACAGTGTGTCCCTTCCAGAGGGCCTATAGAGACATCTCGTGCCAAAACGCTTGATGCTGCACTGCAGAGTGACATCCTTCTCTACCGTTTCCACTGCTCTCTCCAGCCCATGTCACGAAGCAGAAAGCACTGCATTATCACAGTGAAAAAGAATCCCCTTCAAGTCCCCTATGCCACTGAACAAGGGCCAGTGATCGGGGTGTGTGTGTGTGTGTGTGTGTGTGTGTGTGTGTGTGTGTGTGTGTGTGTGTGTGTGTGTGTGTGTGGGAGAGGGGAGGGCAACACTGGGGAATGTGCACCTGCAATGTTTCTCACTTGACACAGTCAGTCTTTTGTGGGATCCCTCCATGTCACATTTATCTCCAGGGAAATCTTAGTGGTTTTCCACGGTTAAAATAAATGACAGAACCCCTAAAAGCCAGCTCTTAACTATTGACTTCTCTCAGTTTGGACTATCCGGATATTCAAGAGACAACATAATACAGGGGCTATATTTATCAAGCTTCTCAGAGTAGTAGTACTGATCTAGGTTCAGTTTAGCCTTTAGATCCTAAAGAATCCGTGTATTATTGACAAGGATAAAGACGGGCCAAGATTATTTTCTGGGGATGCAGTAAGAGGGAGGTTGTTTACACATCAAACATAGCACACACAAAAATACAATAAAAAACGACTACAACTGACACCTTAAACTTCTTCAGGAACATCTCCAAAGTAAATACATAAATATGATGCCTTAACGAAAGATACCGGACGTCCGAGCACTTCATTTATTGTCGTCTCATCTTCCTTGACGTGTACTGTACTGTGACCAGGTGTGTGCAGTAAAAGGTGGGAGGTGAGGGTCGGTGGGGGAGGAGACCATTCCTTCCTACTCCAACAAACATGCAGCCAACAGCCTTAAGATGGGCCCTGGGTGGACTTAGGGGAGGACAGTGGGACGTGACTTCACAGGGGGATCCATCAATGGCTAAATTGACAATCTCTCCAGGGGCCTGACAACTCCGTATGGGATTGAGGGCAAGCTGTGACCTCAAAGACTTATGGGGGAGTTTGTGATGTCGAGGAAGTGTGTGCCTTTCTTAGATCCCTTTCAAGGTACCACTCGTCCATTCAAGAAGTACATATATCCTCAAATCGGCTTGACCCTGACATTGTTTCAAACAAAATGTGGAGGGAGAAGGGCCTCCTTTGAGAGAAAGCTGTGTATATCTTTGTCGCTATCCTCCCTCTCCCTTTTTTCCTCAGGCACAATTAATAAGGAAATAGAACGGCCGGGCCAGCTTCCCAAAGGAGGCCGCAGCTTCTCTCTATAATACAGCTCTTCTTTTGTCAATGGGTTGTATTGAATTCCCTCCAAGGCTACTGTGCCACATTGAAGGCCATCTCCAGTATCCCTCCGTCCCTCTCTCCCTCTCTCATTCTCTTATCATCAAGGGTCTACAGGGGCTAATCTGTCTCACTGTAACATTTGATCCCAGTCTTCGGTCCCAATGCCCGACTTTACAATACTTCATATATTGATTCACCCATTGCTTTCTACTAAGCTAAGAGTAGAGAGAGAGAGGAAAGAGAGGGGAGCGAGATGGGGAGGGGGTGAAAGAGGGTGAGATGGGGAGAAAGAGAGAGAGGTAGGGAGCGAGACGGAGAGATCGTATAAGCGTCTCACTTCGTAATTGGACCACCGTTCTTTTTCCCCCCGCTTTGAACTTTAGTTTCAGGCAAATGTAATTATATACCTTGTATTCTCGGTTTTGAAGGAAAAAAAAGCTCAAATTCTCCCTCGATGGTGAAGTGGTAAAGTGCCATGTAAAAATGAGAGAGCTGGGGAAAGCAGTTTGGATTGACTGATTGGTTGGCATTGTCCTCTGAGCTCCATTAGGAAGACATTATCATTGTCCTCTTCAGTGGACCAATTGCCCCCAGGTGGGATAATACAACCAGCTAACAATACCGGACTCAAATCAATGCTCACATATACTGTAGAACAATAGCAAGGATTTGATTAATGATATGCTAAATGTGGAATCTTAATGTACTGTGCCTTTTGTGGCTATTTAGCTGATATGGTCATATTATGCTGTTCGGTCGACACTTGGACGGAAAAAAGCACACCCTTAAAACAAATAGGCCAAGGACAAATTGTGTCCTTGAGTTGATGTTCCTTCGTTCTCAGTGGACATAGGGGAACCTGTTCAGCAGGCCATCATAGCAGTTGTATCACGTTGGCGCTTAAGTGTCCCATGTCTCTTACCAACACCACAGACCAATCAATGATGATTGGCTAACATCAACATGGGATCCAGGAAGTAAAAATGCACCTCTGTACAAAAAAAAGAAAAAAAAGTTCCCAATCTACAGTAGCCTATGCTCTTATGAAACCAGATTCATCGAGATTCAAATGAAAAAGCCCATGCAAAGTGCACAAGGTCTAACCCCATATCCAATTTGCATGAGAAGTGCCTAACTGCAGATAATCCCCGTAATTAGGCAAGCATACTGTATGACCATCAGAGGTGGATATAAATTATTGTTGCCGTGGTGACATATAGTCAGGAAAGGGGATGGAGGACAGCCTTGCCTTTTTTCCCCACCCACATCGTGCCTGTCTGTGAATATGGTGTGTGGCACTGGAAGAGTTTACAGGGCCAATCATATAAAGCTTTGGGAGATTTGTATAACTATGAGCGGTATGAATATCAGGCTTCTCCTGTTTGATCGTAACACCTACCGTATCCTATCCTAGCCTTTCCATTGCATGCAAATCAGCCAGATAAGTAAAGGGTTGTCAGTGTTTTATAGCTTCATGCTGTTGCTAGTATTGGCTTAAGCATCTGGCGTGGGGTTGATACACAGATCTATCTGCCGAGCTAAATACTTCATTATGCAAATTGATAAAGTGACACGCTCTCTCGTTCTCAATGCGTCGTCTCTGCTTGGCGTATGTTTGTCCCCACCCACCTGCTCACTTGCCAATTTTCACCCAACCCCTGGTGGTTTGGGCAGGAAACCCTGTAGAAGAGCCTTTTTGCGCCTTGTGCTCGTTTGAAGGATCACTCTGTAATATTTATCTTCCCAGTCCGCCAGTCGCCACACATTACTCCACCTAATGTAAATCAACATCCTCCGCCACTTGACCCTGCTGTCAATATCCGTCCTCATTAAACACTATTCCATCCACCACAAGCCATTTTAAAATGGCATCACCCGATGCTTACCGAATTATGCAGAGGGAGCCGCAATGGGAGGATTCCTAATTCATTTGGGGGGGGTTAACCCTGCGAGCTCAAATGCCCAGCATTGCTTAATGTTAACGTCATTTGTTTCACTCGGGTTCTGAGCTCTGACAGCACTTTGGCAATGGCAGAGGCACACGATTGACTCCACGAGAACATGGAAGCCCCTTTCTACTCAAGGATGAGTAGGAACCAGGTAATGGCTCCTACTCAACATTTAGGTATGGTAGACAAGGAAAAAATATCTCCTGAGCCTGATACCAAAATGCCAGGCAGTTAGAAAATGGCGCCGGAGGGGATGGCTGGCGTTTTATGGGCTCCTAACCAACTGTGCTATTTTGTCTGTTTTTCCCCATTGTTTGTAACTTATTATGTACATAATGTTGTTGCTACCATCTCTTATGACCGAAAAAATCTTCTGGATATCAGAACAGCGATTTACTCATCTTGAACTGGAAGAATATGTTTCTTTAATGAGTCCAACGCGAAGGACATAATGCTTCTCCGAGACCAGGCCCAAATCCTTGTCATTCGCATGAAGATGGATATACAGAGGGTGGAGATCGGGGTGCCTTGTGAGAATTTGTCGGCGAGTGGGTCACCCGCTTCTACCTCCGTTCTATTGGCCAACGTGCAATCACTGGAAAATAAACTGGATGATCTCGGCTTGAGACTATCCTACCAACGGAACATTAAAAACTGTAATATCTTATGTTTCACCGTGTCGTGGCTGAACGACAACACAGATAATATACAGTTGTCTGTGTTTTCTGTGCATTGGCAGGACAGAACAGCTACATCTGGTAAGACGAGGGGTGGTGGTGTGTGTCTATTTATCGATAACAGCTGGTGCGCGATGTCTAATATTAACAGTCTCGAGGTATTGCTCGCCTGAGGTAGAGTACCTCATAATAAACTGTAGACCACACTATCTAACAAGAGAGTTTATCTATATTTTTCGTAGCTATCTATTTACCACCACAAACTGATGCTGGCACTAAAACCACACTCAACAAGCTGTATAAGGCCATAAGCAAACAAGAAAATGCTCACCCAGAAGCGGCACTCCTAGTGGCCGGGGACTTTAATGCAGGTAAATTTAAATCCATTTTACCTCATTTCTACCAGCTTGTGTAATCAGAGAAGAAGAAAAACTCTAGATCACCTTTACTCCACACACACAGAGAAGCATACAAAGCTCTTCCTCGCCATCCATTTGGCAAATCTGACCATAATTCTATCCTCCTGATTCCTGCTTACATGCAGAAACTAAAGCAGGAAGTACCAGTGACTCGCTCAATACTGAAGTGGTCAGATGACGCGGATGCTATGCTACAGAACTGTTTTGCTAGCACAGACTGGAATATATTCCGGGATTCATCCAATGGCATTGAGGAGTATACCGCATCATTGACTGGCTTCATCAATAAGTGCATCGACGAAGTCATCCCCAAATTGTACAGACAGATCCCAACCAGAAGTCATGGATTACAGGCAACATCCACACTGAGCTAAAGACTAGAGCTGCCACTTTCAAGAAGCCGCCCACTACTCCAGGCGCTTATGAGAAATTCCGCTATGCCCTCAGACAAACCATCAAACAGGCAAAGCATCAATACAGGACTGAGATTGAATCCTACTACACTGGCTCTGACGCTCGTTGGATGTGGCAGGGCTTGAAAACTATTACGAACTACAAAGGGGGGAAAAGCCGCGAGCAGCCCAGTGACACAATCCTACCAGATGAGCTAAATGCATGAGAATACCAGCTGTTCCGGACGACTGTGGATCACACTCACCGTAGCCGATGTGAGCAAGACCTTTAGACAGGACAACATTCACAAGGCCACGGGGCAAGACGGATTACCAGGACGTGTACTCAGAGCATGCACGGACCAACTGACAAGTGTCTTCCCTGACACTTTCAACCTCTTGCTGATCGAGACTGTAATACCTACATCCTTCAAGTAGACCATCATAGTCCCTGTGCCCAAGAACACCAAGGTAACCTGCCTAAATGGCTACCGCCCTGTAGCACTCACGTCGATAGCCATGAAGTGCTTTGAAAGGCTGGTGACGGCTCACAACACCATCATCCCCGAAACCCTAGACCCACACCAACAGATCCACAGATGATGCAATTTCAATTGCACTCCACACTGCCCTTTCCCACCTGGACAAAAGGAACACCTATGGGAGAATGCTGTTCATTGACTACAGCTCAGTGTTCAACACCATAGTGCCTTCAAAGCTCATCAATGAGCTAAGGACCCTGGGACTAAACACCTCCATCTGCAACTGGATCCTGGACTTCCTGACGGACCACCCCCAGGTGGTAAGGGTAGGCAACAACACATCTGCCCCACTGATTCTCAACACGGGGGCCCATCAGGGGTGCATGCTTAATCCCCTCCTGTACTCCCTGTTCACCCACAACTGCTTTGCCATGCACAAATCTAACAGCATCATTAGGTTTGCTGATGACACAAAAATGGTAGGCCTGATCACCGACAACGATGAGCCAGCCTATAGGGAGGAGATAAGAGACAACAACCTCTCCCTTAATGTGAGGAAAAAAAGGAGATGATCGTGGACTACAGGAAAAGGAGGGGTGAACACGCTCCCATTCACATCAACGGGGCCGTTGTAGAGCGGATCAAGAGTATCAAGTTCCTTGGTGTCCACATCACCAACAAACTATCATGGTCCAAACACACCAAGACAGTCGTAAAGAGGGCACAACACGTTTTCTCAATCATGAGACTGAAAAGATTTGGCATGGGTCCCCAGATCCTCAAAGAAAGTCTACAGGTGCACCGTCGAGAGCATCCTGACCCATTGCATCACCACCTGGTATGGCAACTGCTCGGCATCCAACTAAGGCGCCACAGAGGGTAGTATGAATGGCCCAGTACATCACTGGGGCCAAGTTTCCTGTCATCCAGGACCTATTTACTAGGCGGTGTCAGAGGAAGGCCCAAAATTGTCAAAGACTCCAGTCACCCAAGTCAGACTGTTCTCTCTGCTACCGCACGGCAAGCGGTACCGGCGCGCGAAGTCTAGGTCCAATAGGCTCCATAACAGCTTCTACCCTCAAGCCACAAGAATGCTGAATATCTAATCAAATGGCCACCCAGACAATTTACATTGACACCCACCCACTAATGTTTTAACACTGCTGCTACTCGCTGTTTATTATCTATGTATAGTCTCTTTACCCCTACCTACAAGGACAAATTACCTCGACTAACCTGTACCCCAACACATTGACTCGGTATCGGTACCCCCTGTATATAGCCTCTATTTGATTTTTTACTTTCAAATATTTTCTTAACTATTACTTGAACTGCATTGTTTGTTACAGGCTTGAAAGTAAGCATTTCGGCGCATGTGACAAATAAAATTTGATTTGATATATTGGCGGAATTACAACATTTTGAAAATGTAATTAGAACACAGTACAAAGAGACCAGGATCATGCATATTTAGTTTATCCAAAAACAAATAATTATTTGGAAATGAGACACCTATGAGTTGACAATAGGTGAAACGAACCAGAAAGACTGACACAGCAAAGGAACATTGCATTCAGTCAACAGAGATATGGATTAAGCTGGTATCAAATTGACAACTGTTTTGTCAACCTGAAGGAAGCTCTGGTGTACTGAGACACAAATGTGACCATCCGTGCAATTTCAAAATAATAATAATTCAAAATAATGGTTAGAGTAAAGTGTTGAGAGCAATTCACCAAGTTATTTGGCCCATGAATACCAATGTGCCGGAACTGTAGGTTATATCCTATTCATTGTGTAAAAAATAAAAAATAAACACAATCAGGTAAAAGTCTGAAAGTCACTTAAACCCCAAAGGAGTCCAAGTATTTCCTTAAAACATGCAGCGTTTCACTCTTGCTCTTAGCACTTACATACCAATTATAGTCAAAGTAAAGTTCACTTCCAACTTTAAATCTAATGACCTTCAATTCTCTTTGGCTTAAGATGCTAGCGCTATCTTTGTTCTTTTTGTTGACATTCGCATCACGTTCTCGGGGATACAAGAAAAGGGAGAACTAAAACAACTACTAGTGTGAACTCGTACAATTCAGACACCAATAGAGGTTCTACAACGACAGTAAGCCCACTCGCTCAGAGCAGACCTATTACATTACACGCTTCACAAACGCTTCATATTCACAACAAAACTGAACATGCCCGAGTAGGCTCTGTTGAAGTTTCCCATTTCAAATATGAGTGCGGAAAGTAATTTGTTTAATTAGGCAAACGCAGGGATGCCCTGGTGTACAGCACTGAATGCCCTGGCAAAATGAGATTAATTAAGGGATGTCTGGCTTGGACACATTGAAATTGACACAAAACTATTTTTGATGGGGTTTGTATGGATCCAATGGGATCGGATTAGCATTATCACATTTCTGATGGATAGCCGTGGCCGGGGATGCTGGGATATCCTCAGGTGACATTTCACTTCGGCTGCGGGGAGTGTTCCGAATTACCATACAATATGCAGATGGTGAGAGTTGTAAATACCGTGTAGATGGAACTGTGTGAATGAGTCAGATAGTGTGTGTACCATGAATAGGCTTACAGTGTATAAGATGTGTGTGGGTGTATGTCTGTAGAAAGCCTCGGGCATAACTGCCAGGATGGTCAATTACCTTCTATAGCTCCCAGCTGAACAATATTCTCTCACACACACACACACACACACACACACGCACGCACACGCACGCACACGCACGCACACGCACGCACACGCACGCGGCAGCTGTGAGCAGGGGAGGCCGAGGTTGCGTCCCAAATGGCAGAGCTCTGGTCAAAAGTATTGCATTAGATAAGGAATAGGGTGCCATTTGGGGATGCAGATAATATGTGGGTGTGATTGGAGCATATTTTTGGGCTAGGTCGGAAAACACACTGGGAGTGTGTGTGTGTGTGTGTGTGTGTCTGTGTGTGTGTGTGGGGGGGGGGGGGGGGGGGGGTGTAACTGGATTACCATCCCAAAGTAGGGCAGTGCCCCCCAGAGTACCCATCTCCATCACCCCCCTGGGGTAGGAAGAGAGACTGTGGAGAGAAAAGAAACCCCTACGTGAGCATTAAAACCAGCCCCTAAATAGAAGCATTCCAAAACATCTGGGACTAGTCTGCTGACAGCATCTAGTAATGCATGATCTTTTCCCCACCTCAAAGAATAAACACTAAGCCAATTCAAGGATAACAAAAGAATACAATTCTCCTACCTTGGCCTTGATAAAAATACCGGGGAGTTATACTTTGTGTATCTGTATCTCTATTTTCCATTGTGGAGAGAGAATTATGGCATCACAGCAGTCACAGCGTTTAATATGCAACCTATTGTCCAACACAGTTTATCTTCCGGGCTCTTTTGTCAGGTCGGCAGTAAATTAACGGCTTCATAATGCCTCTATTCCCTTCGGATCAATACAGCAATACACAGACAGGTGCGTGACACGTCGAAGTCACGTGACTCCACTCCCAATGAACATTTTTGCAAAACAAACTATGCTGGAGAGCTAGTTTTGATTAGCGTGCTGCTAAAAGCGAGCTGCAGCCCAGCCCAAAGATAAGGCACCAAAGCAATTCAATTTGCTTTGAATCTCCCGTTAATGGTTTCACCGTAGCAAATTAGCATGTTTATGGACCATGGCATAATGCCTCCCCCCGTTCCCAAACCCTAGTTTAAGCTGAATTTAAATTACTTAATTTTACTTTCCACTGAAACAATTGTCAGAAGCCAAAAGGAAAACGGTCAAATCTGAGGTGATTGCAATTTGTTCAGAGGGATAAAAAAAAATGCCTGCGAAGTGATCTCAATAATGAGGAGACCAGTGTATTGGTCATTTCTTTCTTTCGCACACATTTTACTATCTTTCCTACACGCACTATGCAAAGGCTTTGATAAATGACTCCTAGAAAGACATTTCCATTTCTATTGTCCAGAGAGTGAGAAAAACAGTGAGATAAAGTCAGACAGACTAAAAGATACATAGAAACAGGTAGAGGGACAGAAAAAGAGAGATGAGAGAGAAAGAGAGGTAAAGGAGAGAGGTAAAGGAGAGAGGTAAAAGAGAAAGAGATAAAGAGAGAGGTAAAAGAGAGAGAAAGAGAGGTAAAAGAGAGAGAAAGAGAGGTAAAAGAGAGAGAAAGAGAGAGGTAAAAGAGAGAGAAAGAGAGAGGTAAAAGAGAGAGAAAGAGAGAGGTAAAAGAGAGAAAGAGAGAGGTAAAAGAGAGAAAGAAAGAGGTAAAAAGAGAGAAAGAGAGAGGTAAAAGAGAGAAAGAGAGAGGTAAAAGAGAGAAAGAGAGGTAAAAGAGAGAGAAAGAGCGAGGTTAAAGAGAGAGGTAAAAGAGGTAAAAAGAGATGGAAAGAAAGCCAGAGACAGAGGGATACATCGGGATCAGAGGAGAGAGGGAAGAAAGAGACATCGGAAAAGCATGAAACTTGGGAAAAATATTTAGCAAATATAAATAGTGAGACGAAAAATGTTTAGCAAATATAAATAGTGAGACAGACACAAACAAACAGTCACATGAAATGGGGCAACGGCGTCCCGGGCTTACCCAGAGCTGCTGGCGCAAACAGGCTGGCGAAGAGGAGCAGGCGTGCAGACCACATGGCCCCTCCGCCTGGCTGTCGATCCGCCCAATGGAGGGGTCAGGCCTTCCCTGGTGAGCCCAAAGCGAGCGCTCCGTCTGTTAGGTTCCTTCCGCTGAACTGCAGTCCTGTTATGGTCCGGTTTTACGGTTCTCAAAGCCTATCCTGAAAAGAACGTGCAAAAGAGAAAGAGAGAGAGCAATGTGTTATAGAAAGTACTAAATTAATAGTTTCATTCAAGTTGTGAATCTTATCTGGTGTACAAAGACAAAGTGTCAAGGAATATTCCCTACATGGCAATGTTTTGTGTAATAAGATTACCTTTTAGTTTGTACAGTAAAGACTCTAGCAAGCCTCAGGCTACGAGTCACGTATTCTTCCAACTGTCAGCCAATGAAAGGTGAAGGGGGATACCTAGTCAGTTGTACAACTGAATGCCTTCAACTGAAATGTGTCTTCAGCATTTAACTCAACCCCTGAATCAGAGAGGTGCAGGGAGGCTGCCTTAATTGAGATCCAGCTAGTTGCTTAACATGACAGTATTAGGGACTGCTCAACCGTACAACACTATAACAGATACTTTTGGATTGACTGCTGGTTAACCATGTTGTGTCAACCAGCCGCAGTTACTCCCACAGAGAGTACAGTACTCTCTCACCAACAAAAATGATTCCAGTCAGTGTCTGAGTGGATTTTTGGACATCTGATGATAATTGCAACCAGAAAAGTGTGTGACATATTTTTCCTTTCCTGTGGGTGTGAGCAGTATCTTCACAGTTTGAGATTTGCCAGCGGCAGAGAATGTGTAATACAGTGCGTCACGCAATAGCCATTGTGGTCTAGCTGCCTTTTCCCATCGCCAGGAAACAAAATGGCCAACTGTATTGAGCAGCATGGAGTCGTAGTGACCATTTGACCTGTGGTAAGTGCACAGGAGTGCAGTCACTCGTGAACTTGTGACACTGGCGGATGACATCAGGATGAAGCTCTTGCCTGTTAGCATACAATGGGTTGGTCATGAACAGGAAATACTGTGTGTTGATTAGGACTTGTCAAACAAAGGTAGCATGTCAATTGTGACAAGTTAGTGAATATCATACGCATATCCTCTGCTATTCACCATTTGATGATGTATAGTTGGATAGGATTCAGAATAATATCAGGATCAAAGGCTTCATTAAAAATATCAAGGTTAAAACAGATTTAGTGAATATTAAATGATGTATTATCATTTATTCTACTGTATCGGCTATTACAAAATATAATACCAAATTATAATCTAGGTCTATTTAATCCAAAGAGGGCAGACAATGTTTATACCTTCTAAAATCGTATTATTGTTGCAGATTAGGCCGTTATGCTGCTCTTAATAAAATTAAAAAAATTAAATGTCTGAAACCATGTCGGTTTCCAAAGACACAATTGGCACGACTGACTTCTAAAGGTGAAATCATAGTTTAGAGAGCAGAACACACAACCAGGCAAACCAGAATGGCTTTACTCCGTACTTCCATCCATCCTGTACTCAATCTCAATTCCCATCCATGCTGTCTCCTCTGGTTGCGCTCTCTCTCTCTCTCTCTCGATAATCTGCATTCCTCTGTTGCATGACATTTTCAGATCAAATGTAGCAGGAACTCAATCTCTCCCAAAATCCAGACTAGATGAAGAATAATCCGATTTCGGGGATAGCTATTGGAGTTTAAAAAACGGAGAGGGGTGCAGCCCATCAAGAGTGACCCATTCCATACAATGGGATTTTGTAGAGTGCATTAATATAGGGTTATAGGTCATTGTACTGTAGTTATCAGTAGTTATATGCCCTAGTCACAGGGGTGGGCAACTCCAGTCCTCGGGGGCCTGATTGCTGATTAATCAAATTTCATTCTAAACTGAAGATCATGATTAGGTGATTATTGGAGTCCGGTGTGTTAGCTGGGTCTTAACTGTGACACCAATCAGGCCCCCAAGGACTGGAATTGCCCAAGCACATTAAAACTCCCTGAAAAACACATTGAAATAATAAAATAATGCATCTATCTTGAATCTATGACCGTAAAAAAATTGCCTAAATAAAAAGTTGGTGTTCTGTCTGTGGCTATACCTCCTACTTTGTAGCTTACTTTGTTTAACATAGCTCAAACGTTTCTGGTAGCCTTCCACAAGTTTCCCACAGTGAGTTGGGTGATTTTGGCCCATTCCTCCTGACAGAGCTGGTGTAACTGAGTCAGGTTTGTAGGCCTCCTTGTTTGCACACGCTAGGATTGAGGTCAGGGCTTTGTGATGGCCACTCCAATACCTTGACTTTGTTGTCCTTAAGCCATTTTGCCACAACTTTGGAAGTATGCTTGGGGTAAATGTCCATTTGGAAGACCCATTTGCGACCAAGCTTTAACTTCCTGACTGATGTCGTGAGATGTTGCTTCAATATATCCACATAATTACCCACAAAATTTTCCTACCTCATGATGCCATCCATTTTGTGAAGTTCACCAGTCCCTCCTGCAGCAAAGCACCCCCACAACATGATGCTGCCACCCCCGTGCTTCACGGTTGGGATGATGTTCTTCGGCTTGCAAGCCTCTCCCTTTTTCCTCCAAACATAACAATGGTCATTATGGCCAAACAGTTCTATTTTTGTTTCAACAGACCAGATTTCTCCAAAAAGTACGATCTTTGTCACCATGTGCAGTTGCAAACCATAGTCTGGCTTTTTAATGGTGGTTTTGGAGCAGTGGCTTCTTCCTTGCTGAGCGGCCTTTCAGGATATGTCGATATAGGACTCGTTTTACTGTGGATATAGATACTTTTGTACCTGTTTCCTCCAGCATCTTCACAAGGTCCTTTGCTGCTGTTCTAGGATTTATTTGCACTTTTCGCACCAAAGTACGTACACCTCTAGGAGACAGAATGCATCTCCTTCCTGAGTGGTATGACAGCTGCGTGGTCCCATGGTGTTTATACTTGCATACTATTGTTTGTAGATGAAGAGGTAACCTCAGGCATTTGGAAATTGCTCCCAAGGATGAACCAGACTTGTGGAGGTCTACAATAATTTTTTCTGAGGTCTTGGCTGATTTCTTTAGATTTTCCCCATGATGTCAAGCAAAGAGGCATTGAGTTTGAAGGTAGGCCTTGAAATACATCCACAGGTACACCTCCAATCTCCAACTCAAATGATGTCAATTAGCCTATCAGAAGCTTCTAAAGCCATGACTTCATTTTCTGGAATTTTCCAAGCTGTTTAAAGGCACAGTCAACTTAGTGTATGTAACTCCTGACCCACTGGAATTGTGATTCAGGGATTTATAAGTGAAATAATCTGCCTGTAAAGAATTCTTGGAAAATGACTTGTGTCATGCACAAATTAGAAGTCCTAACCAACTTCAAAAACGACTATTTGTTAACAAGACATTTGTGGAGTGGTGTATGTAAACTTCAGACTTCAACTGTATGTACATGGGCTGTATTGAGGATAATGCAGAGCCTGTGCTGAACCCAAACAATGGTGGTCTAGTGAGGGCAACTGGTCTAGACCATAACTCATTAGTTTTGTAGACAGGGTTTAAGGCCTGTGCACGAGGTACTGTGGAATGGCATCCCATTATGAAGCAATACAGAGACCTTGCATACGAGTTAATCATTTTTATTTTTCTACTGGGGGAGGTAAGAAAAATAGGATCTCAGGCAGGATACGATTGATACAGGAAATTTGAAGCCTGAAATGTCGGTCCCTGAACTGGGTGATGCACAGTGAAGAAAGTGTAATGTCAACATGCTACCAGGCAAGGGCCAAACGGAAGAAATCAGACAGAGAGGGACAACCTGTATTTGTCCAATAAGAAACATTCCATTTCATATACTTTGAACAGGACCTAACTAGTTGGAGACATTCCCCCCAAAAATTGAAAAACAAAACAAGATGAAAAGAAAGATCGCTGGCAACATGAACAAAGATGAAGGATTTGAGGGGACACCATCACGGATTCCTCAGTTGTCGTCTTCAGCAGTGTCCTCTTTATTTTGTTTTTTTATTTTACCGAAACTGTCAGAAAAATACATGAGGCTAGTCACCAGAATGACAGGGGCTGCTGCTACTGACAAGGGACAATGAGAAATCAAGACAGCCAATCACCATGGACATAAGTGTCGCTTTCACTCTATATCTGTGTGTGTGTGTGTGGCAAAAAAAAAAGAGTGAATGTATTTCTCAATTTTCATATTCACATCTCACTATGAAAGGAATATGAAAGCAGCTCCTAACATGAGTGTTACTTGGAATTAACTCATTACATTAAGCACATTACATGCTTTTAGAAGTCTAGTGATCACAATCATTAACATGCTCCCTCTACAAAAAAAAAAGAAGTATGAGCGTAAGTAGGAAAAGAAAGCCACTGAGGAACACATCTGAAAATACATATTGATGACATAAGGGGCTGGACCGGGTTCAATCCAAAAAAAAAGTACAAGACAGACTCCGTTGAAAACCTACACTAGGTTGCCAACTCCTTTTGTATTCAGAGGAGCCTTGTGATACTTTATAGTGGCAGGCTTTTGAAAGGTACTTGTTCAGTTTTAAGAGAACTCCCTTTAGATGAGGCTTCCAAACTCACTGCAATGATGCCGGTTAAATCCACTTCAATTAAACCACTTCATTACGGACTCAGTCTCAGACAGCAAACTTTTTCATCCGTGTTGTTTTGCTGTTATTTTAGCATTCCGCCAGTGCCAAAGGGCCTAGATGGGTCCTGACGGCTTTAATTAACTGTTTTTCCACGGTCTATCTGGTTAAAACAACGGGGAAAATAAGGTGGATGAAGATAGGAGGAGGAAGTGTGTGTGTGTGTGTGTGTGTGTGTGTGTCCCATGTTGACTAACAATGCACTCATTAAAAAGACAAGATGCAAAGACAGTGGAAACATATATAATATATGGGAGAAACAAAAAAAGGTACTGTAAATCATTTGGCTGGCCAAATGAGCAAATGTAAAAAAAAAAATTTTTAAAAAAGGTCCCTGATTCAGTTCAGATGAGTTCTAGGGAACATGGAGCTACAAGGATGGCTTACCCTTCAGATGTAATGGAAAGTATTGATCCACGCAAAAGCAATATCTAGTGTTCTCTTCACAAACCGTCATCCAGATTCATCATCGAATACCTTTTGTCTTTGATTTTAGAATATATTTATATATATTTTTTACAAATAAAACAGTGTTGGAAAGGTGATGTTTATGTATTGGTTAAAATTAACTACCTAGATGGTGCCATGCAAATGTTTCCTTGCTAAATAATGACTAGTAAGTACATTAGCTATCAGACTACTTGCTCATCAATTCCATTTCAGTCCCTTAAAGGGGAAATCAGCAGTTTCTACATACATTTTTGGACTTATAAATTCATGATATTTATCCATTGGTTCACGCCTGCCTCTTTGCAAACGAATGGAATCATGAACAGTCTTTTTTTATGTGTCGCCTGCATCCCCCAGATTTGCCTTTTTAGCAGTCTCTAAAACGGCTCACTCCACTTTCTCACAGCACCTCTTTACCTCACAGATTGGAAACATTTCTTAAGGTATTGTGTAGAAAGATGTGACTTCAAATTTAAAACTACTGAGCATTTAGGAATTCAGTGTATTGTTAGTTGGATATAGTCTAGGCCTATACATGTATGACCAGGACAACTTTCTAAGTAAGAGAACTTTAAACATTTAAAGGTGTGGGGGGGGGGGATTGATCTGAGGGCCTTCAAAAGGGGGGTTGCCCACACCAGTTGCCCATCCCTGTTCTTAGTCCACAACATTTGTATTTTTGGGTGTAGGTACCCTTTAATTAATGTGCCGCCTAGCAAGAGGCTGTTGTTTAGCTGGATTTTTGTAGCGCACGTGAATAGAGTGAAAAATAAAAAATAAAAACACTGGATTGATGAAAATAATGATGATATCATTCTGCCAGAATGAAGCACAGGTTACTTTGTATTTAACATTTCATTGAGAAGATTTTGGGTTAAGTCTTTCCATCTACCAGAATACTGTTTTAATTAGCATCGTCGCTAATGGCACACAAAGTGGTAGACACGTGCTCTGCACACACGGGCATTCTCATTGCCTCTTCAGAAAGTTGCAGGAAATAAGAATCACTGATGCATTCTGTTCATGTCTTTATGATAAACTTTGGCAATTGAATACATTTTTTTTTAATACATTTAGTTGATTCCCTACTGGATTTCGACTCATCGTTAGCACTTACATTATATGAGACATGCAAATTCACAAGCATCAATCTGTCCACAACGCACAAACATTGTACTGGGAGGCGGGACAGACTCCCAGGCTGCGTTACACTGTCATCCCTCCCTTTGTGACTGACAGGCACCTATCCTATCAATAGATCACTAGAATATGCATTTTGTTCATTCTGGCAGGAGATGGCTCAACGGACTAGCGAATTGAAACTTTTCAAATGAAAAGTAGACCTAGTTAATATGAAGTGGAAAAAGTAGCCGGCTGAAAATTTGTGTTCAACCGGCTGATTAGCTGACGCTAATGGAAAACACTGATTAATACAGAATCATAAGTAATATTAGAATAAATCATGTGAATGTGATAATACGATCATCTGCATGCTCCATTGATGTTGTTGGTGCGGAGCTTGATTAGTAATGCCTAGGAATAAAATGTGAACACTAATTGAGAAGTCTATGTAAAGGTGTGACGATTTTATGCACTTCATTAAGTGTGACTGAACAGTCGCTGACACTTCAGTGTGAATCATTTCTTATATTTACCCCCTTTCAAGGGTATAACATTACAACTGTATAGCCAATAGCCTGTGTCTGCAGATCGAATGAGGTGAATGAACCTACAGCAGCCAAGGTGATAATGGCTGGGGTCATTTTTGCACATTTTTGCTGTTCTCCAAATCGCTTCTTAATTTATTTATTTTTGTATATATGAGCTTCAACTCATTTTCCCCCCCTTGCGGACCTCACTAAAACTCAAACACTGGTTACGGACCTGAAATCTAGCTAGCTGCTAACAAACTTGCTAGTCGACAAGCTTATCAGTTGCATTTGAATTTCAGGGCCTTTAGTGTAAAAACACCTTCCGTTTACCTGACAGTTATAACCTCTTCATGGCTGACAAGTATTGAGATTTTAAGAACAGTAGAGTTGACTGTTCGACAATTAGGCTTCCAAACACCTGCTGTCTTCAGTATCAAAACAGCATGAAAACACTGGTCTTTCTCAAGGGACACGGCGGAAAAGCTAAATAAATAGCAGTCAAACACAAAACAACGTTATCCCCCACAATGCACCTGGCGGCTGTTTGTGTGTATGTGTGTGTGTGGTTAGATCAAAATGTGCGTAGAGATGCCTTGAGTATATTCAGCTTCATAGATCCAACAGCAGGGGCCTCCAACCACCTCAGGCTCCAGCAGAGCTACCTGATGTGCAGGCTTGTTCCAGCCCAACACCAACACTCACCCCAGATGGAATAACAGGTGGATTATTTGGTGTGTTACAGTAGGGCTGAAACAAAAGCCTGCACTCACAGAAGCTGTGAAGCCTGTCCTACAGGATTCCTGACATGAAATAAATGATATAATCCAATGGCATGACTTTGTGATATCATCCCAAATACCATGATTATGCTTAGTGAACCGGTTGAGAGCTCTCGCTGCATGTGTGATATAACATTGTGAGAGTGTCAATTTATTTCCCTGAACTGGTTAGAGAAGTCGGCAAGTCAAATAACTTCAGCATGCAAAGCAGTCAGTACGCTAGTCTGTGACCCTGCTTTTTCCATCGGATGATACTGCAATCAGTTGGCACTATGAAACTAGTATCACCATTCAATCTCTCGCTGCACTGCTTCTCACTCTGAATACGTTCCAGGATCCATCAGTAATCAGGTACGGCAAACCGCTTCACAAATTTGGACACGCGACCAACCGCTCGTTTGCATATCATGGTCTTCTAAAGCGTGATTGCCACAAGCTCCATGATTGAACACACACTTGTTCAGACAAAAATCCACTACTTGCATAATTCGAACAAGTGATGTATTGCTTTGAATGCTAACGCTTCAAACCTCTCAACACACACTTCGACAGCTATATTTTATAAATATAACTAATTTACTCCATGGGAGTGCGATTTTTTTAAGCTTCCAAGGTTTACTCGTCAACATGATTTGGGTTATCATATACAACACCTGTTTAGAAACGTGGGTAGCTAGGCCTATATACAGTGCCTTGCGAAATTATTCGGCCCCCTTGAACTTTGCGACCTTTTGCCACATTTCAGGCTTCAAACATAAAGATATAAAACTGTATTTTTTTGTGAAGAATCAACAACAAGTGGGACACAATCATGAAGTGGAACGACATTTATTGGATATTTCAAACTTTTTTAACAAATCAAAAACTTAAAAATTGGGCGTGCAAAATTATTCAGCCCCCTTAAGTTAATGTCTCTATCAGTTTTGCACATCGAGAGACTGACATTTTTTCCCATTCCTCCTTGCAAAACAGCTCGAGCTCAGTGAGGTTGGATGGAGAGCATTTGTGAACAGCAGTTTTCAGTTCTTTCCACAGATTCTCGATTGGATTCAGGTCTGGACTTTGACTTGGCCATTCTAACACCTGGATATGTTTATTTTTGAACCATTCCATTGTAGATTTTGCTTTATGTTTTGGATCATTGTCTTGTTGGAAGACAAATCTCCGTCCCAGTCTCAGGTCTTTTGCAGACTCCATCAGGTTTTCTTCCAGAATGGTCCTGTATTTGGCTCCATCCATCTTCCCATCAATTTTAACCATCTTCCCTGTCCCTGCTGAAGAAAAGCAGGCCCAAACCATGATGCTGCCACCACCATGTTTGACAGTGGGGATGGTGTGTTCAGCTGTGTTGCTTTTACGCCAAACATAACGTTTTGCATTGTTGCCAAAAAGTTCAATTTTGGTTTCATCTGACCAGAGCACCTTCTTCCACATGTTTGATGTGTCTACCAGGTGGCTTGTGGCAAACTTTAAACAACAGTTTTTATGGATATCTTTAAGAAATGGCTTTCTTCTTGCCACTCTTCCATAAAGGCCAGATTTGTGCAATATACGACTGATTGTTGTCCTATGGACAGAGTCTCCCACCTCAGCTGTAGATCTCTGCAGTTCATCCAGAGTGATCATGGGCCTCTTGGCTGCATCTCTGATCAGTCTTCTCCTTGTATGAGCTGAAAGTTTAGAGGGACGGCCAGGTCTTGGTAGATTTGCAGTGGTCTGATACTCCTTCCATTTCAATATTATCGCTTGCACAGTGCTCCTTGGGATGTTTAAAGCTTGGGAAATCTTTTTGTATCCAAATCCGGCTTTAAACTTCTTCACAACAGTATCTCGGACCTGCCTGGTGTGTTCCTTGTTCTTCATGATGCTCTCTGCGCTTTTAACGGACCTCAGACTATCACGGTGCATTTATACGGAGACTTGATTACACACAGGTGGATTGTATTTATCATCATTAGTCATTTACGTCAACATTGGATCATTCAGAGATCCTCACTGAACATCTGGAGAGAGTTTGCTGCACTGAAAGTAAAGGGGCTGAATAATTTTGCACGCCCAATTTTTCAGTTTTTGATTTGTTAAAAAAGTTTGAAATATCCAATAAATGTCGTTCCACTTCATGATTGTGTCCCACTTGTTGTTGATTCTTCACAAAAAAATACAGTTTTATATCTTTATGTTTGAAGCCTGAAATGTGGCAAAAGGTCGCAAAGTTCAAGGGGGCCGAATACTTTCGCAAGGCACTGTAGGTATGAAAACGATTGGAGTAAATGTACTGTACGTCACCACCTATAATTAGTTCAGGTCCCTCAACAGTTTCTCCCAGATACGTTTTCATTAGCTTGGAATGAGCCTATGCATTCATACAATATGAGCAGCAACAAAGTGCAACCCGATCCTCAATGTTATCTGATGGGAGCATGCTAAATATGATGTTACCATGTCATGCCTGCTTGAATCACTCCCACATACACTATTTAATTAAGAATAGTATTTTAGGGTTAAATGCCAGCCCAGTAGATGTCTACATCAGCCAGTAGCCTATTGGCCCTTCTACAAAGATTATTGAAGGCAAAAAAAAGCCTGACACTGTGTGGAGTAGGTAACCCCACAAATTGGCAATATTATTTCCAACACTTTGTGGGCCCTCCCCTTGATAGGATAATGGCACAGAGGCTTTTTCTCAAATATTTTATGATATTGAAGAACACATTGGGAGTGATCTTAGACCGTTCCTCCATACAGAATCTTTCCACATCCTGTTTATCCTTTGTGCTCATGGACTCCCCTCTTCAATTCAAACCACAGGTTTTCAATGGGGTCCAAGTCCGGAGACGGAGATGGCCATTGAAAAATATTGAACGTGTGGTTAATTAACAATTTGGATTTTGATGTGAGCTTGCTTGGCATCACTGTGCAATCGTGGCCAAGTTTTAGCCTCCTGGCAGAGGGAACCAAAAAGATCCTGGTACTTGGTAAAGGTCATGATGCCGTTGACTTATTCATTTATTAGTCACAGGCATAATTGCAGGGTACAGTGAAATTCTTAAGATCCGAGCTCCAACAGTCAATGAGTATTCATCCCATTTGTTATGCCAAGGATAAATAAGTACAGGAGTAAAAATGTAGATAATGAGTTGCAGGTCACGCATGGCCAACGATGACACTACTTGGTCATCCACTTGGCACGGTAAGCTCCCTTTTCATTTCAGTGGTGGATAGTTCTCACTCGTTAGTCTTCATAATCTCTATCCTACCTCATGCTTAGACGAAGAATTTACTCTCAAGTTGTGATTTATATGAGAAGTTCAACACCAAGCCAAAATACATATCTTATATTACCCCCCTTGATGAGCATATACTATAGCTGCAATAACTAGAAACACTAAATCAAGTGAGAATAAACAAAAATCACATATTGCTGTTGTATCCATCCATGAGTCATATATTTAAAATGCAAACATGTCAATGATGTACTATAAAACAAACAGTGCATTGTCATGCATGAACTGGGTTACCCCCCTTTAAAAAAACATGGTTTCTTCCGAAAGTATTCACACCCCTTGACTTTTTCCACATTGTTGTATAACAGCCTGAATTTAAAATGGATAAAATGGAGATGTGTCACTGGCCTACACACAATATCACATAATGTCAAAGTATTAAATAAAAAGCTGAAATATTTTGAGTCAATTCTTCAACCCCATTGTTACGGCAAGCCTAAATACGTTGTGGAGTAATGAGTTGCATGGACTCACTGTGGGTGCAATAACAATGTTTAACATTATTTTTTTGAATGACTACCTCATCTCTGTACCCCACTCATACAATCATTTAAGGTCCCTCAGTCGAGCAGTGAATTTTAAACACAGATTCAAATCGCAAAGACCAGGGAGGTTTTTCAATGCCTTGCAAAGTAGAAGAATTATGTTTTTATACATTTTTAGAAATTAAATAATACATTTGCAAAAATGTCAAAAAACCTGTTTTCGCTTCTCATTATGGGTTATTGTGTGTAGATTGATGAGGGAAAACATTAATTAAATACATTTTATAGTAAAGCTGTAACGTAACGAAATGTGGAAAAAGTAAAGGGGTCTGAATACTTTCTGAATGCACTGTATATAAAACACTTGAATGAAAACAGTGTAGGTAAAAAGCTACAGTATCTCGGTGTCTACATCAATGTTTTTTGTGAAATATTTGCTTGACCTTGAAGGACTTGATGGACAATGGGGTTTCCTTAAGTGAGGAAAACGTCTGTTGCTAAATAAGGTCACTGCCCCATAAAACAAGTATACAACTCGTACCAAACTGGCCTCTCAGTCATACTCTGAGAAAAAAAGTAATAACCACTAAGAACACAAAGATGGCTCCTCGTGCTGGTAAGATTGACTGATTTTTTTAAGCATCACAACATAGATGTGCAGTGTATGTCATTTATACCAGGACCTGTATTTATCAAGCATCTTCGAGTAGGAGAAGGGTAAACAATTTGAATTCAATCACTTTTTAATAGCACGCCTTTTGATTACATCCAAACTTTCCATGCATGTTTGCTAAAAGATTCAGGAGATAAATGGTGCTAAGTTGACCCCCATCATATCATGAGACATCCATGTCTTCATCACTGGAAAAGATACAAGTTTGAGTTTGATATCATTTAAAAGCTTACAAACAAGTGTTGTCAAACAATTGCATATTTTCTTTGCCCCCCCCAAAAATAGCATTTTAATTTTTAAACTAATCTGTTAATTATCTTAAAACTAGTAAACTCATATTTGTTTTCATATCCGCATGTTGTAGCTTCAAACCTTTTTGAAATCTGAGGTTGTGCTGTGACCTCCATCGGTTGAGATACAACATGCTCTTGAATATTTCAATTTACAAGAACAACAACGTTTTCGTCTTTTGAGCTTCTAGTCAAATCTATGCAGCCTACTCAATCACTTTTTATAGCTACTGTTTACAGGCCTTCTGGGCCATATACAGCGTTCCTCACTGAGTTCCCTGAATTTCATTGCAGATAATATTCTAATTTTTGGTGACTTTAATATTCACGTGGAGAAGTCCACAGATCCAAAAGGCTTTCGGAGCCATCATCGACTCAGTGGGTTTAGTCCAACATGTCTCCGGACCTACTCACTGCCACAGTCATACTCTGGACCTAGTTTTGTCCCGTGGAATAAATGTTGTGGATCTTAATGTTTTTCCTCAAAAAGGACCACCTTTTTTATTACATTTGCAATCGCAACAAATAATCTGCTCAGACCCAACCAACCAAGGACCATCAAAAGTTGTGCTATAGGCCCTCCCGGGTGGCACAGTGGTTAAGGGCACTGTACTGCAGCGCCAGCTGTGCCACCAGAGACTCTGGGTTCATGCCCAGGCTCTGTCGTAACCGGCCGCGACCGGGAGGTCCGTAGGGCAACACAGAATTGGCCTAGCGTCGTCCGGGTTAGGGAGGGTTTGGCCGGTAGGGATATCCTTGTCTCATCGCGCACCAGCAACTCCTGTGACGGGCCGGGCACAGTGCACACTAGCCAAGGTTTCCAGGTGCACAGTGTTTCCTCCAACACATTGGTGTGGCTGGCTTGGATGCGCGCTGTGTTAAGAAGCAGTGCGGCTTGGTTGGGTTGTGTATCGGAGGACGCATGACTTTCAACCTTCATCTCTCCCGAGCCCGTACAGTACAGTACAGAGTTGTAGCGATGAGACAAGATAGTAGCTACTAACAATTGGATACTGTGAAATTGGGGAGAAAAAGGGGTAATGAAAAAAAAGTTATGCTATAAATTCAGACAACCCAAAGATTCCTTGATGCCCTTCCAGACTCCCTCTGCCTACCCAAGGACGTCAGAGGACAAAAATCAGTTATCCACCTAACTGAGGAACTCAATTTAACCTTGCGCAATACCCTAGATGCAGTTGCCCCCTAAAAACATTTGTCATAAGAAACTATGCAGAAAATACCCGAGCCCTGAAGCAAGCTTCCAGAAAATTGGAACGGAAATGGCACCACACCAAACTGGAAGTCTTCCGACTAGCTTGGTAAGCCCTCAACGCTGCTCGATCATCCTATATTTAAACTTAATTGAGGAAAATAAGAATACAAAATTTATTTTTGATACTGTCGCAAAGCTAACTAAAAAGCTGCATTTCCCATTCACTTCAGCGGTAATAAATTCATGAACTTCTTTGAGGAAAAGATCAAGATCATTAAAAAGCAAATTACGGACTCCTCTAGAAATCTGCGTACTCCTCCAAAGCTCAGTTGTCCTGAGTCTGCACAACACTGCCTGGACCTAGGATCAAGGGAGACACTCAAGTGTTTTTGTACTATATCTCTTGACACAATGATGGAAAAAATAATGCCCTGCATACTGGACATATTTCCTGCATATTTGTCCAAAAATGATGCAGAAAAATGAATCCATGCTTTTGTTACTTCTAGGTTAGACTACTGCAATGCTCTACTTTCCGGCTACCCGGATAAAGCACTAAATAAACTTCAGTTAGTGCTAAATACGGCTGCTAGAATCCTGACTAGAACCAACATTTTTAATCATATTACTCCAGTGCTAGCCTCTCCACACTGGCTTCCTGTTAAGGCAAGGGCTGATTTCAAGGTTTTACTGCTAACCTACAAAGCATTACATGGGCTTGCTCCTACCTATCTTTCCGATTTGGTCCTGCTGTACATACCTACACGTACGCTAGGGTCACAAGACACAGGCCTCCTAATTGTCCCTAGAATTTCTAAGCAAACAGATGGAGGCAGGGACTTCTCCTACAGAGCTCCATTTCTATGGAATGGTCTGCCTACCCATGTGAGAGACGCAGACTCGGTCTCAGCCTTTAAGTCTTTATTGAAGACTCATCTCTTCAGTAGGTCCTATGATTGAGTGTAGTCTGGCCCAGGAGTGTGAAGGTGAACGGAAAGGCTCTGGAGCAACGAACTGCCCTTGCTGTCTCTGCCTGGCCGGTTCCCCTCTCTCCAATGGGATTCTCTGCCTCTAACCCATTACAAGGGCCGAGTCACAGGGTTACTGGTGCTCTTCCATGCCGTCACTTGAGTGGGTTGAGTCACTGACGTGGTCTTCCTGTCTGGGTTGGCACCTCCCCTTGGGTTGTGCCGTGGCGGAAATCTTTGTGGGCTATACTCGGCTTTGTCTCAGGATGGTAAGTTGGTGGTTGAAGATATCACTCTAGTGGTGTGGGGGCTGTGCTTTGGCAAAGTGGGTGGGGTTATATCCTGCCTGTTTGGCCCTGTCCGGGGGGTATCATCGGATGGGGCCACAGTGTCTCCTGACCCCTCCTGTCTCAGCCTCCAGTATTTATGCTGCAGTAGTTTGTGTCGGGGGGCTAGTGTCAGTCTGTTATATCTGGAGTACTTCTCCTGTCTTATCTGGTGTCCTGTGTGAATTTAAGTATGCTCTTTCTAATTCTCTCTTTCTTTCTTTATTTCTTGCTCTCTCGGAGGACCTGAGCCCTAGGACCATGCCTCAGGACTACCTGGCATGATGTCTCCTTTCTGTCCCCAGTCCACCTGGCCGTGCTGCTGCTCCAGTTTCAACTGTTCTGCCTGCGGCTATGGAACCCTGACCTGTTCACCGGACGTGCTACCTGTCCCAGACCTGCTGTTTTCAACTCTCTAGATCATGAGCGCTAGAGATACTCTCAATGATCGGCTATGAAAAGCCAACTGACATTTACTACTGGAGGTGCTGACTTGTTGCACCCTCGACAACCACTGTGATTATTATTATTTGACCATGCTGGTAATTTATGAACATTTGAACATCTTGGCCATGTTCTGTTATAATCTCCACCCGGCACAACCAGAAGAGGACTGGCCAACCCACATAGCCTGGTTCCTCTCTAGGTTTCTTCCTAGGTTTTGGCCTTTCTAGGGGGTTATTCCTAGCCACCGTGCTTCTACACCTGCATTGCTTGCTGTTTGGGGTTTTAAGCTGGGTTTCTGTACAGCACTTTGATATATCAGCTGATGTAAGAAGGGCTATATAAATACATTTGATTTGAATACAGGGTGGGTGTCATTTCAATAATATAATTAATAGAATGGACCAATCCCTTCAGACCACAGCAATTTATCTGGTGCACCATTGACATTTAATTGACATTTTAACTTTTAATTACTACCACAAAGATGACCGCCGGTTCACTCACCATTGAATGTCAATAAAATGGACTTAACTTAAATGGTCACCTATATTCCTATGTTTTCAGTAAGTTTCCTATGGAGGACTTACAGTATAATTTAAAACAGATATTTCCATTCAAATCGATATTCTCTGATGTGTGGACCTCCAACCATCTTTGTGTATCATTGGAAAGTTTAAATTCACAATTTAATTTCCATTTTAGTACATTTATCAGCAAAAAAAAAAATAGGGACTAAACTACAACATATGAAGATTATGCCTTTTTAAATAATTTATGTTAAAGACATTAAGTACCCTATTTGGGGAACTTTGAGCGGTTCTGGACTGGTCCCGACTAACATTTGTGTGTTTAAAGCGCTCTGTGAACGTCGTAGAGTCCCGCGTCTTATAGTGCAAGAAAGCCCCATCTCTCTCCTCTCCGCCTGAGCTCATTTGAAATGTTAGGTTTCAGATGCCACATTTTGCATAGGGAGTGAAGTGTCCCATTTTCTGGCCTAACCAGTCAAAGGCATGATTTCCGATGTCTTTCAAACTCAAAGCTGCAATTGCAATAGCACATATGAAACGGGAGAATCTAGCACATGCAACAATAGCAGTTTCATCTCACTGTGGTATTCTCAGCTGGATTTAGAGCTCTCCACATGAAAGAATACAAAATCACTTCATAGAATTCAACTAAGACCACGTTCTCTTGATCACAGACAGACAAAATCCCTTTGTGCTTACCACTAAAGTCGCAACGTGTCTGCATAGATTCAAATTGTGTCTCTGTGATGCTCAGTGGACGTTTAGGAAACATTCGCTGTTGACAGTTATATGAGATAGAGACAATATTGTCTCTAAGTAATATATTTAATTATTTTACAGTTATGCGAAATCCTATAGTAAGCAGTTTATAATTTGATTGTTACTGTATTTAGAAAGCATTTCAGTCATTTATCTTGGCCAGGTAGCAATTGTAAATGAGAACTTGTTCTCAACTTGCGTACCTGGTTAAATAAAGGTGAAATTAAAAATGTTTTTAAAAAAGGTCAAGCCCTATTATCCCACTTCTGTTGAATAGGAAAAAAAAACTTAGATTTTGTTATATTTGTGCAATGTACTTGAGCTTGTGTCCTCAAAAGTGAGTGCACTTCAGTTATTTATAGCTATTTTTACCAGAAAGGTGATATTTTAGTATTTCTTGGAGTATGCAGCATTACTAGTAATTGTTTATGGCCCTCATAATAAATTATCCATTTTTGGTATGTTAAAGTAGAAATCTACATTTTTACCTAATGGCCAAGGGGGTTATTTATTTTCATCGAAATTTTTTTTAAAAACTACCTTCCAGAATTTATAAAATAGTTTGACAACACTGTTTGTAAGCTTTTTTATGATATAAATCTCAATTTTTTTTTTTCCTTGATGAAGGTGATAGGTACGGACAATTATGGGGTACGCAAAATGGGTCAAATTTGAGCACCTTTATCTCTTACCATTCATCCATTTTCTGAGCACTTCTACAAAATCGGTAAATATGTATAGAAGGTTTTGTTCAAATCAAAAAGGGGTGCTGTCAAAAAGTGAATGATTACAAATGCTTTTACCCAGTACTAATCTAGGATCTGGTCCCCACTGTCAATACTAATCATATTCATTATGAACTCAGAGGCAATGTTACCACGCTGCTGAAACATGATTGACAACAGTTAAAACAGGACAAACATTTTGAAATACTGTTCAGTTTGCTGGTAGCCTACACTAAATGCAACAATATTTAACTCTGAGTTAAGCCTAACAAAAATTGCTGTCATTTGTATTTGCACATAACTATTTCCAAATGGGTAACATTCATATTTTCAGTTTCCTGATCAAGAAATTCAGTCACACTTGTATGACTAAGAATGTAGTTACGTAGTAATACCGACTCAGTAATAACTGTAGAAACATAGGTATTAAAATGTAATTACATATCCACTCGCTGAACGTTAATCCACATGTGTAATTACTAATGCTACTACACATTTCTGTTCCACTATTGTAACTGTTTTGTAAGTACGTGTTTGAAAGTCACCTGTGATTTACCATGTTAATAACACCAACCCAATAACCTTGGATCTGAGTCACCACTCCCTTGTCAACACTTACATGTAACTACAGGGTGTGGTTACAATCAAATCCACAGGTAATACCAGGGATGCTACCATCTTGATCTAATGAAGTAAATAGGCTAGGACCTGATAGCAACAATTGTAACAAGGCACACACACCATGCCATTAACAACAGATTATTTTCAGTAGTTTATTTCCATGTTATAGCCTGCCCAAATGGGCAATGTTACAAAGGATGCTTGGCAATTATAATATACCTACTCAGGAAGCAAATTCATGGAAAGTTAAATGTATTAATTGCCATGTAGTTACAATGTAGCAAGCTTTGCAGTCAATAGGGTAATCATGAGAAAGTAGGAAGCAGGAGAATATTAAGTATTACCCTTTTAGTTACATTGGGGGTGGGGGTCTCTATTTTGGTGGTGGGGGTCTCTATTTTTGTCTGGGACAATCTAATGCCTTGATTCCATCCGAAATACACAGCTAAACTACTGAATCCTTTAACCACTGTACATCCCAGATTAGTACAATGAATCGTGGTATTGAGTAGAAAGACAGGACTTTACAATTAAAAATCACTGAAAATGTATGAATGTTGTTTGTTCTTCAAATGATGTATTTCATTGCCTCTGCTGCTGTGGACACTTAGGGAAAGGAAACCAATTTGAACCCCTGTCAGATTTCAAAAGGAGTTGCTTGTTCGCAAACAAACCATCACGAGGCCACAATGACGAGTCACTTCAGCAGTCACTGGTAAGTCTCGACATGTGCTTCCAGTCCTAGGAAAAGACAAACAAGAGCTTTTGTATACTTGTCCCGATGCGATACCATGGACATTTGAGCACGTTTCAACAACAAAGGGACATAGGAGATTGACTTTATTCAGTCAGTTCGGCACCTTTCATAAACACAAGCTGTATTCGTATCAAATAATATATTTTCCCAATTTTCTTGGCGCATACAATATGTCAGTATTTTAACTATTTATTTTATACACAGTCACTTATCAAGGGTGTCAATAATTTCAGACCCCTCAGTATACTATCATTACACTTAAACACACTTTTTGGCAAATGCCAAACCAAGATTTGTCCGTCTGACTGCCAGATTGTGAAGCGCGATTCATCACACCAGAGAACGCGTTCCCACTGCTCCAGATTCAATGGCGGCGAGCTTTACACTGCTCCAGCCGACGCTTGGAATAGCAAATGGTGATCTTAGGCTTGTGTGCAGCTGCTCGGCCATGGAAACCCATTTCATGAAGCTCCCGACGAACAGTTCTTGTGCTGATGTTGCTTCTAGAGGCAGTTAGGAACTCGGTAGTCAGTGTTGCACAGATGACTTTGCACGAAGACAGATGATTTTACATTCTGTGAGCTGGTATGGCATACCACTTTGGGGCTGAGCCGTTGTTGCACCTAGATGTTTCCACTTCACAACAACAGCACTCACAACAACAGCACTCACAACAACAGCACTCACAACAACAGCACTCACAACAACAGCACTCAGAGCAGCTCTAGCAGGGCAGAAATTTGGTTAACTGACTTGTTAATCAGTGCCACGTTGAAAGTGACTGAGCTCTTTAGTAAGGCCATTCTACGGACAATGTTTGTCTATGGAGATTGCATGGCTGTGTGTTCGATTTTATACACCTGGCAGCAACGGGCGCGTCTGAAATATCCAAATCTACTAATTTGAAGGGGGGGGTCCACATACTTTTGTATATATGGTGTATTTCAATATATTACTGAAGTATGTATGATTTAAGCAGTACGTGACATTTGGGGGGGGGGGGGGGGGGGGGGTCTCGAATGCGGGCCTAAAAGGCCTAATAGTAAAGAAAATATATATTTTTTACGATTATTATCTTTTAACGCATGAGTTCCAAAAATCGCTAACGGTCGCCCCAGTGTGAATTTGTTTATGCACCTGATGTCAGAATGCAATCACTGTTCCAAAATGTGATTGCTCTGCAATAGGACAGTTCATCCGCGCTGCCCTCAAACCAAGGCACGCTTCCTGCTAATTATCTATTGGTTATGTTTGTCAATTACAAATGATTTCCTAACAAGTTTTATTTTCTAACAACCGTTTGAATGGAGGTGTGTTCCGCCTCCTCATTAATTTATATAAGAAGTAGCCCATTTCACTGTTGTGGACAATTTATGTTCAAGGCTTTACTGAGCTGGACAAAGGAATCTATTTGACGAGAGCCCAAGCACTTCCCCAGATCAAGTATGAAGACATTTAAGCATCTCTAGTCAGAGAAAGTCTTGAACTTTTTCCCCATGTGTGCATCCCTATCAAAGTAAGTGCCGTATTTTCTGTATATAGTGTTGTCGTTTCTACTATAGCATAACATATTTTTATGGATTTGATTGAACCTTTATTTAGCTAGACAATTCAATTAAGAACAATTTCTTAATTACAATGACGGTCTACCAGAAGGCAAAAGACCTCCTGCGGGGACGGGGGCTGGGAGTAAAAAAAATAAATAATAATAAAATCGGACAAAACACACATGACAAGAGCCACCATAACACTACATACAGAGAGACACAAGACAACAACATAGCATGGCAGCAACACATGAAAACACAGCATGGTAGCAAGACATGACAGCATGGTAGCAACACGACATGGGAGCAGCACAAAACATGGTACAAACATTATTGGGCACAGACAACAGCAAAGGGCAAGAAGGTAGAGACGACAATACATCACGCGAAGCAACCACAACTGTCAGTAAGAGTGTCCATGGTTGAGTCTTTGAATGAAGAGATGGCGATAACTGTTCAGTTTGAGTGTTTTTTGTAGCTTTTTCCAGTGGCTTGCTGCAGCGAACTGAAAATAGGAGCGACCCACGGATGTGTGTGCTTTGGGGTCCTTTAACAAAATGTGACTGGTAGAACAGGTGTTGTATATGGAGGATGAGGCCTGCAGTAGGTATCTCAGATAGGGGGGAGTGAGGTCTACGAGGGCCTTATAAATAAGCATCAACCAATGGGTCTTGCGAAGTGTATACAGAGATGACCAGTTTACAGAGGAGTATAGGAGTGCAATGATGTGTTCTTAAAGGAGCATAGGTGGCAAATCTGATGGCCAAATGGAGCACGAGAGCACCCTTACCTGTCAATCTATAAATTATGTCTGTGTAATCTAGCATGGGTAGGATGGTCATCTGAATCATGGTTAGTTTGGCAACTGTGGTGAAAGAGAAGCGATTACGATAGAGGAAACCAAGTCCAGATTAAACATTAGCCTGCAGCTTTAATATGTGCAGAGAGAAGGACAGTGTACCGTCTAGCCATACTCCCAAGTCCTTGGATGAGGTGACTACCTCAAGCTCTAAACCCTCAGGGGTAGTAATCACACCGGTGGGGAGAGGGGCATTCTTCTTACCAAACCACATATCCTTGTTCGGAACACCTCCAAAACAAAGGTAAAGGGCAGAGAAAGCTTGTTGGACATTAAGCTTTGTTGTAGAGCGTTTACCACAATATCCAGGGAGGGGCCAGCTGAGTAGAAGACTGTCATCTGCATATAAATGGATGAGAGAGCGTCCTACTGCTTGAGCTATGTTGTTGATGTAAATTGAGAAGAGCGTGGGGCCTAAGATCAAGCCTTGGGGCACTCCCTTGATGACAGGCAGTGACTGAGACAGCAGATGCTCTGACTTCATACACTGCACTCTTTGAGAGAGGAAGTTAGCAAACCAGGCGAAAGACCCCTCAGGGACACCAATACTCCTTAGCCGGCCCACAAGATTGGCATGGTCTACCATATAAAAAGCCTTAGCCAAGTCAATAAAAATAGCAGCACAACATTGCTTAGAATCAAGGGCAATGGTGATATCATTTAGGACCTTAAAGGTTGCAGCGACACATTCATAACTTGAGCGGAAACCAGATGCCATACCAGAGATTGCTATAGACATCAAGAAAGTCGGTCAGTTGATTATTAAGTTTCCAACACTTCTGATAAATAGGGCAATATAGAAATTGGCCTATAACAGTTAGGATCAGCTTTATCTCCCCTTTAAATAAAGGATGCACCGTGGCTGCCTTCCAAGAAATGGGAACCTCCCCAGAGTGGAGAAACTGGTTAAAAAGGTCACGATGATAGGGGGAGAAATCTTAACTTCTTAAGGTATATGGGGCAGCATTTTCACTTTTGGATAAATAGCGTGCCCAATTTCAACTTCCTGCTACTCATGCCAAGAATATAAGATATGCATATTAGTAGTAGTCTAGTGTCTGTGAGTATAACAGAACTTATGTAGCAGGCAAAACCCAGAGGACTACCCGTTCAGAATTGTTTTTTTGAGGTCTCTGTTCATTGAGTTCTCATTGGGAAACGATATTTCTTAGGAACTTGTTTTCAGTTCCTACCGCTTCCACTGGATGTCACCAGTCTTTGGAATTTGGTTGAGGTTATTCCTTTGTGCAATGAAGAAGTACGGCCATCTAGGAACTGCGTAACACTGTTGAGAGTTGCGCAAGACTTTAAAAGTAGCTTGGTTTGTTGTCTTCCTGTATTGAACACAGATAGACCCGTCTTCAATTTGATAGATTATTAACGGTTAAAAATACCTCAAGTTGTATTACAAAAGTAGTTTGAAATGTTTTGGCAAAGTTTACAGGCAACTTTTGAAATATTTTGTAGAGACGTTGCGCAATTTGGAAGCTGTTTTTTTCTGGATCAAACGCGCCAAATAAATGGACATTTTGGATATATATGGACGGAATTAATCAAACAAAAAGGACCAATTGTGATGTTTATGGGACATATTGGAGTGCCAACAAAAGAAGCTCGTCAAAGGTAAGGCATGTTTTATATTTTATTTCTGCGTTTTGTGTAGTGCCTGTAGGGTTGAAATATGCGGGGTGGGAGATGAGGAAATGTTGGATGTATTTATGGAGCATAATGCATTTACTGTTTTAGTCACATTTTCAAGTACTGGTGACACACCATGCATTCCGATTCTTGCATAGATTGTAATGCACACATGTAAAATACCACTGTAGCAGTACAAATAGCATTTTAAACAAATAAAGAATGGTTCAATTTGCATTATTTAGAGAATTGCCCAAAGTTTGACTTTGTTGCATTTAGGGGTACTCTAATTCAGGTTGTCTGAGACCCCCATGGGCCCCCCTGTAATTCACATTCTGGATTTTAATTTATTTAAATAATTGTCTTCATTCTTGGTGAGGCCCTAGCCTATTTACATCATTAGATCAGAAAGGTATCAACCCTGGCATTACCTGTGCATTTGATAGTAGTGGCATTGTGTAGTTACATGTAACAAAGTCACAATTTGGTTGGTGTTATTAACATCTTAATTCACAGGTGACTAACTTTCAAACATGTAATTACAATACAGTAGTTATACAATGGAACAATAAAATGTGTTATCACAGCAGTAATTACACATGTGGAATTACCTTCAGCATGTGTTTGTGTAATTAGAGAGTCTTTGTTCCAATTGTGTAGCAACTGATACCGCTAATCCCTATTACCATGTAATACCTATGTAACAACTTGTTACTATGTCGTTACGACAGTTAAGTGTAGTTACATAGTAAAGGTGCAACTTAATGTAAAGCGATACATCAGTAAGAGAGCAAAATTAGTTATTATTATTATTCTGCTTCTTGCTAAAATGGGTCAGTTATTCCCTTGGTCAGATCCACAGATTAGAAATTATAATTTTTAGCGTGGCTCAATCATTTTCAAACAGTCTAACAGTGTATCGTTTTAAAATCATTATTTTAAAGCTTATCGAGTTCGCTCTGTTTTTCCCTTCCCACAGAAACACTGTCATGTGTACCACAAAGACCTTAATCACTGTGCTCTATCTACTCCTATACAGCTGCTTTTCTCAAGCTAACATTATTATGGAATGTAAGGACAGGACAGAGCCAACATGCCCAGAAATAATGTCCATGAATTTGAAGGTGGAGCTATTCCCACAGCCATCATGGACATAAAGCTACTTCCAAACCCACAGGCATAAGGAGACAGAACAAGTCAGTAAAACCCTGACCAAGGTCCTGACAGTGATGAATACTCTGTCCGAAGTTGCATCTTGTTTCAGTTTTGTTGGCTCAATAATTGGTTTGGCTTTGGCCTTCATTCCACAAACTGATCCGAATGTGGAGTTCATGACAGAGCAGTTTTCAGAGATCAACAGAAAACTGGATTCAATCTCGCTTCAAATCAACTCCCGAAAAGATGAGCTTGACTGGGTGACCTATACGAGCATGTATGACAGAGACGAGAGTAAATTCTTGGAACACGCTCCTTTGGTCGAGGAACAACAAAACAAGTTTTGAATCCAGTTACTATGACAACAGTGGAACACGTAACAGTGTATCTAACTTTTACCGGTGCCTAACTGAGGAAAACAAAACAAGTCTCAACAAGAATCTACTGCAACTTGTCATTCAGAAGTCGCATGCTGACATCAAGATCCTGCAGATATATTCTGGCTACTTTTTGAGTCTCATGGTTAAAGGTTTGCAATTGAATGTGTATAATGACATAATGAAGGGCTATGCAGCTGCTCCTGGAGTGAAAGAGAGTGTTGAAAGGTTAACCTCCCGACTGACAGCAATGAAGAATGCTCCGATTGAGTGTGCAGACAATTCCATGATATGACCCTTAAAAGATGCAAATAAAAATCGGGGACGAAATATTCAAATAATTTCAAGCTAGCCAATGACATTAAGACAAAATTGGACCCGAAGTTTCCCTGGTACAAATGGACAGTTATAGTGCATGACGAAGAAGATAAACATGAGATAACCGTCGGCAAGACTCAAAATAGTTTAGTCCAAAAAGCAAGAATTCACCTCATCCATCTAGAGAAAGGGTTTCATGTTAATGATGGTATTAAAAGGACAATAGAAGGGCAAATTCGACCTGACCTGCTAGGTAACTTGTGTTTAAAAACAAAATATTTTTAACGACAAGATTATGAAAAATGTAGAATAGATCTACAGCATTAGTAAAGGTTCAACTTTTCCTTAAACAGCTACTTTAGGCTTTGTAGATTAAGTGTTTAATACATTATGGAAGCAACATATTGCTGTTATTTGAGAATACTATATTACTCTAGAGTGAGGATGTTGTCGAACAAGACCCTTGCTCCAAAGACATTGAAAAAATGATGGAAAATGCAAGCCACTCAGACACAACAGCTGTCTTTATGTGAATGCCCCAGAATGTTTGTTGGTCCAGAATGCAAGGAAAGTGTTGAACATTTGATTGAATTTGCAGCTATAGATGCCCAACTCAACGGCATTGCATTTAAGCCTGTCCCAGATATGACTTTTATATATTACAGTTGCAAATATTGCAAATATTCGCAATGATATAGATTGGACTCAAATATTTGTCAGGTACAACGTCATAGAGAAATCCCGTTACATAAAAGCAAAACAGTTTGAACTTCAAGCTGAAAATGTAACCCAAAGCCAGTTCCCATCCGAAGTTGGAGACGTGCGTTTCAAAAAGGTGAAACATACCTCTACATTGCTCAGCAAAGTCAATAACTTGATGTTGGGCCAAAGGTTCATGGAGGTGAGGACAATCCTGGCGATTGTTTCGAGACATGCTTCTGATGAACAATGACAAAGACAATCCAATGCTCTGAAGCATACGGAGTTAAATTCCATTTTTAATTTGTACACTACAGATTTGCCCTTGAGAAGGAAGCAGTCTCAGCCTGGTCAAATGATCTGGTGATCACTGGCCAACAAGATCGAATAGATAGTCAGTAGAACATTTACAAGCTACATGTTTGCAGCCCACTTAAGGCTCAACAACTGTTTAATAGTTACTGTGAGAAGCCTTACCACAGCACTAAACAGCAGCAGGTACGTGTCAAATGTGCCGATGGCTACAAGCCTTATCCAAAGACTTACATGCTCTAACGGGCAATGCAGTCACTTGCCGCTATGTCACACTGACCTGACTGGAAAGGAGACCATGGAATGCAAATCTGAAGGGGGCGCTACAGACAGCACAGCATCCTGTTCAAAATCACGGACCTTCCAAGATGGCAGCATGAGTTTGAGCTATAGATGCACAGAGCAGTCTTGTGAGAATGCATTCATTCTCGTCAGCAGCTGTGACAGGTGCACGAGTGACGTCTCTTGTAGGGATAGTGAAGTGTGTAGAGAAGGGTCAACGCATGGATGCATGCATTGTCTATTCCTGCAGAAACAACACTGAATGCACAACCAGCAATCATGACTACAAATGTACGTGTGTGAGTCCTTGGGTCGGGGACCTTATCCAAGGCCGGGGGTGCCGTGAACAGGCTCTATATGTTGGGAGACCTCTACAGTATTACCACGGAGTATGTAACAAACCTTATTCTACAAGAGTTCAGAAAATAAGTGAATCTTTCCCATCTATCCTTCACTGTCTTAAATAAAATAAAAAGGTGTGAGACTCAAATAAATATAACAGATGTCCTTCGTTACGGATGCTGTCAAATAGCGCCTGATATAGGTATAGGTATAGCGCCTGATATATGTATAGGTATAGCGCCTGATATATGTATAGGTATAGCGCCTGATATATGTATAGCGCCTGATATATGTATAGGTATAGCGCCTGATATATGTATAGGTATAGCGCCTGATATATGTATAGGTATAGCGCCTGATATATGTATAGGTATAGCGCCTGATATATGTATAGCGCCTGATATATGTATAGCGCCTGATATATGTATAGGTATAGCGCCTGATATATGTATAGGTATAGCGCCTGATATATGTATAGGTATAGCGCCTGATATAGGTATAGGTATAGCGCCTGATATAGGTATAGGTATAGCGCCTGATATAGGTATAGCGCCTGATATAGGTATAGGTATAGCGCCTGATATATGTATAGGTATAGCGCCTGATATAGGTATAGGTATAGCGCCTGATATAGGTATAGCGCCTGATATATGTATAGGTATAGCGCCTGATATATGTATAGGTATAGCGCCTGATATAGGTATAGCGCCTGATATAGGTATAGCGCCTGATATATGTCTAGGTATAGCGCCTGATATATGTATAGGTATAGCGCCTGATATATGTATAGGTATAGCGCCTGATATATGCATAGCGCCTGATATATGCATAGCGCCTGATATAGGTATAGGTATAGCGCCTGATATAGGTATAGGTATAGCGCCTGATATATGTATAGGTATAGCGGCTGATATATGTATAGGTATAGCGCCTGATATATGTATAGGTATAGCACCTGATATATGCATAGCGCCTGATATATGCATAGCGCCTGATATATGTATAGGGATAGCGCCTGATATAGGTATAGCGCCTGATATATGTATAGGTATAGCGCCTGATATATGTATAGGTTTAGCGCCTGATATAGGTACAGCGCCTGATATGGGTTTAGCGCCTGATATAGGTACAGCGCCTGATATAGGTACAGCGCCTGATATAGGTATAGGTATAGCGCCTGATATAGGTATAGGTATAGCGCCTGATATAGGTATAGGTATAGCGCCTGATATATGTATAGGTATAGCGCCTGATATATGTATAGGTATAGCGCCTGATATATGTATAGGTATAGCGCCTGATATATGTATAGGTATAGCGCCTGATATATGTATAGGTTTAGCGCCTGATATATGTATAGGTAAAGCGCCTGATATATGTATAGGTATATAGCGCCTGATATATGCATAGCGCCTGATATATGTATAGGTATAGCGCCTGATATATGTATAGGTATAGCGCCTGATATATGCATAGCGCCTGATATATGTATAGGTTTAGCGCCTGATATATGAATAGGTATAGCGCCTGATATGTATAGGTATAGCGCCTGATATACAGTGCCTTGCGAAAGTATTCGGCCCCCTTGAACTTTGCGACCTTTTGCCACATTTCAGGTTTCAAACATAAATATATAAAACTGTATTTTTTTGTGAAGAATCAACAACAAGTGGGACACAATCATGAAGTGGATCGACATTTATTGGATATTTCAAACTTTTTTAACAAATCAAAAACTGAAAAATTGGGCGTGCAAAATTATTCAGCCCCTTTACTTTCAGTGCAGCAAACTCTCTCCAGAAGTTCAGTGAGGATCTCTGAATGATCCAATGTTGACCTAAATGACTAATTATGATAAATACAATCCACCTGTGTGTAATCAAGTCTCCGTATAAATGCACCTGCACTGTGATAGTCTCAGAGGTCCGTTAAAAGCGCAGAGAGCATCATGAAGAACAAGGAACACACCAGGCAGGTCCGAGATACTGTTGTGAAGAAAATTTAAAGCCGGATTTGGATACAAAAAGATTTCCCAAGCTTTAAACATCCCAAGGAGCACTGTGCAAGCGATAATATTGAAATGGAAGGAGTATCAGACCACTGCAAATCTACCAAGACCTGGCCGTCCCTCTAAACTTTCAGCTCATACAAGGAGAAGACTGATCAGAGATGCAGCCAAGAGGCCCATGATCACTCTGGATGAACTGCAGAGATCTACAGCTGAGGTGGGAGACTCTGTCCATAGGACAACAATCAGTCGTATATTGCACAAATCTGGCCTTTATGGAAGAGTGGCAAGAAGAAAGCCATTTCTTAAAGATATCCATAAAAATTGTTGTTTAAAGTTTGCCACAAGCCACCTGGGAGACACACCAAACATGTGGAAGAAGGTGCTCTGGTCAGATGAAACCAAAATTGAACTTTTTGGCAACAATGCAAGACGTTATGTTTGGCGTAAAAGCAACACAGCTCATCACCCTGAACACACCATCCCCACTGTCAAACATGGTGGTGGCAGCATCATGGTTTGGGCCTGCTTTTCTTCAGCAGGGACAGGGAAGATGGTTAAAATTGATGGGAAGATGGATGGAGCCAAATACAGGACCATTCTGGAAGAAAACCTGATGGAGTCTGCAAAAGACCTGAGACTGGGACGGAGATTTGTCTTCCAACAAGACAATGATCCAAAACATAAAGCAAAATCTACAATGGAATGGTTCAATAATAAACATATCCAGGTGTTAGAATGGCCAAGTCAAAGTCCAGACCTGAATCCAATCGAGAATCTGTGGAAAGAACTGAAAACTGCTGTTCACAAATGCTCTCCATCCAACCTCACTGAGCTCGAGCTGTTTTGCAAGGAGGAATGGGAAAAAAATTCAGTCTCTCGATGTGCAAAACTGATAGAAACATACCCCAAGCGACTTACAGCTGTAATCGCAGCAAAAGGTGGCGCTACAAAGTATTAACTTAAGGGGGCTGAATAATTTTGCACGCCCAATTTTTCAGTTTTTCATTTGTTAAAAAAGTTTGAAATATCCAATAAATGTCGTTCCACTTCATGATTGTGTCCCACTTGTTGTTGATTCTTCACAAAAAAATACTGTTTTATATCTTTATGTTTGAAGCCTGAAATGTGGCAAAAGGTCGCAAAGTTCAAGGGGGCCGATTATTGTATAGGTATAGCGCCTGATATGTATAGGTATAGCGCCTGATATAGGTATAGGTATAGCGCCTGATATATGTATAGGTATAGCGCCTGATATATGTATAGGTATAGCGCCTGATATATGCATAGCGCCTGATATATGTATAGGGATAGCGCCCGATATAGGTATAGCGCCTGATATATGTATAGGTATAGCGCCTGATATATGTATAGGTATAGCGCCTGATATATGTATAGGTATAGCGCCTGATATATGCATAGTGCCTGATATATGTATAGCGCCTGATATATGTATAGGTATAGCGCCTGATATATGTATAGGTATAGCGCCTATAGCGTCTACCCTCTGTGTTCTGAGTAACGGCCGTGGTTACAACCACAGAGAATTCAAATGGTTTCCACCTGGCCTTCTCTGCAGCCAAATATGAGTGCGAGAGAGTGAGAGAGAAATAGAGAAAGAAATTAAGAGAGTGGGTTGGTGATGGTGTGTTTGTGAATGTGTGAGCATGCACTCGTTCCTATACAGCGTGCTTGTACGTATAAGTGTGTGTGCGTGCGTGCGTGCGTATGCATGTGTGTGTATATAAATCATGCAGGACTGAAGTACTGGCTTTCATAGGATCCACCTCAGGACCCAATGACCTCCAGTTCCAACTGACTTCCTTCTGCGTCATTCATTCCTTGTCACTATAAACTCCACCATCAGAGCAGGAAATGGGAAACAAAGAATGCTTGGACCGGCCAAACCTAATTGGATGCCTCTATGGCCCGTGATTGGCCACTCCATAGGGTTGGGTTAGGCCAGACAACCTTAGTCCCCTAGCATCTGGTGGTCTGGCGATACGTGCCCTACTGACAAACATGGCTGACACACAGGTCAAAGGTCAAATTGGTGAATATGGCATAGAGCTTTGCCTTGGTGCTGTCTAACAGCCCTGGGCAGTATTGTTTGACATGTCTGAATGACACACACAGAGTGTTGCTCTTGTTTTTCAAGACCTTAATGACCAGGCTGTCGTAGAGAGAAACATGTACGTTTATGGTTTGAAAGCGACAACTGTACAGTACTGTAGCTTCCACTCAACTTTACAAAGCCTTGGAGTTTCACTGTTGAGATGGAGGCATCATGGAATTCAGTGGAAAACTGATTGGCAAAAGTTCTATGCAGGTTGGTTCAAATGGTATTTGTTTTACTACGGATGCGCTTGTTTGTGCAAACCAGGCCTTATGTCACTAATACACTGCTTGCATATACCAATATATAACACTTTCTTAGACACTGTGGTCAGCAGTCCTTGATCTAATATACAATTCCAGACACATTACCGTTCAAATCACACCCCGAACGATCCACTATCCCTCCCTCCTAGCGTCCCGAATCCAACTAATCACAAAAATTCACTGAGATAATCATCTATAATTGGAAAATGTTGTTCTTCGCTGCCGGAGGCGTAGAAGAGTGGTGTCTGGAGTAGTTTGAGTGAGGCTGAGAGGCAGGCTATCAAGCTCCCCACGTCTTCAGATGCAAATGGAGTTTGATGGAAGTTTGATTGAGCTGACGGAACATGTTCGCAGGGGGGTGTTTTGTCTCTGGTCATCAAGAGAGCAATACTTAGTCAGGGTCAAGTCAGGGAAAATGCACTCAGACCTGACAAATCACAAGAGGCTTACTTGGGCTGTGGTGCTTCAAGGCACTCTGGGAAAATAAAAGCAGATGCTGAACATGTAAAACCAGGGGGTGAGAATCATGTGTCAGACTCATTTGAATATTCGCCCACCTTGGGTATCAATTCAGATATATTTCAGTCCAAATTAGCCACTAGTTTTTCATGAAGGTGTTCACTTCCTGGATTGAGCTCAAACCCAGCTAGCAACCCTTGTACATACACTTATATGTACCTCCTCTGCATGTAAAGTGCAGTCGCTCGATTACTAAAGACACTGCCCAACAACAACTGCAAAAACATTTAGGATGTTCTTGTTTAAAGCAGCAATCAGCTGCTGAAACAATAACGTGTTTTCCCTGCCCCTGTTTCAAAATCATTGACAACGCTACGGATGCAAGGACTGCCCATCCATGATATCATAAGTATAGTTTTAACCATGTTTTGGAGGCATTATAGTGTTTGTTTACATTTACTTTGCTTACAAACATTGGTGTAAAACAAGCTTATCATTTCGTTTCTGATTTGGTACAACAGCTGTACTAAGCTCATGAGGCATCTTCAAGAATGAATGGGTACATATAATTAATGTCAAAGTCCAAAAATGGAGGTAGCAACTGCAGATTGCCCCTTTAATTCAATCCAATATCGACTAGAGTCTAATTAAGTCATTAACAGCACACTCTAAAAGCACAAATCTGCAAATGCAAGGAGTTTGGAGGAATTGAACTGGAGACCCCTGACATTGAGAATTACATCAGCCTGCAGTCTCCAACCATTAAGCCATCACCGTGGAGATAGGGCACCATTCTGCTTGGAAACAGTGTGTACTTTGGGGAGTGGTATGAACTGATATAGACACCGATGAACACACACACACACACACACACACACACACACACACACCTAGTGGTTAGGATTCAGCACTCTCACCGCCGCGGCCCAGGGTCGATTCCCGGTCAGGGAACTACACTTTGCGGCGGCAGGTAGCCTAGCGGATAGAGCGATGAGCCAGTAACCGAAAGGTCGATAGTTAGAATCCACGAGCCGACAAGGTGAAAAATCTGTCAATGTGCCCTTCAGCAAGGCACTTCACCTTAATTGCTCCAGAGTCTCTGTTGATAATGGCAGGGAGTGCCAGAGATAGGCGGGCCCCTCTTTCTACAAGACCTGTCACATTGTAGTAGGTACTCTCACAAATAAGCACACTACTACTAGTACTACTACTACACACTCTGTGGATTAGGGTGTGATACAGCCACAGCTCTTGGCTGAAAAGAAGAATGCATTTGGATTTGGAGATTTCAACCTATTAAAAAGTGGTGACCAGCAGTAGCCCTGGGGGGAGGCAACCGCAGACGGACCGAGGCAGTAGAGGAAGTCTGTGCAAAGAGACTGTAAACCGCTGGGTTTAACTGCCTGGTGATTAGCACTGCGGAGTGACAGCTTACTACACCAGGCATCGCACGCTGATCTAATAGGCCTTTAGCCAAAAGATTTAAAAGGCACAATGCAGATTCAAATAGGGAAGAGGATATATTCAGGGAGGACTACTAACCATAGCTGCATAGGCAGTGAAATTAACAAGCAATTGGGAGGGGGGCTCAGACAGTAGATCATGATGAACCTAGACAAAAGTAATTGAGATAGATATACTATACTATGGGTGTGGGGGGGGGGGGGGGGGGGGGGAGCTGACACATTGGAAATAGTCTGACACACTTTTCAATACACACATACACTCAACACACACACCTCAATCATATTCCTCTAAGTCATTTGGCCTTGTGAACCCGAGCCCCAATCTCTAATTGCCCCAATGTGTAGCGATGACACTCGTCCACTTACTGCCGCAGCACTCTTGCCCCCCCCCGCCCCCCCCCCCCCCCTTCGCCATTTTATCAAACCGGACTAAAGAGTCAATGATTGCTTTTGACTTCTAGACCACACCGGACTCGCACATGTGAGAAAGTTTTTCTTGGACGCTTAAAGAGGAGCCCTTTTTAAAGAGATTGCCTGCCACTTGATGCCGACAGGATCACAGAAGGCTCTCGGTTGATAGCATTGGCCACCCAGATCAATATTGTGCTAAGGCGCAGACCCATTGGCAGGGGTGGGGAGTTGCAGAGAGCAACCTGTATTTAATTTTGTCAAAGAGACCAGGGCCTGGAGTGTGTTAGAAGCCAGCTCCAAGGCTAGGCTACTTCCTTTCCCCTTCTAACGCAATATGATATCATTACCTCAAACAACTCTTGGTTCAAGAGAACTGCGATAGCTACAATGCTAACGCTAACACAGAAAGGATAGGAGTGTGGCAACTTTCTCACTTGCAATATACTGGGCTGTTCTATATACAGCGAAGGCTAGTGAAATCTCCCTGAATACAGTAGCAGCCAATTCAATGCCATAAGGCTCAGTCACCTTCCCCTACAGTGCCTTTTCAGTCCTGTCTTGGATAGAAACTCAGCCCTTCAGTGAAAAAGCGTTGGTGTCAAAATATCTTGCCACTAAACCCAGAGTGTAGCCCCCTCTTCGTCTTTGATCCCCCCAACCCACCCGGCACACCCCCATCCCCTCTGAGCACTCCCCCACCCCTGGAGCAACAATATGGTCCTCTTCCTTTGGAGTCCCATTGGCTTGCTGTGTTCCTGTCAATACCGGGGACCTCAAAGCTCAGATGAGGGGCGCTTTTCTTCTTACCTCCCTCCCCTCCTTTTCTCGTTTTCCTCTACTTCTCATTTCTTTTTGAGCTCAATCTGACAAACTATATTACTTCGCCTTCACGACGGGGGCCATCAGGAGTGGGATAATCTTTAAAGCAAACTCGGAAACTTTACCCCTCCCTCCCCCTCTTCAATCCTCCACCCCTCTCCTTCCACGTTGAAGAGGGGCCAAGAAGGAGAAATTCATTTGGGATGCAGGGTGTGGGTATGGTATGGTGAATTCCAGAGGGTAGTAGTCTATCGTGGTGCCAGAGTTCCTCTGTTGACTTCTTGGCAGCTGACTGTGGGACAACTCTGGAAGTCTGGCATGCCTTTTCCTGGACCAGTTGGTTTCGGCATAGGGGGAGTTGGGAGGGGAGGACGGGGGTAGGGAAGGGCTTTCTGACAGACGCCCAACACACACATACCTCTGGCTGGCAAGTCTAATAACATCATCTGTGCAAGACATTACTCGAGGATTTAACATTTATTGCCCAATATGTCTCGGTTATGAGAAAATATTACTGCATGCCCCCCAACCCCCAATAGTCATGTCAAGAATTCGGATAGAAGTCAGCATCCATTTTGGCAACACTGCAGCTATGGCCCAGTGGCAACCTCAGTAAGGATTTGACAGTATATTAAGACCATTTTATAAAATATTATTAGAGAAAGTTGATGAATGAGTACAAAACCATCTGTTCCGATTGATACCCAAGTAATCATTCACTTAGTGTTAACACATTTAACACTGCGTTAAATGTTAAATGCTGCACCATTTACTTTTATTCAGCTATGTTAAGCTAGAGGCTGCAACGAATTCCGTGCATACTTCCAAACATGAGCTGTGTCATTCTACAGATATAGGTTATCATATTACTCTGCACATCATTTCCTAAACAACATTGCCCAAGTGGCCTAAAAGCTGTCTAGGCACAGCTACATAGATTGAGTGCCTTTCGGTGATATGCCCGACTAAGTTTAATACTTCTGAATGTATGCAGCACATAGTCTGGAGAATCACACAGTGTGTCCCTGTTCCTCTGGGGCATTGTCATTAGTCCAAGGCAAATTTGTGTAATTCAGTGCAAACATTCAGACTCAGCATCATTAAAATAATAAATAGCAGCTGTGGAAAAATGGGCCTACAATGCTAAGCAAGACCGTGATCGGAATGAGACAATCAGGAAATTACCATTTCAGAATAAATATATTCGCCAGCACCGTGATGGGCCTAGGAGATTAGGATTTTTTTTCCCTTGTTGGATTCAGTTGGACGGTGAATTCCCCTTCCGAACGTTATCCGATGTTGCTTCTCGGAGAACTGAACCCATAATGGTGCCGTCATCTCATTGGGATTCGGGAATCAAAGATTTCATGCTTTGTCGCACAGAAGTTACTGTGTTGCCATGGGTGATTGATGATGGTAACATTCAGACTTTCTATTCACCTCCTCCATCTTTCACGGGGAGGTTTTAAATGGGGATATCAATTCTGAGAGAGGGGGCCCAAAAGCCAATGTTCGTCTTCTCCAGTTGTCAGTGTCAAAACTAACCTATCTAGCCTTTCCCCTCCCATATGGAGGATGGACCATTTGCTATAAACTCTTTTGTTGTACCAGGCAGCAGAGAAATTGCTAAGTAATCATTTTTCTTCATGCATTGCTCGCCATTGTCCATGATTGCCTTAGCGAGATGTCTCAAACAAATAAACATTTAAAATAAAAAAATTCAACAGCCTTCCTTATGCCAGTGTTTAATACAATTTGTGACATTGGGATGTTTGCTCAAGTTGGATATTTGGATGGAGGTGGGCTAGATAGAGGACTGTGGCTAAAACACTATTGTTTCCATGTCTTGTGGATTTATGTGACTTGTCAATAACTTGCTATTATTGAAAGTAAATAATTACGGCAACAATTTCACTTTATCTTGAATTCAAATTCGACGAGGAAATATGGTTGAGCATTCACCATCTTCCATCACTGTCTTGGCATTTGCTCTATGGACTGTAACAAATACTTTAGCTCAAAGCTGACAACACAATGGATGGCATGGAGTTCACGGGATAACAAAAACACACACAAGACCAAACATTATTTTCCATGAATATCTAAGTGGGGAGAATTTTTTCGCTGAAATAGCATATACTTTTTTTTTTCGACCAAAAACTCCTGGCGACAGTGGTTGTCAAAGACAATCACAAGTAATACATCACATGGAACTAAGTCTATGATGTTGTTCTGAATCTGTGGCTATTCAGAAAACAGTAAAGAAGTGCATTGCCCTGTTTCTGCAGCGTTTCTACTACATTTCCTTCTCAAGGTTTGGTCTGCATAGCAAAAACAGCCATAGGGCCCCTACAATGCAACACCGTTCCTATCCAATCAGAGCTTGATACTCAAATGTATTTCAATCTCAAGTTAGGGTCAACAGAACAGTAGTCAAGCAATGTCCTAAACCCTCTTGGTAAAATGTCCCACTTTCTGATGCTCCATAGGCCTACATTTTCTTCCCAGACTGAGCAAAAGGTTACCATGCAAATAAGTCTCTCTGGGTAGTGTATTGATCTGTTTCACTGTGGTGAACAGCGGGGTCTAAATGGGAATGCTTGAGCTGCATGGAGCGAGAACAGATCTGATATGATGAGCTCCGTATGAATGGGAATGATTGCAGATGGGAACGCAAAGGGGAAACTACTTTGGAATTAGGACACGTGCATAAACAAATCAAGCAATCAATTATGAGTATGTTAGTGTTGCTAGTATCAGCTTTGTAATGCAACTAGGTACTACTTAGCTAGAAGTATTAACACTTTTAAAGTGTCATTTTTTTATTTTAAAGTGTAACACCAACACGATGTTACCGGGGAAAATGTAAAAAGCATGTTGATTGATGATATTTCATTGCAAATGGTTTATAATCAGGCCGATGAAGTCTGCTTACCAGACTTTTCTCACATTCTTCAACTCCGTATTTCATCACCGTGTTCCGTTAGATAAACCACGTAAGAGAGCAGCAGAAGGGTTCTGGAAACCTTGGTTTACAACCGGTCTCAAAAAATACTCTTGTTAAAAAAAAGTTGTAGAAAACATTTCTCAAATCCCTCTCCCCTGAATTCTGCGAATTACAAAAAGTATAAGAACAAATTAACTACTTCGGATCTCCCCCAAAAATATATTTTACTAACAAATTCCAAGAATCATTAAATAATATAAAGTCAACAGGGAATGTTTTATTTAATTGAAATGTTATTTCACCTTTATTTAACCAGGTAGGCCAGTTGAGAACAAGTTCTCATTTACAACTGCAACCTGGTCAAGATAAAGCAAAGCAGTGCGACAAAAACAACACAGAATTACACATGGAATAAACAAAAGTACAGTCAATACCGCAATAGAAAAATCTACATATAGTGTGTGCAAATGGAGGAGGTAAGGGAATAAATAGGCCATAGTAGCAAAGTAACTACAATTTAGCAAATTAACACGGATGTGATAGATGTGCAGATGATGATGTGCAAGTAGAAATACTGGTGTGCAAAAGAGCAAAACAGTAAAGACAATATGGGGATGAGGTAGGTAGTTGGGTGGGCTATTTACAGATGGGCTATGTACAGCTGCAGCGATCGGTAAGCAGCTCAGATAGCTGATGCTTAAAGTTAGTGAGAGATATGAGTCTCCAACTTCAGTGATTTTTGCAATTCGTTACAGTCATTGGCAGCAGAGAACTGGAAGGAAAGGCGGCCAAAGTGGGTGTTGGCTTCTTGGATGACCAGTGAGATATACCTGCTGGAGCGTGTGAGATGGGTGGGTGTTGTTATGCTGACCAGTGAGTTGAGATAAGGTGGAGCATTACCTAGCAAAAACGTATAGATTACCTGGAGCCAGTGGGGCTGACGATGAATATGTGGTGAGGGCCAGCCAACGAGAGCATACAGGTCACAGTGGTGGGTAGTATATGGGGCTTTGGTGACAAAACTGATGGCACTGTTATAGACTGCATCCAGTTTGCTCAGTAGAGTTTGAGGCTATTTTGTAAATGACATCGCCGAAGTCAAGGATCGGTAGGATTGTCAGTTTTACGAGGGTATGTTTGGCAGCATGAGTGAAGGATGCTTTGTTGCGAAATAGGGAGCCGATTCTAGATTACATTTTGGATTGGAGATGCTTAATGTGAGTCTGTAAGGAGAGTTTACAGCCTAACCAGACACCTAGGTATTTGTAGTTGTCCACATATTCTAAGTCAGAACCGTCCAGAGTAGTGATGCTAGCAGGACAGGAGGGTGCGGGCAGCAATTGGTTGGAGAGCATGCACTTAGTTTTACTAGCATTTAAAAGCAGTTGGAGGCCACGGAAGGAGTGTCCAAAGTAGGGCCAGAAGTATACAGAATGGTGTCGTCTGCGTTGAGGTGGATCAGAGAATCACCAGCAGCAAGAGCAAAATCATTGATATATACAGAGAAAATAGTCGGACCAGAGAATTGAACCCTGTGGTATCCCCATAGAGACTGCCAGAGGTCCGGACAACAGGCCCTCCGATTTGACACACTGAACTATATCAGAGAAGCAGTTGGTGAATCAGGCAAGGCAGTCATTTGAGAAGCCAAGGCTATTGAGTCTGCCGATAAGAATGTTGTGATTGACAGAGTCGAAAGCCTTGGCCAGGTCAATGAAGACTTCTGCACAGTACTGTCTTTTATTGATGGCGGTTATGATATCGTTTAGGACCTTGAGCGTGGCTGAGGTGCACCCATGACCAGCAGGGAAACCAGATTGCATAGTGGAGACGGTACAGTGGGATTCGAAATGGTCAGTGATCTGTTTGTTAACTTGGCATTTGAAGATTTTAGAAAGGCAGGGCCGGATAGATATAGGTCTACAACAGTTTGGGTCTAGAGAGTCTCCCCCTTTGAACAGGGGGATGACCGCAGCAGCTTTACAATCTTTGGGGATCTCAGATGATACGAAAGAGAGGTTGAACAAGCTAGTAATAGGGGTTGCAACAATTTTGGCGAATAATTTTAGAAAGACAGGGTCCAAATTGTCTGACGCAGCCGATGTATAGGGATCCAGATGTTGCAGCTCTTTCAGAACATCAGCTGTTTGGATTTGGGTGAAGGAGAAGTGGGGGGGCTTGGGCAAGTAGCTGCAGGGGGTGCTGAGATGTTGGCCGGGGTAGGGGTAGCCAGGTGGAAAGCATGGCCAGCCGTAGAAAAATGCTTATTGAAATTCTCGATTATCGTGGATTTATCGGTGGTGACAGTGTTTCCTAGCCTCAGTGCAGTGGGCAGCTGGGAGGAGGTGCTCTTATTCTCCATGGACTTTACAGTGTCCCAAAACTTTTGGGAGTTAGAGCTACAGGATGCAAATGGTGAGGAAAGCACTTTTAAAGAACAACCAGGCATCCTCAACTGAGGGGATGAGGTCAATATCCTTCCAGGATACCCAGACCAGGTCGATTAGAAAGGCCTGCTCGCAGAAGTGTTTTAGGGAGCGTTTGACAGTGATGAGGGGTGACCGTTTGACCGCGCACCCATAACGGATGCAGGCAATGAGGCAGTGATCGCTAAGATCCTGATTTGGAGGGCAAGTTGGTCAGGATAATATCTGAGGGTGCCGATGTTTACTGATTTAGGGTTGAACCTGGTGGGTTCCTTGAGGATTTCTGTGAGATTGAGGGCATCTAGCTTAGATTGTAGGAAGGCCGGGGTGTTAAGCATATCCCAGTTTAAATCACCTAACAGAACGAACTCTTAAGATAGATGGGGGGGGGCAATCAATTCACATATGGTGTCCAGGGCACAGCTGGGAGCTGAGGGGGGGGGGGGGGGGGGGGGGTCTATAACAGGCGGCAACAGTGAGAGACTTATTTCTGGAGAGATTCATTTTTAAAATTAGAAGCTCGAACTGTTTGGGCATAGACTTGGAAAATATGAAAGAACTCTGCAGGCCATCGCTACAGTAGATTGCAACTCCTCCCCCTTTGGCAGTTCTATCATGTCGGAAAATCATCAATTGAATAAGAAAAAGGCATCTACAACGACCCACTCTTAAATGTATTGTTGGAAATAAGACTTATTGTGATCCTGATGTTATTTCATGCTAATTTAACCTTTTTGGGATAGGGGGCAGCATTTTCACTTTGGATGAATAGCGTGCCCAGACTGAACTGCCTCCTACTCTGTCCCAGTACATGCATATTATTATTAGTATTGGATAGAAAACACTCTGAAGTTTCTAAAACTGTTTGAATGAGTGGCAGGCAAAAACCTGAGAAGAAATCCAAACAGGAAGTGAGAAATCGATTTTCAAAACAGTGCCTATTGAAATCCCAGTGAGATATGAATGAGGATGCACTTCCTAGGGCTTCCACTAGATGTCTAGTCTATGTCTTTAGAAACTGGTTTGAGGATTCTACTATAAAGGAGGAGCTCATAATAGCTCTTTGAGTGAGTGGTCTGGCAGAGTGCTTCGGTCTCATGACGCGCGCTCCCGACAGAGTTTGCTCTCGTTCCAATGCTTTTCTTCAGACAATGAAATTCTCCGGTTGGAACCTTATTGAAGATTTATGTTAAAAACATCCTAAAGATTGATTGCATACATCATTTGACTTGTTTCTACGGACTGTAACGGAACTTTTCGAGTTTTTGTCTGGAGGAAGTGCTCGCGCCTCATGAAGAGGGATTACTGGCATGAACACGCTAACAACAAGTGGCTAAATGATGGGCTTTATGGAACAAATCAGTCATTTATTGTCGAACTGGGATTCCTGGGAGTGCCTTCAATGAAGATCATCAAAGGTAAGTGAACATTTAGTGTTTTTCTAGCTTCTGTTCATGCCAAAATGGCGGATATTCCTCTGGCTGTTTTGGGTTCTGGAGCCGTTCTCAGATTCTGCTTTTTCCGTAAAGTTTTTTTGAAATCTGACACAGCGGTTGAATATAGGATAAGTCAATCTTTAATTCTGTGAATAACACTTGCATCTTTTATCAATGTTTATTATGAGTATTTCTGCAAAATCACCAGATGTTTTGGAATCAAAACATTACTGCACGTAACGCGCCAATGTAAACTGAGATTTATGGATATAAATATGCACAGTATCGAACAAAACATACATGTATTGTGTAACATGATGTCCTATGAGTGTCATCTGATGAAGCTCAAAGGTTAGTGATTAATTTTATCTATATTTCTGCTTTTTGTGACTTCTATCTTTTTCTGGAAAATGGCTGTGTGTGTTTTTGTGACTTGACTCCAACCTATCATAATCATATGTTGTGCTTTAGCAGTAAAGCATTTTTGAAATCGGACACGATGGGTAGATTAACAAGATGTTTATCTTTCATTTGCTGTATTGGACTTGTTAATGTGTGAAAGTTACATATTTCTAAAAAATATTTTAGAATTTTACGCACTGCCTTTTCAGCAGAATGGTTGTCGAGGCCCTGTCCTAGAAAGGTTAATAACTTTTTTGTGAATGTGGATTCCTCTCTGTCAAAGAAAATGTAGATAACTTATGGATATCCCTTGCATTATACTAAGGGACATTTCCCTTCTCTGCTTCAGTTTGATCCTCCTGATGTACTGGAAGTGATGGAGGTAATGGGCAACATAAAGATATCAGCACCAGGTCATGATGAGATTGGTGCCTCTAGTGAAATCGATCACGGAGCCTCTAACATAGATCTTCACCATCTATGCAAATGGGTATTGTTCCCAAAGATTTGAAAATTGCCAAAGTTATCCCCATCTATAAAATCAGGGGATCCTAAAACTTTTACAAATTAAAAAAAAAAAATCGGCCAATATCTGTACTGCCATGTTTTTATAAAATCCTAGAACAATTGCAGTATAAGAGAACAAAAAATGTAAATCAACACTATTCTATATGAGCACCAATATGGGTTTCTTAAAAACTACTCCACAGATATGGCTCTTTTACAACCTGTGGATCAAATATTTACAGCCCTTACCAATAAATACCCTCTTGGCATCTTTTTAGATTTATCCAAAGCATTTGACACGGTTGATCATGAAATTCTACTTTCGATATTTCATTATTTCGGTTTTCATAATTACACAAAAAGTATAATTAGTTATACAGTTATGTTGATGATAGAAAACAATATGTTTATGCAAATGGCTGTGCATCTACCAGGGCCAAGATATCCTGTGGCGTCCCACAGGGTTGATAATTGGACCTTTGTTATTCCTAATCTAAATCAATGACCTTGCTGTTGTGTGTCTTCTACCGTACTTCCTATTCTCTTTGCTGGTGACACCAATTTGATCTCAAAATGAATTTTGATTCACTAATTCATGAAGCCAACTCAGGCATGGTCAAATTTTCTGAATGGTTCCAGATAAACAAATTATCTTTCAATGTAAAAGAAATCCAACTTTATTGTATTCACTAGTAAGAATAAGAAATAGTCACATAGAACTCTGAGGATTCTAGGCTAATGAATGAAAAGTTAACCTTGAAAGATCCTATTGAATTTGTCTGTTTGTATCATCAGAAAGATGAGTGGTTTGGTTCATCAGGCTTGCTTCGTAACTCTTTACTATAGCTTAATTTACCCATATCTTCTTTACTATAATATTGTCTGGGCCAGTACAAACATCTACCTACACAAATGACTCATTTACAAGACTAGCCACCTCAGCTATTTACCTGGCTCCATCTGCACCTTTAAGACACTAAATAGCTTATCCATTTACGACATCACTGTACACCAATTATGCATTATTATCTACAAATACTCATATCTCCCAGACAGTTTACCTAAACCCTTCAATGGATTCTTCCTGGTTAATTCTGAAATCCATCTATATAACACAAGACACTGCGATAACCTTCACCCCTCCCCACTGCCTCACCTCACATAGTCAATTCTATATCAGATAGAGATACCACCCTACTCTGGAATTCTTATCTTCACATAGCCAAGTGAAGACTGGGGGTCAGCCTGATGAACCAAACTACTCCTCCATATATCCCAACTCTCACATACTCACATTTAAACAAAACATACACTGTTCATTATTGTGTGATTGATCAGTTCATTTGTACATTTATGATTAGTGGAGTTTGCAATATGTTTTAACAAACCTTATTTATTTTTGTACATATATATTGTATATTGTGGTGTGGTTTTTATAATGAGCCCTTGGGCATCCAACCACACTTGCAAACCTTATTATTTTATTTGTATTATTGTTTATCACTTATTTTATTTGGTGCAAATAAATTAAAACTAAACAAAAGTAAAAAGGCATTTCCATTGGAGTAGTTTAACGTGGCTCAGCTCATAAATGGACTGGAAGACAAAATCAGGAAATTACATCCCCGAACTGAAATGTTGAGCAAACTGATTAAATAGCATCTCTTACACATTATTCTTTAAAAGAAAGTCCCATTTTCAGCTAATGTAACCAAATAAAACTTTTTTTTTAAAAGATAAAAACAAATGGGGGTTGGCAGCGGAATGTAATTCCACATCTGGTTTCATAATAGAAAAGTTCTCATTTGTTTTACGCTCCTCGCTAACAAACATAATACCGGAGACAGAGTGAGATAGAGAGGAGCCAAAAGTAAATTAGTGGGACTTGTCGTTTACCTCTGGAGTGGGAGTGTATTTGTGAAATGTTCCCCCTGTCCATTAAATCCACTCTGTTTAGAAATGGAAGAGAGCTGCCAATATTCATGGGTTTCAGTACACTCTGCAGTGTGGTCAGACAAAGTCAAACTGACTTGCCCTTTCCTGTTTCTGGCACCGAAAAGCACATTGCAATGGTCTGGCAGTCGCACACGGCTTGGTGTGTGATATCCACACTGATGGACAATGCAGTGGGGGAAAAAAACAGGTTTATTACTTGGAATATCACGGGAGTGGAATGCAAAGTGAAAAAGACCACACAGCTCTCGTTGGACGTGGTTAGCTAATAAAGAGAAGCTATTTACATCTCATTTTCTTCATTAAGGTTGGTATAAATAGCCCGGCAACATCCTGGGATACAGGACAATAAGAGCAGCCCCCTCCTTTTGTTCTCTGAGGACATTTTCCTTTGAGCACTGCACTGAAAATACCTTCCAAGTCCCAGAACAAAAGCCCTGAAGACTGCTGTACGGGAAGACTGCTGTACGGGAAGACTGCTGTACGGGAAGACTGCTGTACGGGAAGACTGCTGTACCTTAACACGCCTACCTCATCTTCAACAACAGCATACCTGGGAATGTATTTATCCCCTTCAAAATAAGCTTAATGCTTTAAAACCTTCATCCCTGTGTCTCTTTGTAGATTTGCAGTATCATACCAGGCTATGCAAATGTATGCACATAAATACAATTTATACGAGTTGGCCACTTATGGAACGTAATATATAAGCTGAACACTGGTTCAAAGTTTAGATAAAGATATAAATAAAGTTCTTTCTTTCCTCCGCCTGCGTTTTATGTCCGAACAGAGCTTGTCTATTTAGTTAAAAGCAAAAGAACGTGTCTGAGGCCGTTTAAAAAAATTATGACGGCCTTGCATAAATTATGCAAAGTTTTGTCCTTGTGCCAAGCAATGCATCCACTGAATAATAATTATGAGAGGGACTTAGGGATATGAGTATGCAGGATATGAGGAGAATGCCAACATCCCTTTCCTACTGTGACCAAACACGACCAAGTGAGAGAGGGGGAGGGGGCTGTCTTGTCATATCTGGTCATTATTTCTCTTGTGCAAATTGGACGGTTAAGAATTTATATCATAATGCATGAGTGTTAACCAGCTCATAGTCCAAGATTTACAGTATATTCTGAGAGTTGATATCAATATTTACTCAATGTTTGGAAAAAAAAGTTCATATTTCATATTCAAATGTACAGATGGGATTGGCATTACCCTATTGTCATATTTAGTGGCTTACACCTCCCCCCTCAAAAAAAAGTGCTTTATGAATAAATACATTCCTAATTCAATGAGCATTTACTAAATTAAAGCACATTCACATCATAACATCATTTTGGAAGTGGAGTAGAGTATTGGAAGCTATTTTGTAGATGACATCGCCGAAGTCGAGGATCGGTAGGATAGTCAGTTTTACTAGGGTAAGTTTTGCGGCGTGAGTGAAGGAGGCTTTGTTGCGAAATAGAAAGCCGACTCTAGATTTGATTTTGGATTGGAGATGTTTGATATGAGTCTGGAAGGAGAGTTTCCAGTCTAGCCAGACACCTAGGTACTTATAGATGTCCACATATTCTAGGTCGGAACCATCCAGGGTGGTGATGCTAGTCGGGCGCGGGCAGCGAACGGTTGAAAAGCATGCATTTGGTTTTACTAGCGTTTAAGAGCAGTTGGAGGCCACGGAAGGAGTGTTGTATGGCATTGAAGCTCGTTTGGAGGTTAGATAGCACAGTGTCCAAGGAAGGGCCAGAAGTATACAGAATGGTGTCGTCTGCGTAGAGATGGATCAGGGAATCGCCCGCAGCAAGAGCAACATCATTGATATATACAGAGAAAAGAGTCGGCCCGAGAATTGAACCCTGTGGTAGCCCCATAGAGACTGCCAGAGGCCCGGACAACATGCCCTCCGATTTGACACACTGAAATCTGTCTGCAAAGTAGTTGGTGAACCAGGCAAGGCAGTCATTAGAAAAATCTATAAGAATATGGTGATTGACAGAGTCGAAAGCCTTGGCCAGGTCGATGAAGACGGCTGCACAGTACTGTCTTTTATCGATGGAAATAATTAATACTCTTGTCAATAACAATTAAAACAGAAAGGGTGATGAAACTAAATGGAAAACCAGGCATAGCCACAGTCAGGTTAGTTGTTGGTCATTTGACATGCAAAAGAAATGTCCTTATTACCTAAATCTGGTGCCATCCCTCCAGTAAGACAATGGGGTAGGATTTCAGGTTGCTCCTATCACCTTTAGATCTGTGAGTAAAGAGATCCAGGTGTGAGTAAAGAGATCCAGGTGTGAGTAAAGAGATCCCGGTGTGAGTAAAGAGATCCCGGTGTGAGTAAAGAGATCCCGGTGTGAGTAAAGAGATCCCGGTGTGAGTAAAGAGATCCCGGTGTGAGTAAAGAGATCCCGGTGTGAGTAAAGAGATCCCGGTGTGAGTAAAGAGATCCCGGTGTGAGTAAAGAGATCCCGGTGTGAGTAAAGAGATCCCGGTGTGAGTAAAGAGATCCCGGTGTGAGTAAAGAGATCCCGGTGTAAGTAAAGAGATCCAGGTAATGTGATGAATGAGACCATTCATCACATTATCTCTTACACATAGCCCTTTCTGGTTCGGCGCAGTTCGGGCAAGGAGGGTGGAAGACAAGGGACGCTTGGTCCTCGTTGTTTTCCCTCAGAAATTCTACCTTTTCTTCAACCTACTTTTGTTTGGATATTTCCCGTAAAAAAAAAATAATAAAGTGTCAAACATAGCTAGATGGGGCTGGAAAACAGACTGATAATTTCAGAGTCCGTATGGAATGTCTGCTCACTGGTAATTTTCAAAGCATGTCCTCTAGTGTTACATTACTCATGCATGTACACAAACATACTTCAAATATAGAGACGTACATAATTATACAACCACACAGGACACACACACACACACACACATCTGATCGTCACCGAGCCTGTTGGAAGGAGTCACATTCACTGGCCTGTTCCCTATAGTGGGCAGATGGTGTGGCACAATTAGGACCTCTGGTTCTCTCAATCCAACTCCTGTACATTGTATAAAGAGCTGAACACTCAATCGCACAGCTCTCTCGCTCTCTCAGTTGTTCTCTCTCAGAATCAAACTCTCTGCAACACCTGTACACTGTTGCTTTCTCTGGACCCCCCTTTTTTCTCTAAGACAACTTACTTCTGTCCATGTATAATTAGTCAATTTCCCTCCTCTGTCCACATGGTAGTCAGCCTTCTGATAATCACTATCTGCTATTTTCACCATCTCAACCCCGAATTCCCCTTTGTCACCACATACTCACTCATTTTCCTCCCTTCCCCTTCCTACTCTCTCTTTACTAGTGTGGCCCGGGTGTGGTCTGAACACATTTCAGAATCAGATACCGAGACAATAGGAAAGCGAGTGTTGCTTTCACACCCCAATTACCGTGGAAGGAATCGTGCCGAGCCACACAGCGAAGGGAACGTCACAGAGGAACACGACATCCCCTCGTATTCGCCTTCCATCCCACGTCCCGTAGCGAAAGGCGGAGGAAAACAATCCGCTGTATCCGACACTGGGCGAGGGCCATTCGTGGAGAATGGTTAAATAAGGATACCGTGAACCGGAGTGGCCAATGCCAATGCCTAGTCCAACGCTCTTACCACTAGGCTACCTTGCCGCTCCGCAAGCACACACAGACATTGGAAATAAAATGTACTTCCCGGTCTACTGTCTCATATGTCTTGACCATACATAGACAGCATTTGGTATTTCCACAGCTTCACCTACAAGTCAATGTTTTCCTCTTCTTTCTCCATCGATTGCTCCATGTCTTTATCCCCCCCGTCACATAAACACTGAATTTCCATCAGATCCAAACCCCTTGCTGAGCACTAGGCCATGAGCCGCCTTCAGACTGCCAGTAGCACAGTATTTCCCCCACCTGTGACGGCGGGGGGGGGGGGGGGGGGGGGTGATTCACCGGGGCCTGCCACACTGCATCGTCATACGAGGTCTGTGGACTAGAGCGTTCTCAACACGAAAGCAACCCAGAGAACTAACCTGACTGTCAGTTGCACTGTGACCTGCAAGAGTAGAGTACAAACTGTACAGTATGCTTATAAGCAGGTATCTCACATTACACCCAGAGGGAAAACTTCAATGAGCAAAATGCAATTCAAGTCAGTTATTGAATTAAGTAAACGCAATTAGGGCCTCACAATCCAAGTTAGCATACCGGTATAAAAATACAGCACAGAAATAGAGTTCCACAGAGTTGAAGGGTTGGCAACACAATGCATAAAATATGTCAAATGCATATTGTAGCTTTAATATGCACTACACTTCCGCTCTGTCTTTACCTCATCCTTCTTATTCTTTCCATTCTTTCCAGGTGTTCATTATTCCACCCATGGAGCACATCCTCAGGGTCGCATGGCGTTCTAATTTGTAATTAACTGTGGGGCACAAAGTTCATTGCCGGTTGTGACCCTATTCTTGTGAACAGGCCCAGTCATGGTCTCAGGGCGGTACTGGTAGCCTACTCTGGTATGCAACCGCTTCTACTCAATAAATCCCATCACAAAAAGACTGAAACTAGACCGCCGTTAGCGTCAGCACCACCGACACGAATACTGGAAGCTTTGCTTTTAGGCACAGTAGTGTGGTTTGCAAGACCTGTCCTGTCTGCTAAATTGGAGAATTTGTTTTGAGAATCTGGGGTATTTCCCATACACGCTAGCTACACATCTGTCTATCAGGAACGGTGAGTGGGAAAACAACATGTGAGTAATACCTGGACTTCACAGTTAACCTCATCCAAAGCTGCGTACCCGACAACTGTGCGTTTTACAACGGTTGAAGGATTAGCCGTGTGTACGCTAGCCGTATTGGGTATTACCACCATTCAGGTACACAAAAGCGAGGGCGGGTGAGTAAACGTCTGTGCTTGCTTAGTGGAGAGCTGCTGTGTGGCCGCAACATTGCAACACGAGTCCACCTGTGGCCTAGCAAATAGGATTCTGGGTATTTTGGGGAATTAGAGGATCATGATGAAAGGAAGAACAGACATGAGTAACCCCAGCCTCAATACTTCTCTATATGCTTGCGTTACACAAAGGACTCAGATAAGCGCGGACAAGTTCAGAGGGGAAGGAAAATGAGCCTAGGAAGCGGGTCAAGATGTAGGGGAGGGTAGTCAGTTGTGACAGATTCCGGATGCTTTGAATCGCCCGAGAACAGTTAACCATTGACTAGGGGCTGGCAGCGTAGCATTCTTGACCATCTAACTCACAAGTCTGTAAACACAAAGCATTAAGTCATTATTGGAGTCTCTACCTGCCCTGAGAAGTGAACGCAACACTAATGAATGAGAATAGAAGGTGTGTCAGAGAACAGAGGGGGGGGGGGGGGGCTGTGTGTGGGTTACGGCTGGGCAATGTATCAAATTAATTCAATTCATTTGAATGTATGTTTCAGCGCTAACAGAATGGTTCATATGGACGCTGAAAAACACAGACATTTTACAATGTAGAACACTGCAGACCCTACTAAAACGGGAGTATCAACAGACATGATTATAGAAAATGGATGCTGAGTTTGTCACATGCGGCATTGGGGTAACCAGTCGTGTAAAGTACTTAAGTAAAAAATGTTTCAAGTACTACTTAAGTCGTTTTTGGGAGTATTTGTAATTTATTACAATATATTTATATTGTTGACAACTTTTACGTTTACTTCACTACACTCCTAAAGAAAATGATGTACTTTTTACTCCATACATTTTCCCTGACACCCAAAAGTACTCATTACATTTTGAATGCTTAGCAGGACAGGAAAAATGGTCCAATTCACACACTTATCAAGAGAACATCCCTGGTCATCTCTACTGCCACTGATCTGGCGGACTCACTAAACACAAATTATGTAAATTGTGTAAATGATGAAAATTGTGCCGTATGTGTTGCTTATGTGTATATATTTTAAATATGTACGGACAGCCAAGGGGCACACCAACATTCAGACATCATTTACAAACTAATCATATGTTTATTTATTTCATACTTTTACTTTTGATACTTGTGTATATTTTAGCAATGACATTTACTTTTGGTACTTAAAGTATATTTAAAACCAAATACTTTTAGACATTTACTCAAGTAGTATTTTGCTGGGTGACCCAAAAAAAGGTATCTTTACTTTTACTCAAGTATGACAATTGGGTACTTTTTCCACCACTGGCAGTGCTACTTATCGCTAGCAGCATTTTAGCCATGGACTGTAATGTGCTAGCTGTTTTTATAAATGTGCAATGACCATAAAAAGATGCATTCACATAAGGAATTGGCAACTCATTCTGAGAACATGTTCTTACCCAGGTAGGCCACTTGATTTCAACATCTTAAAGGGAACAGGCTATGTTGTCCAAACTGTTGGGAGCCGGACAGGATGGTGTATTCATAACAGTACAATTGTTCATGTTAGCAACCTTGTTAGCAAGCGAATAGATCCAAGTTGGCTAGACTTGAAATATAAATATTAGCTGGCTACTCAATAGCACATGGGCTTATGCTGGAGAGATTGTTTATGAGACCTGTGTTAATTTTCTATAAAGCCTGCTACCAGAAGTAGCAGGTTAAACTATTTTGATAATGGGTTTTATGATTGTGGAAGATAGGGATTGTAAAATTATACCTAGGCTGAAATCATTAGATCAATTCCTGGCTGTTTGAAATGCAGTATTGACCATTAATTGTGCAACAAATTGAAACGTATATAATTTGTGTGTGTGTACCACATTTTCATATTCATTAGTGAGTCGTGTGAAAGGCAGTCTATATAACGTGCAACAATCTTGGGGACTTTGTACGCATACCTTCTGACATAGCCATAAATGTTCTGATAGAGCTTCTTTTGTTATTCCTTTGCTGATTAAATCTGCAAAGCAGAGACAATGGGAAGCTCAATGGCCTCTCAGGGCTTCTCTCAGACTCCCTCACCGCCTCACTCCATCTGATTGAGTCATGTTGTCATCGACTCGCCAGGTGTTGCACACATGGGATTTACTGTCACCTCTTATCTTACAACTTTCCCAAAGATATCATTCCTAGTTTTGCAGCACACACACCAAAAGGCGATATGACATTTATTTGTGCTATTCTCAGAGTTCTCGATGCAAATATTTATAGAGAAAAGAGAAGTTGTATATTAAAAAGGGAAAATCATTCCGTAAATGGTAAATCCGCATGGCAACAGTACTTGCCTTTCCATAAACAAACACAACCTTCACACCTGAACTTGTAACCAGCACAGCACCACACACCTAAAGCGGGATTGAAAACCTTGCTATAGGTGTCATTGTCAACACTCCCAGACATCATTGTGCTTAGATTGCCCCCTAAAACAACATGGCAATATACTCTGGCATATATTTGATTGAGACTCCATGAGAATATGAATCCTGTAAATGTGGTTCCTGTATCCTGGATGTGACATGAATAAGTCAATGTTTCGAGAACTAAAAATAGTAAAGTAATAAACTATTTGGTAGACCTAGCAGTGAATTTGGACAAATATTGACTCTATCGTTGCCCTCGGGTCAAAATTACTCTGGGTTATCATTTGATATTCAACCTAAAGCTTTATAAAAGCAGCCATGTATTTTCTATATTCAATCCAACTATGTGTATTGTGTGAAACGAGAAGACAAAATTAACTCAAATGATATATAAACTTAATTAAACCATGCTTTCTCACAACAAATTAGAAATTGAATATAAATCGTCTAAGCGGTCTTAAGTGAACGCGCTTACAGTTTCCTAGTTTTCCTCTCTACCTTAGCTTACAGAGAGAGAGAGAGATTTATACAATACCCACTTGAGTTTCATTCCTCTCTCGATCTGTTAAGTTCATATTCATTAAAACCCACCTCCAGCTTTCCCGCTATTCAATCCTATACAACAGCAATAAACAGCACAGTGGGGCTCGCTCAGGTAAAATAATGATTTGGGTAAATACAGAGTGACGAGGGAGCCTGATTCAATCTGGAGAAAATACTATCTGTTCGAAGATGTTGGCAGATTGTCGAGAGAGACAGAGGGAGAGAGAGAGAAATACAGAAAAGGTGGAAAACAAAAAAGAGATTGAGAGCACAGTTTCCTTGCTCCGCAAACAACATATTTCTCTGAAAGACAGTGTTAAGTTAGGTTACTCTGTGAGCTGTCAATAGTGTTGTCTGTCATCCTGTCCGGACACAGTCTATATATTGATTAAGCTGTATATCACTTCAATTCTACAATACATTATTTCTAATTAAAAAGTATGACATAAATTCTGGATTTTATAGGGGCTGTGGCTGTAAATAAATCCCAGGAATGGCTGAAACTGATTGCGGCGGTGCTCTGTGTCCGTCTGCGGTTTAGAACCACCCATTCAAGGGTGGACTCGTACGATGGGCCCCCAAAGGGACTCCTCCTGTATGCCAGGATCTTTCATTTGTCTCCAGAAAAGTAAGACACACATCCAGAATTTGTCAGCCCTAATCTGTTAAAGGTGGCACATTTTTCACTTTCCCTCGGAGTGAGACCGAGCATTATCATATAGCAGGAAAAAAATTGATGAATTAATCTTCACAAGTCGTCGTAGTCTTGGAAGCACAGAAAAGGGACATTATTTGTGTTACTCAAAGTCATCCGGAATCCTTCTGAGAGAAATTGGGTTAGTTTAGGCTGTGACTGACAAGATGGCGCCACTTTGCTTTCTTGTTGGGGTCCATTTTTCTTCACTTACATGTGTTTTGCTTTTAGGTCCTCATATTGATACTGGGCTCATGTCCACTGTACCCCATGCTCAAATTAGACCAGCAAGGAGACTGGAGAGAATTGCCTCTCAAAACGCAGCCCAAGCCCTTTCCATTTGACAGTTTCTGATTACCTCCGGGTGCGCGCTGGTTGTCAAGGCAGAGACTCCGGAGACCCGGTCGCTGAGTGTCGTTTATTTTTTAGACGGGCACAAAGGGACACCTAACTTCACAGGTGGGAGCTAGAGGTACGGAATGAGAAGAAGAAAAAAAAAAGAAAGGAAGAAAATAACATTACATGGTATCAACGACAACCTGCATGACAACAAAGGAGGGCATGTGCATTGGCTCTTTCACTCTCCTGTACCTCCATTTGCATACCTGCCAGAACGAGACCGACTACGACCACACTAAAGCCCCTTGAGCCAATGAAAACATAATTAACCACAGGGTGGGGTTGGTTGAGATTCCTCAGTCATATTATATGATATCCACTGGTATGACTGTCAGTTCCCTTTAAATCTGCATCAGCACATTCTATTCTAGCTGTTAGTTTACATTAGAATACATTATTGAGGCTCTGCAAGAGGAAGAGGCCCTTGGGATGTCACAATACAATTGAAGTTGGAAGTTTACATACAGTACAATTCCCCGGCTTAGGTCAGTTAGGATCACCACTTTATTTTAAGAATGTGAAATGTCAGAATAATAGTAGAGAGAATGATACATTTCAGCTTTTATTTATTTCATCACATTCCCAATGCGTCAGAAGTTTACATACACCCAATTAGTATTTGGTAGGATTGCCTTAAAAAATGGTTTAACTTGGGTCAAAAGTTACGGGTAGCCTTCCACAAGCTTCTCACAATAAGTTGGGTGAATTTTGTCCCATTCCTCCTGACAGAGCTGGTGTAACTGAGTCAGGTTCGTAGGCCTCCTTGCTCGCACACGCTTTTTCAGTTATGCACACATATTTTCTATAGGATTGAGGTCAAGGCTTTGTGATGGCCACTCCAATACCTTGACTTTGTGGTCCTTAAGCCATTTTGCCAGAACTTTGGAAGTGTGCTTGGGGTCATTGCTCATTTGGAAGACCCATTTGTGACCAAGCTTTAACTTCCTGACTGATGTCTTGAGATGTTTCTTCAATATATCCACATAATTCTCCTTTCTCATGATGCCATCTATTTTGTGAAGTGCACCAGTCCCTCCTGCAGCAAAGCACCCCCACAACATGATGCTACCACCCCTGTGCTTCACGTTTGGGATGGTGCTCTTCGGCTTGTAAGCCTCTCCCTTTATCCTCCAAACATGACGATGGTCATTATGGCCAAACAGTTCTATTTTTGTATCATCAGACCAGAGGACATTTTTCCAAAAAGTACGATCTTTGTACCCATGTGCAGTTGCAAACCGCAGTCTGGATTGTTTATGGTGGTTTTGGAGCAGTGGCTTTTTCCTTGCTGAGCGGCTTTTCAGGTTATGTTGATATATGACTCGTTTTACTGTGGATATAGATGCTTTTGTACCTGTTTCCTCCAGCATCGTCACAAGGTCCTTTGCTGTTGTTCTGGGATTGATTTGCACTTTTTGCACCAAAGTACGTTCATCTCTAGGAACGGGTCTCCTTCCTGAGCGGTATGACAACTGCGTGGTCCCATGGTGTTTATACTTGGGTACTATTGTTTGTACAGATGATAGTGGTACCTTCAGGCATTTGCAAATCGCTCCCAAGGATGAACCAGACTTGTGGAGGTCTACAATTCTTTTTCTGAAGTCTTGCCTGATTTTCCCATGATGTCAAGCAAATGTTTGAAGGTAGGCCTTGAAATACATCCACAAGTACACCTCCAATTGACTCAAATGTCAATTAGCCTATCAGAAGCTTCTAAAACCATGACATCATTTTCTGGAATTTTCCAAGCTGTTTAAAAGCACAGTTAACTTAGTGTGTGTAAACTTCTGACCCACTGGAATTGTGATACAGTGAATTATAAGTGAAATAATCTGTCTGTAAACAATTGTTGGAAGAATTACTTGTGTCATGCACGAAGTAGATGTCCTAACCGACTTGCCAAAACAAGTCGGAGTGTGGAGTGGTTGAAAAACAAGTTTTAATGACTCCAATCTAAGTGTATATAAACTTTCGACTTCAAATGTCTATCGCGAGCCCATAATGTACTGTTATTACGTCCATGTGAGCTCCTCTTTAAGGCCATACTGTCTGGAGTAAAAGATAAAAACATTTTTGGTGAACTATCCCTTTAAGACTATGTGAGCTCCCCATTAAGGCCATACTGTAACTCTACTGTTATTAAGATCTGAAACTTGTCAGGGTGCATGTCAGAGGAGCAGTGGGGCACACGACATCGAACTTCCCCAGACCGCATTGACTTAATCAGACTTGACTTTGTCAGATTTGTTCCCTCCCTCCTGAGGTGGCGCCGGGGGGGGGGGGGGGGGGGGGGGGGGGGGCAGCTTCTGAACAGCCTCATCAAGCCAAGTGGAACCTTCCTCACACAGCACAGCCCTCTGGGAAAGAACAGGCAGTGTGTGACAGAGGGTGGGGGGGGGGGGGGGGGGGGTGTAGTCAACGCTTCTTGAACACATCTCCAGGCTTATGACTCCATTTTGGTTCATTTCAGAGATGGGCCTCACGATTCAACCATGAAAGTCCCATTAATTATCTTCTAAACAGGTTATATTGTTATCACAGCCGTGGTATCAATCAATATGGTCCATACGGTGAAAGTGGACTAATTGCAAGCAGTTGCTGACTGATCTTTAGTGTGAGATGATCTGAACTGGTGATGATTGCAAAATCTTTTAAGGTTCTCAAAAAGATATCACCCAATGATTGCACAATATAAAAGCAGGGGTTGTGATTCACAATGAATTACAAACATACAACCTCGGCAGCTTCAGCAATGGAAAAAGGTTATACCAACAGTGATAAATATTCATAACACAAATAACATATTCAGAACCAATTCACAAACAGAACTAGCCGTGGTCCCACCACCTCATGCGCCATCATTATAACATGACAATGTGCCACGGATGGGCCACTGAATACATCCATACTGTATGAGTTGGTTATGTAAACCAGTGAGGGGAATAAGCTGTGATTCCCTCGTCTCAGCAGCAGCCGTAACAGCACGGCAAACAGCACGGCATGTATATTTAGAGCAAAGCAACTAAGGCCAGGGGGGACATAGGTAGAAACACAGAGCCAGGCTATGAGCTGAGCAAGCAGCAAGCATGACTGGGGGGAGAGAGGGGGCGGAGGGGAGGGCGGGGGCGGGGATAGAGAGGAAGAAGAACAATAAATACAGAGGCGGAGAAAACAAGGGAAGGGAGAGAGAAAAAGAAAAATTATGGAAGAGGGTGAAAGACAGAGGGAGATATAAGGGGGTGAGGGAGGGAGAGAGATAAGGGGGTGATGGAGGGAGAGAGATAAGGGGGTGATGGAGGGAGAGAGATAAGGGGGTGATGGAGGGAGAGAGAAAGCAGTGTGGGGCAAGTAGAGCATCACGTATGCAGAGAGCATGTTGTTTGGGAGGTGCTTCAATTCATACCAAACAATGAATTTAAGCAAGGACAAGACATGTACACATTCTGTACATTAACACATTGGAAGCGTCCAAAATAGCACCCTATATTGTGTCCTATTCCCATTATACAGTACCCCATCGGGTTCTGGTCAAAATGGGAAGTGTACTGTATCACAACCTGCAAGGACCTTTCCACCTGCTATGGCAGAGGTGACTGTAAACATGCCTCACACTTCCATGGCGCCACAGATAACAACGTTCTATGTGGCAGAGTGTCAACAAATTCTCCACTAGAGATATCAAAAGTTCATCAAATGACTTTTTCAGTCATTTTAGGTCAAACACCAACGTGATCTTCCTTTGTGACATTGAGTCATTTTTTTTGACAAAGCACCAGCAAGACCTGTAAAGTCAACTGTCCTCGGGTTGAATTAAAATTTGAGGACGCTGCTGACTTTGCTCAAAATGATTCCTCTCACGTCTACTCGAACTCCATTTAAATGACTTTGCATCGTTATAGAGAGACCTAGACAGCATGACTGTCGACTCAAACTAACAAAACAAAGGACACTGCTTTAAGATAACTAAACCAAAACCTAGGAGTACATGTGACCAGAACCCATTGTGGCCAAATAGACCTTACACTGCTGTCACTAGGGCAACCTAGGTGGGTATGCAAAGTTCTCTGGGAAAGATGTATTGGTTGTAAAGTTTTACTGCTAGCCGGGATTCTTAGTGCTATCCATCCCTACCCTAAATCCTAACCCCTACCCTAAGCCTATCCGTAACATAACCCTTACCTTAACTGTGTTAAATTTCAACTTCAAATGGGGTGACGTCAGATTTGGGACTTCCCAAGGATCCCATTCAGAGGCTCCCCCAACGTTCCACCGGCATAGTCTCCTTCCGCCCGATTGGACGTAAATCAAAGTGACCGCACATTAGGCAAAAGAAGGTGCATCAAATGAAGGTCTTAATTCCATGTCGGGAATTATTAAGATGATTTGTAATGAAAGTAGACTACGGATATAAATTCATTTGACACCTTTCAACACTAATAGAGTAGCAAACTTCTACTATTGCATGAGATCCGAGCAGCAAGCTGTTGGGGTTGAAGACCCAGAGATCTATAAAAATGGGGCTGCATCTCAATTGTTTATACTTGATTCTTCATGCCCTCTCTCATAGCCTCCTTCTCAAAAGACAATGGAGGAAAAGATTGGAGGGGAGGAACATAAGGGCGACAGGTAGCCTAGCGGTTAAGAATGTTGGGTCAGTAACCAGTGACTTTTCGGTTCGAACCCCCTAGCTGACTATGTGAAAAACCCTAATTGCCCCTGTAAGTCACTCTGGAGAAGAGAGTCTGCTAAATTATGTCAATATAATCAAGAAAAAACAATTGAGACTCGCTCTGTACATGGATAAGATGCATTAAATGTGCTAGCTTTCAGCTATAAACCCGCACAACTACCCCTCACTGTTGCCCCATGTTATTCAAATGCACAACAGCGTCCTTGTCACTTTGTGACTAATATGCCAATTACATTTGACTCTGCAGCTTCTCGTCCTTGCTTCAGTTCATACTGTGCAGAGGGAAGGACTAGCTGGGACATTAATGCATATTTATTTTACAATAAACATGGGATTACACTTAGATTAATTTTAGCCAGAACGTCCATGCTGTTTTCTGTATTATCCAGCAGAGGAGGAAATGCCATTCAAATCCCCTCGACGCCAAGTAACATGAATTGCAAAATCTCCCAGTGTCATTCCGTGTGGCGTTATTGGAAAGGGTGACATCGCACCTTACGCTGAATTTATTAACCTCTGCCACTAATAACGTGCACCATATTCAGACCGCCGACTGACGGATCCTGCGGTTTAAGATTAAGTCACTCCTGCAGCTGCGGACGATATGTCAGGCGTCCGAGAACTGTTTTTTTCAGCGAGCCAATATCTTCTCCTCAATCTCTGAGTGGCAAAGAGAAGAAACATCCGGAGTGGGGTGGCATTTACTGAAAAAAACAGCCTGCAGTAAGGAGAGGGGAAGGGTGATGGGGGAGGGGGGTATTAGTGTGGGTAAGCTCGTCAAAACCCACAGGTGGGGGGTGGGGGGGGGGCATGTGCATGACTGCATCAGATTTGGAGAGGGAGAGATGAAAGGTGCACAAGAAAACAATGAGAAATTCGAAAGCAAGATGGGGAGTGAATATGAGATGGATCAGAAGGACAGGGTTGAGAGGTAGGGGGAGGGTTAGCATGAGGCGGGTAGAGACTTGAGGCACAGCCAAATGGAAGCCAGCTGCACTTTTGCATGATTACACAGAAAACATCATTTGCATCGGGGAGCGCAATCCAAACATGCTTGGTGGATGGGTGTGGTTACTGACCAGAAAAACCTCCTGTCGCTGAGGGGGGATATTAGTGGTTTAACAGTGCTGTCCTGGAGATTTGCATATGTTAATGACCACCTAGCATTTCCCTAACCATCAACTCATCAAAAATCACGAGAGGAAACAAGTGAAATAGGAGGACCACATGAATGCTCATCATTAGAATGCGGTGTAGGAGATGAAATAGACATGCAATCTTGCCCTGTTGCATATTCATGGTTTCGAAGGAAACTTCTTTGAATTTGTGATTAGTTTCAGGAAACTAGGCGCATGTCGCGCATCACTACCTCACAGGGGAGCCAGTTCAACGTAAACTTTTTTTTTTTTTTTTTATAATTTTTGGGAAATCATTCTAGCAAGCTTACCAAAGTCAGCCAGGTCTTGACTGCTGTTGTAAGGTCAGAACGCTCGGATCAAACCTACTCCTCGGCCAGAGTGTCAAGTGGGCGCTCTGAACGCTCCGAGAGTGAAACGATCTGAATTCATGAACAGACAATCTGATATCGCTTTGATTGCGCACTCTGAGCACACACTGCCACTCCAGATTGAATTTACGAACACACCTGTAGTAGAAACCAGCCTTTAGTCTTGAAATCTTTGATTGTTTAGTACATGGCCTCACATGTGAATCCTCAAAGATGGGTGGGGCTAAGGCTTAACAGGGTGTGAACGATGTTGAACGGGTGTAGACAAAGATGAGCTTTCCAGTAGATGTACAAAAACATACAAGGGCCATTTTCTCAAAAGTGAGGTTACAAGTGTATTTACTTTCCCATTGTTCCTCAACTACAGTGTATGATATACCATTTTCTAGCTCGGAGTTAGAAATGGTACAAAAATACACCATTTCAAATGTTTCTACATAAGACCGAATCGAGCCGGTAGGTCACATTTATGCCAGGTCGGTTGTATCACTAGAAGAGGGGAACTTGATAGCAAGCTGAAAAATGTTGTTGGAATCTCCTGAATAAAATGTGTTCATGATTTTCTGTGTTTTGGGGGTGAGTTTGAAGAAACAGTGCAGGGAATAGTCTTGTCATGATATTAGCAGCTGTTTGATCTGATGAGGAAGTGGATTGACTTGTCACATACCTGTGAGTGGTTCTTCTCTCGTCAAAACTCCTTACAAATCCAGTACATCACATCTCAGAGACTAGAACCATATATCCCATCCTAGAACAGAGAAAGACACCGGTTTTTGATTAGTAAACAAAAAAAAATAAAAAGATATTCACAACATAGTTAAACGATTGAATCCATGACAATGTGGATGGTTAGGTTTATTTTGAAAATGCCATCATTGTGATCCTCACAGTCCTTACGATTATGCACATGAACATTTGCATGTATACGAGCCGTTTGTGTCTCTTCAGCTGGCCATTAGAAGTTATTTCAAGTGTCTGAAGAGCTATCCAGGCAGAGAGGAAGAGGAAGAGAGAGGCCCAATTCAGTGGAAAATCTGTCATCCTACAAGCAGTTGACATTTTGTTGTTTCGCCCACCAAACAAGGAATTTTTGTATGGAAATCAATGAGTTGCAAATTTGGTCAAAAAAAATAAAAAATCTATGGCTTATTCGCTATGTGAGGTTTATATGATCAAATATAAGTTGTTACGAGTGTACTGATACTGAGACGTGACACTTTATATCAGAGTTGTTGAGAACACGATGCATATCGATGGCATGAGGCTAGTAGCTTCTCTCTCTCCATTGAATACAGGCGGTTGACGTCAACAACCCTCACCGAATATTCAAAAAAAGGATTACAATAATGATATGTATCCACCAATCCAAAGAAAGGAAAGGCAGGAGCTAGACAGCCAGCCGTGCTGCATTATGGACAACGACTCACATTGTTAGGGCGGAGAGACGTATCTTGTCAGTATATCCATAATCTTTGATTCAGGTCACATCAGCTTTTAATGACTGATTTATTAGGACTCAACAGGTCCCTTCTGATGGGAGCCGGACAACAATCCTGATTTAGAATTGCATTAACACTGCAGTAAATATACATATAAGACATAAGAATTTTGATGACTGCTTTTCATTTTCACAGAATCTCTTACTCTTGCTCCATTTTAGCAGTCTCTCTCTCTCCCACTGTGTGTATCGCGGTCTCTATTTCTCTTATTGTCTCTAGAAATGCATCTAGGTTTGTCATTCTCTTCCTCTTCTTCGCTCTCTATCAATCTCGCTCTCTGCATCCCCTTATTTGAAAAGGCTTCAGCTGTGAAGGGGTTGACCTTAATCACAGACAAATGATCATTTAGACAATTTATGATTATGACAATGCCTCTCGAATTAGTACTTCCGAAATGTGCATAATTGAAACAGAAATACACACCAATGACTTCTTTGTGTGTGTGCAACAGAAGAACGGGACAAAACATGTGGTCATCCTCTCCCTGGAATGATGGCTTGCTTTTTGCATTTACAGGGGCTGTGAAATGGATTCCCTTTAAAATGATCTTGATTAAATTTCATCCATCACAAACACAGCCAAGACACAAATGTCTGCAGATTGAGGCGACTGAAGTCCACACATCTGATTAGAATCGTAAATCATACAAACAGTGTTTTGCACTAGCGCCGGCTATAAAGCCGATTACAGAGTAATTTTCAGCCGGGTACTTTCCCAACTCAAATAAACTTGGTTACCTTTCGATTCGCTAGTCAGAAAAAAAGTCTGCGGATCCCGCGAGAATTAACAATATGTATCTTCTAGCAATCAATTGATAGAGGCGTTTGTCAATCACAAAGTGAGCGATGGCAGGGAAACTGCTGGTATGACTGTAGTGATGGGTCTTTTCGGTGAACCGACTCATTTGGCTCCGTTCACGTAAAATAGTAGGCTCATTTGGCTACCAAACAGCTCTTATGTCAAAATGCTTATGTCGACCTACAACCATGACATAATTGCAAATCCCCATATAGAAAGGTCAAAAAGGTAGGCTACCACTATGTCATATCGTTAAATTAATGTAAAAAAAAAAATCATAATTTAAGCACCGGTAAAAAAAAATAAAAAATCAGCGTGGACCAGATTGATGCGCTCTCCCCACTATTTATTGTTTCTACAAATTAGGATTAACCTTCTTTAAATAATGATTTTGTAATTCATCTGCAGAAAAACGTTTTTTCTTTCTTTCTGACTTTCAAAAAATAAGTAGTGGTAGTAGTATGCAAATCAGGGAGACAAATGAACGGTTCTTTCACCGACGTTAACCAAAAATATCCCTTAGAAAAGTGCTGTTCGTTCACAAACGGCCCATCGCTAGTCTGCTGTCGGTCCCGCCCGCCTCTCGGTACCTGGGTGTGTGCGCGCAGTGGTTGCAGTTGAATTTCCATGTGAGTGAATTTGCACTTCCCATATAACGTTAATGTGGTAACGATTAGTCGAAATCCACTAAATCTATTGTTTTCTGGCACATTCATTTATGTTATTTTGCATGCCATTAGTCCGACATTAACCATGGTCTGTTGGCCCTGGGTCAGTAAATATATATCAGTACAGTGGCTCATGTCGGGCCAGTAAGTATACTTTCAGTGCATTTTTGCATTCCATTTCAATATTTCCCTGCTCTGTCGCAGTCAACAATTGAAGAGTACAAGCGTATGTTAAAAATCATGCTATCTGTACTTGACCATTATGATTGACCATTCATTTTTAAGCACCACCATGTTCCCGCAAGTCAACTTTTTCATTGAGAAAAAGTTCATGTTGGACCCTGGCGTTTCATATGCAGTCACGGAGTGGTGGCTCATAGGCTATTTACTGTGCTTTAATTGACGAACAGCAAGCTTGACTGATTTATATAAAAGGTGTCAATCTCATACAGTGCCTTCAGAAAGTATTAACACCCCTCGACTTTTTCCACATTTTGATGTGTTACAGCCTGAATGTAAAATATTAAATTGAGATTTTGTGCCAATGATCTCCACACAATACCCCACAATGCCAAAGTGGAATTGAGTTTTTATACATTTGTATTAATTAATACAAAAATGTAAAGCTGAAATGTATTGTCATTAAATATTCAACCACTTTGTAATGGCAAGCATCAAAACGTTCAGGATTAAAAATGAGCTTAATAAATCACATAAATTGCATGGACTCACTGTGTGTGCAATAGTGTTTAACATGATTTTTGAATCACTACCTCATCTCTGTAGCCCACACAAACAATTATCTGTAATGTCCCTCAGTCGAGCAGTGAATTTCAAGAACAGATTCAACCACAAAGACCAGGTTTTTTTTCAATCCTCGCAAAGAAGGGCATCCATTGGTAGATGGCAAAACATTTTTACAAATAAAAATAAAATGACACTGAATATCCCTTTGAGCATGGTGAAATGTTTAACTACGCTTTGGATGGTGTATCAATGCACCCAGTGATTAAAGATACAGGTGTCCTTCCTAACTCAGTTTGCCCTGGGAAGAAGGAAACTGCTCAGGGATCATTTCACCATGATGTGATTTTTAAACCGATTCAGTTTGATGGCTGTGATCAGAGAAAATGTAGTATAAATCAAAACATTGTAGTTACTCCACAATACTAACCTAAATGACAAGAGTGAAAAGAAGGAAGCCTGTACAGAATAAAGATATTCCAAAACATGCATCCGGTTTGCAACAATGCTCTTAAGTAATACTCAAAAAAATGTGTCAAAGAAATGTACTTTTTCGTCCTGAATACAAAGCATTATGTTTGGGACAAATTAAACATCACTGAGTACCACTTCATATTTTCAAGCATGGTGGTGGCTGCATCATGTTATGGATCGACAAGGACTAAAGAGGGGGGGTTAGGATAAAAATAAAACAGAATAGAGCTAAGCACGGGCAAAATCCTAGAGGAAAACATGGTTCATTCTGCTTTCCGACAGACACTGGGAGTCAAATTCACCCAAATTCTAGACGATTCTATGCTTCCAACTTTGTGGTAGGCCCTTTCCTGTTTCAGCATGACAATGCCACCATGCACAAAGCGAGGTCCATACAGAAATGTTTTGTCGAAATTGGTGTGGAAGAACTTGACTGGCCTGCACAGAGCCCTGACTTCAACCCCATCGAACACCTTTGGGATGAACTGGAACGCTGACTGCGAGCCAGGCCTAATCGCCCAACATCAGTGCCCAACCTCACTAATGCTCGTGACAATGTAATAAAGTCCCGCAAGCAATACTCCAACATCTAGTGGAAAGTTGTCCCCGTAGTAGAGGCTGTGAAAGCATCAAAATGGAGGACCAACTCCATATTGTTGCCCATGATTTTGGAATGAGATTTTTGATGAGCAGGTTTACATACTTTTGGTCATGTAGTGTACACTGGAGTTCTTTACCAAGCTGACATTACAGTTTTGACTTAAAATTGGCTTGAAAATCTATAGCAAGACTTAAATGGCTGTCGAGCAATGATCAACAACCAACTTAACAAAGCTTGAAGATTAAAAAAAAAAAGAACAAAATGGGCAAATATTGTACAATCTAGTTGTGCAAAGCTCTTAGAGACTAAATGCTGTAATCGCTGCCAAAAGTGATTCTAACATGTATTGACTCGGGGTTTGAATAGTATTTTGTACGCATCAAAAACATTTTTCAAATTTTTCTACTTTGAAAGTATTTTGTGTAGAACGTTGCAAATTTTTTATTCATCCATTTTAATCCCGATTTGTAACAAATTGTGGGAAAAGTAAAAGGGGTGTGAATACCTTGAAGGAACTGGATATCATTGCCATTCATAAACTCATACAACAGTTATATGTCTGTGGTAGCGCATCCAGACAACTAAAGATCTAATTTATGTTTTCTATATGAAGTTCATCAGGACGTGCCAGACAATGACAAAGTGAGTGACTCATCAGGAGCCTACTGAAATGCATCGGTTAGAGAGCTGTTGATTTGGTTCCCCTAATTTGCATACTGGTAGTCTTTTTGGCTTTGATCTGCAGATACATTTTGAAAACTGTCGATGAAGATGGTGAATCCTCCTCACTGCAGGAACAATAGGTAGGCTAGCGGGGTAATAGCCTCGCTCTCGTCCAAAATATATATAAGAAAACAGATTTGAATAGTTAAAAAAAAAAGATACTTGTGGTATTTTCAAAGATATTGATTTAATCAAAGTGTTGACAAAGGAGTGGGCAACTGCTGCTTTCTGTGTAGCAAAGCCCATGTTAACCTGCTTCATTCTTCTATCTTACCTGTATAGCTGAGAAAATGGCTCTTTAAAAGGAAGCTAGAAGCCTTTGGATGTCAGCAGACTCTTACGGGATTCTTTAAAGGCCCAGTGCAGTCAAAATTAAGTTGTTTGTGTGTGTTATATCATATTGTACAGCAGTTGATGAAACTAGCACTGTAAACATTTTATTTCCTTTATTTGCTGCTTGAAAATACAATATAGCATTAGAATGTACAATAGGCCACCAAATTAGGGTTGTTCGGGCAAAAAAAATGTCTTCACACAATCTGACCCAGCGTTGTTTCCTAACGTTGGATCAAGTCTCGTCATTACGTCCAAGCGGGGGTTGTTGTTCGATTGGCAGACGCCATAGCTCAATCTGGAGAACTAGGCTGGTGGTCAGACAGACATAGCATCTGTCAGTTATTTGAAGGCCCAGGGGGGTTTGGAAAAGCTTTGCCATATTACACCAATCCCCTCCAGAATGAGTTTTGCACAATGGGAACAAGCTGAATTTACAAAGCATTATGTTTACATTGGAGTTAACATCAATTGAAAATGGTATAACAAGTCCAGTATTTGACATTTACATTTGTTATTTATCCAGAGCCACTTACAGTAGTGCACTTTTTCATACTGGTTCCCCATGGGAATCAAACCCACCACTCTGAAGTTGCAACATGGGACCCGGACCTGGTTCACCTGAACTATGAAACTCCAGCACACTGGTGATCTTGATGCTCCATATGCAGATGTAATGGATTCTCATACAAATGTTTGTCTCAGACATGAATCTGTTTTTTTTTTCTTCTTTAGAACCCTTCTTCCATGCCTCTCTTTTTCTTATAATTCTGTATCTCAGCTACACATTCTGAGCGGAGGTGTTTTCACAGATAAATGTTGGATTTGTTCCACTACTTTCAGTGGGGCAGAAGTGGTGGTGGCCACTGGGGATAAGAGCTTCCAAAACCTCTTCAATGGGTTGTGAAACAGAGGCCTTTCATTACTGACTAACAGGTGTTTGAGATGATGTTGTTGCCTTACTGTGGGGCGTTTTCACTGGAGAACACACATTCATCTCATTGTCGTTCTGACTAAAGTGTATCGCCCTAGCCTGCTGGAAAGACACGTTTTTGCTGAAAAGACAAAACGAAGGAAAACATTTGAAGATCACTGGGTACTCCAAACCAGAGGGTGCTGTGGGAGAATGTAGCCCCACCCTGTGCCCGAGCCACTATTCATCTGGGTTACTCACGGTTCAAATCAACGTCAACCAAAATAAACCTCATTAGCTTTAACTTCGCGTTCTTTCAAAACTCTACCGTTTGTTGTCATTGAATCAGCTTCAGTGCATTGAAGGTAGAGCAAGTGCATCAGCAAATGTACGGACATTGAATGTGGCTTCAAGTGTGCATCATACCACGATTGCATCCAAGTCACAGCCATTGTACAACACAAGGGGTCATCACATCAACATTCTTCATAGGCCACTATACCGTCGACTAAATAGAAGTGAAAAGAAAAACATAAGAGAGCGATGTTTACCGCTAGATTAATGCAGGGCGACGGCCTGTGGCGTAGCCGCCACAAGTGAGAACACAAAAGGGACGGCCCTTGCGGTCCCTGGAGTGTATGAAAGAACAACTTACTTTATTAGCGAAGTGAAAAATGTGAGGGGTTGGACAGGAAGTCACTAATCTATTGTTGCCCGCCGCTGACCCAAACACCCATGTTACTAGTGTGGTGTTACTAGCGACACATTAGCAACAAAAAGCGGTAATGGCTAAACCTCATCTCTCGACTCATGACCCAGGGGTTATTACAGGCCAGAAAACAGCCAGAGGCTATGTGGAGGAGGTTAATGTAGACTAAATGTGATTGAAGTGTCTTGTTTATGAATAGGACCATCTTGGATAGTACTCAACTGATATTGTGTATACTATGAAGTAGAGAAGCCATGGCAGTTTTGTTCATAATTTAAATAAATACTAGCCATTTATTCATACAACATTACTGTTGCCAAAAACGAGTCTGCAAACATTACTCATAGTAGCCTATATCACAACAGGCATGCAATTACTGTCAACCCTAACACACAGCAATACTACCACAAATATATACGAATACACTGAGTGTACAAAATATTAGTAACACCTACTGACCAGGAGAATCAAGGTGAAAGCTGTGATTCCTTATTGATGAACACCTGTTAAAGCCACTTCAAATCAGTGTAGATGAAGGGGAGGAGACAGGTTAAAGCAGGATTTGTAAGCCTTGAGACATGAATTATGTATGTGTGCCATTCAGAGGGTGAATGGACAAAATATTTAAGTTGTTTTGAACAGGGTATGGTAGTAGGTGCCAGGCGCACCAGTTTGAGTGTGTCAAGAACTGCAACGCTGCTGGGTTTTTCACACTCAACAGTTTCCTGTGTGTTTCAAGAATGGTCCATCACCCAAAGGACATACAGCCAACTTGACAACTTTGGGAAGCATTTGAGTCACAATGGGCAAGGATCCCTGGTCTAAAGAAACATGATATGAAGAAAATGTAGTCTAGTTCAGAAGAACAGAATAGTATACTCAGAGTTGTCCTTATGTTAGGACCTGATCTGGCTATGCCAAATGGCTGTGGGCTACACTAGTTCATTTAGCAGACAATAATTGCTTAGAAATCCGTAGCATTATTTTATAGTATGAAGAATACAATTGAACATAGCTGAATAAAATAGAAAGGATATTTTCTCCAAACTATTTGAGGGATTGCGCACATGCGTATATTCTGTGTTGAGCAGTTTTAAAAAAAAAGGTACTCCTACATGCTTAATTTAGAGTTATTAATGTAACTTTAGTTGTTCTACAAACGTTGGGCTATATGTTTTGATTTTTAATACATTGTAAGCCTGCATGATGCCACTAATGATGATTTGAAAGAAGTAGCTTGAAAAGGCATGAGCTCTGTTTAGTTTTTTTGCGCAGGCTGTACACACTTCATCAGTTACTCATTCACAATTTGACAAGCACTTGATAAATGTCCTAATTTCACGGCGGCATCCCCTTTTGAAAAAAAAAAATCCATGCCTTTTGCAGCTAGTGGCCGTTGTGCCCTTCTCCCTGACTGATGCACGCTCCATCACGTGATCGGGTCTTTCTCATAGGCTAGAAGTGAAGACACCCACATCAGGGATGTAGGGTTAGGGTTAACCCTAACCCTTATCCAATTCCGAGGTGCATATTGAAGATATTGGAAGAACTGTTCACATTTACTTTTTGTCAGACAACAAGATGCGTATGCGTAACGAACAGCAAAAGCACTAGCCTATGTCGATTTACTATCCTCCATAGTACAAAGGTAGACCTATTCGATTCTGTGAGAGAAATAATTATTCAAAATATAGTCTGGGACAGTTGTGGGATGGGATTTTTTTTTATACTCAATGTGGCTGATGGAACAGATTAGAACGTTTAGATTAAAATGTTGATAAACTATTAGGCTATTTCTTCACATTATAAGAGCAGCAATGCACATGTGGTAGTAGCCTATAAGCGTGAATGTTCCATTAGTGGGAAATCACCATTTTCAAAGCAGATGCGATTATGCATGTAATGCTTTTATTATTAAAAGGTGCATTTTTATGATGAAAATTATCTTCCAAACTTGAAACTCACACACTGCTTATCTATGCCAGTTAGGCTCTACATCCCTTGTAAAGCGGATTCATGTGCGTAATTTTAAGAAATTATTTGGCCAATTTATTTGTGATACCAACCTTATTAAGAGTTCAAATCCCCGAGCTGACAAGGTACAAATCTGTCGTTCTGCCCCTGAACAGGCAGTTAACCCACTGTTCCTAGGCAGTCATTGAAAATAAGAATTTGTTCTTAACTGACTTGCCTAGTTAAATAAAGGCAAAATAAAAAAATCAAATATAGGCCTATGGGCTAGGCTACATGAGGTGTGCAACTATGATTTTTTTTAAATGGCTTTGTTTCTTATGCTGGGCATCATCCAGTGATAGGCTAATATTTTCACCCATCTGCCTATTCTTGATTTAATCTAATCTTTACATGTACTAAATAATATAGGTGTGAAAAACATCCTTTCACTGTCAACTGCATTTATTTTCAGCAGACTTAACATGTGTACATATTTGTATGAACATAAGATTCAACAACTGAGACGTAAACTGAACAAGTTCCACAGACATGTGACTAACATAAATGGAATAATGGGTCCCTGAACAAAGGGGGGGCAAATTCTAAAGTAACCCGTCAGTATCTGGTGTGGCCACCAGCTGCATTAAGTACTGCAGTGCATCTCCTCCTCATGGACAGCACCAGATTTGCCAGTTCTTGCTGTGAGATGCTACCCCACTCTTCCACCAAGGCACCTGCAAGTTCCCGGACATATCTGGGGGGGAATGGCCCTGGCCCTAGCCCTCACCTCACAGATTGATATCTGGGCTCTTCTCTGGCCATGGCAGAACACTGACATTCCTGTCTACCGGGAAATCATGCACAGAACGAGCAGTATGGCTCGTGGCATTATCATGCTGGAGGGTCATGTCAGGATGAACCTGCAGAAAGGGTACCACATGAAGGAGGAGGATGTCTTCCCCGTAACGCAGAGCGTTGAGATTGCCTGCAATGACAACAAGCTCAGTCCGATGATGCTGTGACACACCGCCCCAGACCATAATGGACCCTCCACCTCCAAATCAATCCCGCTCCAGAGTAAAGGCCTCGGTGTAACGCTCATTCCTTTGATGATAAACGGGAATCCAACCATCACCCCATGTAAGACAAAACTGCCACTCGTTAGTGAAGAGCACTTTTTGCCAGTCCTGTCTGGTCCAGCGACGGTGGGTTTGTGCCCATAGGCAACGTTGTTTCCGGTGATGTCTGATGAGGACCTGCCTTACAACAGGCCTACAAGCCCTCAGTCCAGCCTCTCTCAGCCTATTGCGGACAGTCTGAGCACTGATGGAGGGATTGTGCATTCCTGGTGTAACTCGGGCAGTTGTTGCCATCCTGTATCTGTCCCATAGGTGTGATGTTCGGATGTACCGATCCTGTGCAGGTGTTGTTACACGTGGTCTGCCACTGCGAGGACGATCAGCTCTCCGTCCTGTCTCCCTGTAGCGCTGACTTAGGCGTCTCACAGTACTGACATTGCAATTTATTGCCCTTGCCACATCTGCAGTCCTCATGCCTCCTTGTAGCATGCCTAAGGCACGTTCACACAGATGAGCAGGGACCCTGGGCATCTTTCTTTTGGTGTTTTTCAGAGTCGGTAGAAAGGCCTCTTTAGTGTCCTAAGTTTTCATAACTGTGACCTTAATTGCCTACCGTGTGTAAGCTGTTAGTGTCTTAACGACCGTTCCACAAGTGCATGTTCATTAATTGTTTATGGTTCATTGAACAAGCATGGGAAACAGTGTTTAAACCCTTTAAAATTTAGATCTGTGAAGTTATTTGGATTTTTACAAATTATCTTTGAAAGACAGGGTCCTGAAAAAGGGACGTTTCTTTTTTTGCTGAGTTTATATTTAGAATGGACAATTAATCATGCAACTGTCTCGAAACAGTGGCAGCGGGGGAAAAATACATGTCATCTATTCACTTAAATAGCTAATGGAGGTCGCTTTTCCCCATGGTTTATTTTCATGCCAGCCAGGTAGGCTATACTCTTGTTGTAAATATAAGCAATGTGCTTAATATTAGGGAAGTTGAGAAATAAATATCTTAGGCCTAGCCTATAGAAAGCTGATCCTCCTCTTTTTAATAGAGGCCATCACTCTGTTCTCTCGTGCAATTGCATAGCCTATTGAAATGTTGCGCAACATGAGCTCATGGACACTCACAAAGTGTTTGATTAGATTTTCAAATAAATTTGCCTTTAAAACATAGTGATTAGAGGGACAATTGAGTCCTGAGTACCAGGTAGTTACCAAGTTTGGTAGGCTACTAATGACCATCTGCAGCATCAGAGCTTGGAGAAGCCTAATTACAGTGACTAAACAATCACGTGGAATTTGACTGCCTTCATGACCACCGGTGTGGCTGTAATACGGTCACCGCAACAGCCCTAGTCCACCCTCGACGAATTGAGGCTATCCAGGTCTGTGCCCAAACAATTCGAGCTACTATTTTTAAAAATCCACATTTCCAGAAACAAGTCTCTCACCATTGTCGCTTGTTATAAACCCCCTTCAGCCCCCAGCTGTGCCCTGGACACCATATGTGAATTGATTGCCCCCCCATGTATCTTCAGAGTTCGTACTGTTAGGTGACCTATACTGGGACATGCTTAACACCCCAGCCATCCTAAAAATCGAAGCTAGATGCCCTCAATCTCACACAAATTATCAAGGAAGCTACCAGGTACAAACCTAAATCCGTGACCATGGGCACCCTCTTAGATATCATCCCAACTTGCCCTCTAAATATGCCTCTGCTGTCTTCAACTAGGATCTCAGATATCACTGCCTCATTGCCTGCGTGCATAATGGGTCCGCGGTGAAACGACCACCCCTCATCACTGTCAAACGCTCCCTAAGCACTTCAGTGAACAGGCATGGACCGGGTATCCTTGAAGGATATTGACCTCATCCCGTCAGTTGAGGATGCCTGGTTGCTCTTTTAAAAGTGCTTTCCTCACCATCTTAAATAAGCATGCTCCATTCAAAAAATGTAGAACTAAGAACAGATATAGCCCTTGGTTCACCCCAGATTTGACTGCCCTTGACCTTGTCTTTCTAAAATTATTCGCCAAAATTGTTGCAACCCCTATTACTAGCCTGTTCATCCTCTCTTTCGTATCAACTGAGATCCCCAAGGATTGTAAAGCTGCCTCTTCATAGGGGGAGACTCTCTAGACCCAAACTGTTGTAGACCTATATCCATCCTGCCCTGCCTTTCTAAAATCTTCAAATGCCAAGTTAACAAACAGATCACTGACCATTTCGAATCCCACTGTACCGTCTCCACTATGCAATCTGGTTTCCGAGCTGGTCATGCGTGCACCTCAGCCACGCACAAGGTCCTAAACGATATCATAACCGCCATCAATAAAAGACAGTACTGTGCAGAAGTCTTCATTGACCTGGTCAAGGCTTTCGACTCTGTCAATCACGACATTCTTATCGGCAGACTCAATAGCCTTGGCTTCTCAAATGACTGCCTCGCCTGATTCACCAACTGCTTCTCTGATATAGTTCAGTGTGTCAAATCGGAGGGCCTGTTGTCCGGACCTCTGGCAGTCTCTATGGGGATACCACAGGGTTCAATTCTCTGGTCCGACTATTTTCTCTGTATATATCAATGATTTTGCTCTTGCTGCTGGTGATTCTCTGATCCACCTCTACGGAGACGACACCATTCTGTATACTTCCGGCCCTTCAACTGCTTTCAAACGCTAGTAAAACTAAGTGCATGCTCTTCAACCAATTGCTGCCCGCACCCTCCCGCCCCGGCTAGCATCACTACTCTGGACGGTTCTGACTTAGAATATGTGGACAACTACAAATACCTAGGTGTAAATCACACCCAAACTACCTCCATCCCCATATTGTTACTTATCCTCTTGCTCTTTTACACCAAAGTATCTCTACTTCCACATCATCATCTGCACATCTATCACTCCAGTGTTAATGCCAAATTGTAATTATTTTGTCTCTATGGCCTATTTATTGCCTTACCTGCCTACTCTTCTACATTTGCACACACTGTACATAGATTTGTCTATTTTTTCTGTTTTTCTTTTCTTTTGTGTTATTGACTGTATGTTTGTTTATGTGTAACTCTGTTTTTATCACACTGCTTTTCTTTATTTTGGCCAGGTCTCAGTTGTAAATGAGAACTTGTTCTCAACTGGCCTACCTGGTTAAATAAAAGACGAAATAAAAAATAAAATAATTTTAAATTAAAACAATTATTTTAAAAAAGAGGCTGTTCTGAAGGCCAAAAGGGGGTGCAACTCAATATTAGGAAGGTGTTTGTAATGTTTTGTACACAGTGTATATTCCAGTGCAAAATGTTATTCCAGTCATCCTCAGCAGATCAAAGATTTTGTGCTGAGTCAGTCTAGGGGTGTTAGCAGAGGCTATCATTAGGAGTCAATGGAGGAGGACACACACACTATGCATGAGGAGCATCTGGACCCAAGGGTCAAATTAAATGCAGGCAAGCTGATAAATGACTGGGACTGTTTGATGACCCAGACCAGAGGAAGTGCAGGCAGGTTATGTATTTAAATGTGCTTTCTTGCCTTCCTTTGTGCACCCTTGTTCTCTTCCTCACTCACTCCATCTTTCTCTCCCCTTCAACTGCATAATCTTATCACACCTTTCTCTCCATCCCTCCCTTCTCTCTATCCTCCCTCTGCATTTTCCCATCTTTATTTCTCTCTAGCGTCAACCGCTCAATCGCTCTCCCTCCCTCCCTCAATTCTCTCTCTCTGAGTCCCATCTTCATCCTCTTATTCTCTCCCTTCTGTCTCACGGTCTCCATGACAATGAGGGGAGGTGGAGAAGGGTGTACATCTAACACCTCCAACCTTTTAACTACTCTGCTGGAGGCTTCCACATGCCTGTGCTCTAATTGGCCTTATTAGCGAACTAAGGAACCTTGAGCTATGTGATGTGTGTGTGTGTGTGTGTGTATGACAGAAAGCAAGAGAGCGAGCTTGGGTTAAAAATGAGTAGGCACGTGTGCATCCAGTGTTTAGAAATGCCGGGGTGCAGACTCCGGTCCCCTGTGGGTCCCATCGCTGATCGATAAAGCATTGAGGCAAGGAGGAGGCGTCCTCATTTCCCTGCTATGGGTGGGAAATCTGGATTGTGTGAAATGTCTTCTTGCTGAAGACACATTTTCGAGCATGTGTCAAGGTTCAAGCATCAACCCCACAATGTATGTGTGGAACACCGTCTTGTGGAAGATACCTTTAAAAAATGGACGCCTTTGTGCGTGTCAAATTATAGCATCCATATAAAACCTTGTTGTAGACACCATTGTAAATGACATGCGCACAAAAGGTGGTCAAGGTGAACTAGCGTCAACCCCACAATTTACAGTAAGTGTGCATAACAATGGAAGATATCTTTCAAAGACGGCCGCCTTTCTTCACGTAAAGGCGAACTAGTGTCAAGGCAACCCCCACAATTTTGCCCTCTCCCAACGCTTCAGAGGCATGGTGTGGGCAAGAAAGCGGTGTTTATCTTTGAGATCAAATATCATTATGGTAATGAGGCTATTCTTTATTTGGAATACATACTCTTGCCGGGATGACCAACCTTGCGGCAGAACATAAAAGTCAATAGAGGAGAAAATTGTATGGGTGACGTTAGTGGGACTTGACACCGTAAGTGCTTCAGAGGGCTATGGCATTGTGTGCATTAACAATCAGCAATATAGCTTTTTTTCCCCACTCTCATGATAACGTCACTTAGCATCATGTTTACAGTGCAGGGTGGTATTGTCGGGCAATGAGATGTGATCAAGATCAATGCTGAATGTAAGAGCATGATACTGTTGAATGCAAATGCCCATCCACAGAAAATTATCTAAATAAATTACTTGAAAAAATATGTATTGGCAGGTCTGTTACAGATACAGATATCCTGTGTGTGTATGTATCCTGTGTTCTTTTCTCTCCTTCTCCCCTCACAGGTGAAAATCATCACTCCCCAATCAATAATCAATCAGAAGACACACCTCCTCCTGTTTCCTACCCAATCACAGTTCCTTTCCCTTGGTTTAAAAACCCTGTCAGTTGTTTGCTCTAGAGCTCAATCTCTCTGTAAATGCCATGTCTGTAGATCTCTCTGTTTCACTCTCTATGTATTGAGCTCTCTTTTGTTTGTGCACCTCCATATCACTTTGTCCTCACCTGTGAGTATTGTTTTTGGTTGGTTATGGTGTTTGTGTTTGTTTGCTGGTGGGAAAAGGGGAAAACAAGACAAGTTGCCCATGGGCATACACTACCCGTAGGTAAACTTTGTTAAAAACACTTTTTGGTTAGTTCGTTAGCTGTTGTTGAAATAGGCTAGTCTAGCTTAGGGGTGTTTTGTATGCTTATTGTTTCTTTCCTTGGGTCCAGCTCAGCCCCTTTTTCTGCCCCCCCCCCCCCAATTACCGTGTGTTTTCTAATAAACCATGTGTTTGACGGTAATTTAGTTGTCTGTGGTTATTTCGTTCTCACTTTTACTTTTTCACTATTATAATGTGCATGAGTTATGTTACGGGTCTCGGTACCATCTCCCCTAGACTGTCGGGCCAAAAGGGATTCGTAACAAGGTCTCTGAACATTTCACTTGACATTCAGTTGTTTTAAATTTTTCTATTATGTTTGAGTGGGGGCATGGAAGAAGAATTTTCTGGTACCAAACTCAACGTGTCTGCAAAAGCACTGCAACACAAAAACAGTGTTTGGGCATTGTGAATGGGATACCAAAAAATCTGCAACTGATTGAAAATGGGAATTGAGTTACTGGCAAGGTACATCAAGAGTCCCGTTTCCATGTGTAAGTGTGTGTGCTCTGACTAACCTTCACCATCCCTCGCCTTCAACCCCCTCCCCCCAACTCCCACTTTCCAAAATGGAACTTGACCCCCTCAGAAGAGGGCGACCCCAGCATTGAATACAACCTTGATATAAGTGAGGGGGCCAATGTGTGCTTTCAATAAAACACCAAGACTTTGTGTGTGTATGTGTGTGCCTGTGTAGTGGGGTTCTGGAGTCTGTCAGTGCCGGAGGCGCTGCCGACATGGTTTGACAGGTGTGCTGGACCCAAACAGGCACCCCGGGGGGGGGGGGGGGGGGGGTCGGTCGGTCAGTCACACACAATGTTCCCATTCAGGCTTTGTGGGAGACCGTAGAGATATGCCAGGACCCCTGTAACAAGGAGTTGGGTGCCCATTTCTCCATGAGGTGACGAACAACGTCAACGCTATTCTGTACTACTACTACACACAGCTAGTGTCCCAAATGGCAACCTATTCCCTAGACAGAGTACTCCTTTTGACCCGGGTCCAGGGCTCAAGTCAAAAGTAATGCACTATATTGGGAATAGGGTTTCATTTGGGACACAGAGAACAGACCTGACTGTACCTGTATAAACATCTTAAATGGGTAGCCTGACCTCGTTTTGACTTACCATCATAACAAAGGGGAACTTGTCACTCTTTCATATCACATTGTGGACATCTGTATAGGTCCCATTGCCATAACGTTGATTGGCCTGTCCAGATGAAGAATGACATTGAGAAGAGAGGGTTCTGGGTGTCTAAATGACACTCCGCTACATATTGGAAGTCTCCACCTATGATCGGACTGCCATTTTGTCTTTCATTCGTTAGGATACACTAAATATGCAGCTAATACAACCAATGACCTTCAGTGGACAACATCCTGGCTTCATCACAGGCCTATTTGAATAATTTCACATTTTCAATTATCAACTCACTATGTATCATCTCTGGGAAAGCAGCTAGAGAGGAAAAGCCTTCCTCCAAAAAAATAACACAGAAAGGTGTCAGTCGTAATTGACTCGACAACTCCCTCATTTCCCAGTTTGGGATTCATTCCCATTTGCAAAAACACGAGACATGAACTTTGACCTTGAGGTAGTTCTAATTTGACTAGCTCCATAATGAATAATGACGTGGGAAAACAGGAAAGGTATTCCGGTAGAGTATATTTGAGCACTGTGCATGCACAGACACCACACGCACGCATGCACTAATACACACCACACACACACACCTTGGACAACAAACACTCACGGAAATTATGTAAAACAATCTTAGCAATGCACAAGCTGCTGGTGGGCTTTGACAGAAATAGTCACCGTGTGCAGGAATTACACAAGAATTACACACGGGCAGCACTGATATACATCCTAAAATGTACATCTGACAGAGGCTTTTAAAACATAGCCGACACTGGCAGAACGGCCATTCATGCGTAAAATTGGACAGCCATCCTTCAGCCCAGGCATAAATCTATGGGTGGCTTTAGATGGGGAGAAGCACTATAGAACGAGTTTCTAATCATTATTTTTTTTTTTACTCATTTCAATCAAATCAAATGTTATTTGTCACATGCTTAGACCAACACTGAAATGCTTACTTACTAGCCCTTCACAACAATGCAGAGAGCAAAAAAATAAAGAAAAATGGCTATGTACACGGGGTACCAGTACCAAGTCAATGTGCAGGGGTACATGGTAATTGAGGTAGATCTGTACATATACTGTAAGTAGGGATAAAGTGACTAGGCAAGATAATAGATAAACAGTTGCAGCAGCATATGTAATTAGTCAAAAGATTTAGTGCAAAGTGTGTCAATGCAGATCATTAAATAGTTATCCAATAGCTACCCGGACTAACTATTTAGCAGTCTTATGGCTTGGGGGGGTAGAAGCCGTTCAGAGTCCTTTGGCTCCAGACTTGGTGCATTGGTACCGCTTGCCGTGTGGTAGCAGAGATAACAGTCTATGACTTGGGTGGCTGGAGTCTGACCATTTTTAAGTCCTTCATGGCAGGGAGCTCGGCCCAAGTAATGTAGTGGCATGTGTTGCCGTGCCATTTTCACAACTGTGTTGGTGTGTGTGGACAATGATAATTCCTTAGTAATGTGGACACCACTCCACCACAGCCCCATCAATGTGGATGGGGGCGTGCCCAGCACTCAGTTTCCTGTAGTCCAGAATTTAAAAATCGGGGATTAATACAGATATAGCTGGATTACAGTTACAGAAACATGGCCATGTGAACTAACTGACTGACTGACTTGTTGGTTCTTCTCACTAAATGTATGAAAGTGGGCACTTTAAAATGGTCGAATCGCAGATGCACCTTTAAGTAATTACATAAATGTCTGGTTGTATAAATGCTGGAATATTAATTTCTTAATACTGACGATAGTTATAAAAGTGTTAGATATTATAGAGCCTATTCTAACAATACAAGTGGACAGTCAAAGTGATGTCAAAAATAGTAAGCAATTAAAAAAAAAATGACTGACCAAAGAGATTCTAAATGGTGCATTGAAAAGTCATAGGGTAAGATGCCAGAAACAACTACGATTGTGAAAGGAGTTAAGCATATGATGTTACTGACAAGGCCTATACCTCGAGTAGCCATCCATACTGCTATATTAAAGGCATCAACCACTATGTACAGAAAAAGGGTCAATCACTGAATCCACAGGTTATCAATGCAGTAAATCACATTTCTATTGCCTAGTTTACATTAAACATGAAGGCAACAAAACAATAAACACGGGCTAGAGCCGGTGGCTTACACGATAAGAACCGACAGTCGACTCCTGTAAAGTGACATTGTGCCTCGGCTAATGTGTTCACGTCTTCACAGGGATAGGGAGAAATAAGGGTCGTGTCCTCATTGGGGCATCTGCAGTGAGGGAAGTCTTGCGCCGCAACGGCTAAAATAAAACATGCTAGACTAATAAACACTCTAGCTTCCCCTTGCTAATGTTTAGCCTGGGAGGAATACAGTCAAAGCTGGCAAGAGAGTCAATAGCGGTGTTGGTGGTAAACATTTGCCTTTCAGATGAAAACGATGAAAAAGAGTGTTGGGCGTCTTCGAGAAAGCTAAGTCCTCCGATAAATCGCCTTCACTGCGTTGCCAAGGGTGACATTGTGATGAATGGAATCGCTCAAGTACAGTCAGGATTCCAGTTATCATTAACTATCCAGATAAACTTGGGCAGGATGTTGTCACAAAAATAGAGAACAGTCATTTCAAGCTGAAAGAAAAAATGACTGCTGTCCTAGCACACAAACATGGCATAAGTAATCATTATGGCAGGCATTGTGTTGTGGGTAGCAGTTCTCTATGCTTGACTGAGGAAGAGAGGGCTGCATACTAATGCTGCTGGGACTCTTTGAAGCAGATTGCGAGCTCTCGCTATCTCACTGTTGGCCGCTTTCTAATTGGGCATGTTGCAAGCAAAACATCAGACAAAACAAATGGGTAAGTCTCTATATTGCTTATGTGGTGTCTGACTGCATTTTTCTCACGTCAATGTGCACTTCCCTTTTCAAATCCTCCTCACTTCCAGAATAGCCCCTCATTTTATTGTCAGGCCACGGAGTGGTAAGAGTGATCTGTCTGACCTCTTTGCTATTTGTTAGTCGTACAGCTACATGCTGGGATGGTGCTGCCACTGCTGTTGTTGTTGTTAGGGTTTCTTTAAGGTCAAAGGAGGTTCAACTTTTAATTTAGCCCAGCAACATAATTCAACCCAGCAGTCTTGTGGGGTAACAGTATAGCATAGTTAAGCAATGGCAGACCTACTCAATAGTTATGGAACCCTCAGTAGAGATTGTTCTGGTTTCTGTTACTCTGGTCAGATATAGGTCGGGGAATGCAATTTTTTTCCAAATGAGGTGCGAGGACCATGAGATTGGATGGCGTGTCTAGCAAGCCATTAAACTTGTATACAGCGCTTGGCGCTAACAAAACAAACTGCAGGCGCATGGTAACAGACACAGGGAGACAGATGGCTGTCGGAGTGGGGTTTCTTATGCATGAGGACTCGCTGCATCTGCTGGTGTGTTACTGCAGATTTCCTGGCCAGGGTGAAGCTCAAAGAACCAGCAGGAAAGTACTCTTCATTAGGAAGCAAAACAAAAGCTGAACGCTGTTATGTGTTAAAAGAAAATCCATGTATTTTAAATTTGGGGAGAGCCAACTTGGAGCCACAATCCTATTTAGGGGGCCTTAAAAAAAGCAATCAAGGACCCAGTCAGTCTCTTAACACCCAGGTGGGCAGACAGCCTTGAAAGAAAAAACAGCAGGTTACTGCAACCCCTCCAGGGTTGGCCACCCTTGTCATGCTAGAGACAACAGTATGGGAACTGGGGTTGGCCACCTTTGTCATCTGTCAAAACAGATCCAAACATCATAAAATAAGACTGTGTGAAAGTGGTTGTATGGCCACAGTGCAGGCTGACTGTCTGTCTGTACAACTTTCAGAGACCTGCTCTAATTGGACATGGATGATAGCTTGAGAGGGGCTTTCTTACCCTGTGTGCTTTTTCCCTTTTATTAGAAAAGAAAGAAGGATGCGGTTGCTCAATTTGCATTCAGCCAGGCGATAGAGGTTACAATTGTCTTCATCTCCCTTTGTCTCGGCAGAGACCAGAGCAAGATCGATGCACCAAAAGCACTTGATTCCTGCTCAATTTCATCCTTTACTGCCGGTAGAATTAAAACTGCTCTCGACAGACTTTCCAATCCAAATTTCCCCCTAAGCCAAGACAGGCCCCGTTCAAAGTCATCAATCGAACGCGGGCGAAAAGTATTCTCCTGGGAGCTGCCGTGGCCTCACGTATCCCACACTCCCACTGATTATACGGAAGCCCAAGTTATTGACCACATCGGGATGGAGGATTCATTGGACATAGGGCTGTACTCTATTTGTAGCCAATGATGAATTCTACACGGCCACGAGCAGCCAATCTAATGCCAAGCACTGGGTGGCTAAAGGTGGTTAGCTCTTCTGGTAGAGGTTTTGGCTGATTAGGTAAAAACAAAGCGACTGACTGTTGTATTGTACAGAATACTAGGCCTTCATGTCAAGGGATTGTATAATGAGTGGGAGTGGGGATGACAGAGCATCAGGTGAGAGGACAAATAGTTGTTTTACATACAGGTTTGTCAGTTCAAGTCTAATTTCAGATTGTACTAGGGAGTCATGGAAAGATTGGATAATTTAGTAATCTGTTAAATAAAATGCATCCATCTCACTGTTACCATTATAAATGAAATGTCAGGTTGATAAATTGTCAGTGCTTTTGTAACTAATACAAAAATTTGCTCGCCATCGCAACATTTCCAACGCTTCAGCATTTCGAATATCACATTTCAGTTTGAGCGCCACAGTCTTATATTATTAGCTAATGTACTGTAAGCCAACGTCACATCAGTTTATCATCATCCAGGCGCATGTACACAGTCACATTCCTTTCATTTGAATTAAAAGTGGCCTGAATATTACAATGCATTATGTGACACATTTGTTCTGAAACCTGCGTAACCCACATTGCAGCCCTGGCCAAGCCAACAGATAGAAATCTGTAAATGACCTGGGTGTAGTGGCTGCATCCAAGCTGCTGCCCCAATTATTTCTGCTCAGCTGCAATTATACGAGGTTACCCAGCTGTGTTTGACACAAAGCTGGCTTACAGAGAGAGGGCTTACAACCACCAAAAGCATAAACAAGATTAGAGACGGTGACGTTTCACATCGACTCCTGTGTGACAGTGGAGCCACTAAGTGGACCTTTGGTTTCTCTGGCCGCACCGCCAACAAAAGCCATAAAAAAAAAGATTCACCGAAGTGAGGTGCTTAAAATGTCTTACGGCAAGGGGCTGAAAGAGGAACAAATCCCAAATGTGCCTCCCCGAATCAGACAAGTTTTGCCCGGCACAAAAGAATCTTACATTTTTCATCTCAATCAATTATTGATGGTAATTGTTCATTAGGGGGAAGTTGTAGCCACAGGAAAGGCACAGAAATATCCCGGCTGATAACACATGAAAGTTAAAGCCACAGGTGCAGGAATAAAGACGTCACAGGAGTCTGGCAGATTAAGAGCGATTTAGGCTGCATCCCAAATGGCTCCCCATTCATTCTATGTCCTCTGGTCAAAAGTAGTGCACGACATAGGGAACAGGGTGCCATTTGGGACACTCCGCCTTAGACTGCAGGATTCAGTTCATGATTAACATCATCACTGCCAGTGTCTATTAATCAGTATGGGTGTTAGTTTCACTGCGAGGGATCAAACTTGAGCTCATAGTCTAGCTACATAATGTGGTCTCACAATGTCACAGTATGATAAGCATGCTCATAAATTATTTCATCAGTCTAGATATGAGCTGATATGCAGTCGTCCATTTGTCATGTACAGCACTGGAAGGTAACAGTTCATCTTGAAAGAAAGTATTGTGTGTGTGGTCATTTATGTGACTATTGCCTTTGAGTTAGCCAAGTTAACCAATTACAACAGTATGAGCAGGTAGGTGTTAACCAGTTGAGGTCAAACTTTGCCATCAGCTCAAGTCTTCAAGTCTCAGCCAAGGTCACTCAACACCCAAGCGTGGTTCACTGAACCAAATCGCCAACAAGTAGCACCTAAATAAAGCGATATAAGCAACAACAAAATATCCTAACAATTTTTGTAGAGCAAATTTCCCTCCAACCATTGTTACCGTTGGAAAGAATACTCCCAAAAGGGAACACAGACCTTTCCTTTGTATTATGGATGTGGACATGTGTAGAATGTGGGTAGCCACGAGTTATAGACAAGGCAATCACTGCGGATGGAGTGAGCCTTGTTGAACAAAAGTAGAAGTCAAATGTCTGGTGAAGAGAATCTGACGTTGCGAGCGCTCTGTCGTACCGGTGATAAATGGATGTAATATGGCACCAGTCACCCAGCAGAACCAGTCAATACTACTGAGCTGTGGAATGCTAGAGGGACAATGGGAGACTTTGAACCTTGTTATGGAATGACAAAAATCTAGGAGGAGGAGGATTCGGAGGGTGGTGGGGAGACAATTTAATACACGTTCCAACAGCCAGCATTATCGGTTATCTCACACATGGCATCCTTTTTCCCCCTACATAGTGCACTACTGTGGACCAGAGCCCTTATAGGCCCCGGTCAAAAGTAGTGCACTATATAGGGAATATATATATGCCAGTTGGGTGCATCGTCTGGTTTAAGAATGATGGCGGAAAGCTGCCACTTGATACGCAGATTTAAAGTTGCATATTTGGCAAACGCTTTGAAAGTTCCAATTTTATGGTTAAATGATCATCAGGTTCACCCAATGTTCTGGAATACTAGTAAATGTAGGCTTCTACACCAGTGTCAACCTTAGGTATGCATTTTATGATCCATAACACTTGGTTTCTGAACCTCAATATCACGCGTATAGCTCTATTAAGGGGATATTGAATTCAGACCAAGACAGACCGAACAGAGAGACACACACACATTCCATGTTAGCCACAGCCAGCAGAGTGCGTGTCCCTCTGACCGTGAGGTTGGCAAAAGGTGAGTGAGGCTGCTGGGGGTCTATGAAAGTCTACTCCAGCACTTGACTGTAGGCGATATCTTTGTGTACACCCACGAGTGGAAAAGGCTCCATTTTCCAGCTCCTCACCCTGCGGGGCCCCTGGCTGCGCGGCAGCACCGTTATCTGCTGCTTATTATTTGGCTGAATGAGCCGGAGCGGGGCTCCCAGGGCCGCTGCTGACATAATGACTGATTACAGTCTGCCGCTCCCGCGAAATCCCACCGCTGCCACCAGCTGCAGTTTGGCACCGCAGGAGAGGTCGGGAGGAGCGGCGACAGCCTAACTGAGCTGCCTCTCTACCTGTCACGGCTGACAGAGACTCAGCTGGACACCTGGGTACTCTGTGCCCATCACCGCTCGCCTCGTCACAAACCCACTACCTCTAACGATGTGGGTCATGTTGAATGGGAGAAGTATGATAGACTATGGTAGAATGCAGGAAATGGTCATTGGAGAGGCTGTGGTGTATGACATTGCTTCCTCGTGTCTGTGAATGTTTCATTTAAATGTTTAGCCGCTAACTTCCTGAAGAGAGTTGTGATACACAATCTAATGCAGACATGATTTGATTGGCATGACATGCATGATCCCTCTCTACCCGCCTTTCAAGTTCCTCCACTCAATTAGGAGTTTGACATATACAGTGCCTTCAGAAAGTATTCACACCCATTGACTTAATCCAAATGTTGTTGCAGCCTTTTTTTTTTTTTTTACATCTCACCCATGTACACACAATACCCCAGTGGAAATATGTTTTTAGAAAAGTTAGGAAATGTTTTGAAAATTAAAGAGAAATCTCATTTACACAAGTATTTATATCCGAATACTTTGTAGAAGCAACTTTGACAGCAATTATTACAGTTGAGTGGTCTTGGGTATGTCTGTATCAGCTTTGCACATGGGATTTTCTCCCATTCTTTGCAGATTTTCTCAACCTCTTAAGTTCGATGGGGAGCGGCAGTGAACAGCAATCTTGAAGTCTTTTCCACAGATTTTCAAATGGGATTCAAGTCTGGGCTTTTTGCTGTGCCACTCAAGGACTTTCACATTTTTGTTCTGAAGCCATTCCAGCATTTCTTTGGCTGTATTCTTGGGGTCATTGTCCTGGCGGAATGTAAATCTTTGCCTCAGTCTAAAGTCGTTTTCACTCTGAAGCAGGTTCTCATTAAGGATTTGCCTATATTTGGCTCCGTTCATTGTTCCCTCTAACCTTACCAGTCTCCCCGTCCCTACCACTGAAAAGCATCCCCATAGCATAGCTGCTACCACCATGTTTTACAGTAGGGATGGTGTTAGTTGGGTGAAGAGCTGTGCCTCGTTTTCTCTAGACATAGCTCTTTACATTCAGGCCAAATAGTAAAATTGTCTCAGACCACAGAATCTTTTGCCTTATGCTCGCAGTCTTTCACGTGCCATTTAGCAAACTCCAAGTGTGCTGTCATGTGCCTTTTTAGATTCTGTCTGGCCACTCTCTCATAAGCTCAGATTGATGAAGTGCTGTAAAGAATTGTCCTTCTGACAGTTTCTCCCATCTCAGCCAAGGAACTCTGTAGTTCTAACGGAGTGGTCATTGGGTTCTTGGACACGTCTCTAACCAAGATGTTTCTTGCCTAGTTGCTTAGTTTGGCCGGACGGCCAGCTCTAGGCAGTTCCACATTTTTTCCATTTACCAATGATGGAGACCACTGTGCTCTTGGAAATGTTCAACACAAGAAATTGTTTTATACCCTTCCCCAGATATAAGCCTGAGCACAATTCATCACAATCTCGGACAGTTCTTTGGACTACATGTGATAGGTTCTGCTCTGACATGCACTGTCAACTGTGGGACATTATATAGACCGGTGTGTTTCTTTCTAAATCATGTTCAAACAATTGAATTAGCCACAGGTGGACTCCAATCAAGTTGTAGTGACATCTCAAGGATGATTTAAAGGAAATTGGAAATCGTGTCAATTCAACCCATTTTGAAATCAGGTTTGTAACACAATGTGGAATAAGTCAAGGGGTATGAATACTTTCTGAAGGTATAGAATGTGCACGCGATTGTCACAATCCATATGTAAAGGGCACGGCAGGGGGGTCTGCGATGTCGATGTCAACAGCTACCCTTTTCAAAATGTCAGGAAGAAGTAGTACCCTCCTTCAGCACTTTTCAGAGGACGTCAGCTTTCAGGCAGTCAATTAAGTTCAAGGTGAGACAAAAAACGTGTCATTTGCTTTTTGAACGGTTTTACTCCAGTGGGCCCCTGCATCAATCCGGGCATTTCCGCCTCAAATTTGTCAAAAGTCTGGCAGGCAAGATTATTTTGCCAGTTGTCTCCGCAGCACCACAGATTGAAACTGAGTGTCCTTATATACCATCAAGGGTCATTTTCAAAAAGGCACCAAATGGAAGAAAATGGACTGAAACAGGGAGGGTCAACCAGAACCTGTCCAACAAGAAAGCACATTTTTGTTTTCTGTTGCAAGATGTTTTGCTACGGTTTGCACTAATGACTACAACCCTGGTACGAGGCACGATTGAAGGTACACAGTGCTTGTGTCTCGAATAGCCTGCGTCACTCCAAATGGGGCAATCACATGCTTCAATGTGAGCAAGTGACTGCTGCAAGGAGCCTCCTGGATAAGGCAGTCCGTCCCCCTCAGTTTAAATCCTATAGCTATTGATTAGAGAAATCAATTTGGGCTCAATCACAGGCGCAGTGAGATGCTGAAATAGATTTTAATAAGACACAATCTAAATCAGATTCTGATCAAGCAAATGGATTGAGCCCCCTTGATTATATTACAAATGTGACCCACCACCTGGATTCAGTCCTATGTAGCGACATTTGAAATTGTATTTTTTACTTTGGATAAAAGTAGAGACTCAGCTAGAAAATGGTATATCATACACTGCAGTTGAGGAACAAATGGGAAAGTAATTATGCTTTGAAAGTTGATAAACTTGTAAACCCACTTGTGAGAAAAAGACCCAAGAATGATTTTTTTCACCTACTGGAGAGCTCTTCTTGGTCTCCACCCATTCAGCATCGTTCACACCCTCTTAAGCCTTAGCCCCACCCATCTCTTTAAGGAGTCACATGTGAGGCCATGTGCTAAACAGAATGAGTGGTGTAGTAAACAAACACAGGAACTAGCTATTGGCCGTCTCTGGTAAACACACACTATATCAAATTAAACGTAATGTTTATTTGTCACATGTACAGGATACAGACTGTGAAAATGGAACAATGAAATGGTTACTTGCATATTTGCATAGTAGCAATATCAAGAACAGAAAGTGTCCAGATAATTATAAGATGATGCTTCTGCAGACACTAAGTGGATGGGTCACGTGAAAGAAATTCTACAACCAGACATCTACACATGTTCATGAAATACTTTATATGGTCGTAATCACCCCCAGACACACCTGGCTAATTTGATAGGTCATGTAATCACCAGGCGAAGTGGAGTCTTTTGTTTACACATGTAGCTAGTTAGCTAAACAATGAACCCGCATAATCTCAACTCGTACTACTACCAAAGTGATCGTCATAGCTGTAGTATGAATCTGCAGGTAGCTAAAGCTAACCAACTAGGTTCAATGTTAGCTAGCAATGGATTTCTGATTTAAATAATAGTACAACACTGATCATACACGTAACATTAGCTAGTGAGACAGCAAACTAACATTTGTTAGCAAGCTAACAGTATGCTTTAACTTGCAATGAATACGACATTCTAGGAAAATTGGAAACCTATAGTATCTGAATATGTAGCTAGACTCTTACCCGTATACATGGATGAACGCTTCACGCCAGTCTGGAACCATTTATCACCATTTTGGTTTGTAGCTGCATCTTGTTTGGCCAGCGTTGTCAAGTCACTACGGTTCACACTGACCGTGGCGTGTGCAGAAAGTAGCCCATCACAACTTTTTTCAACTGATCTGTCGAGAGCGCCTGCTAAATTTAGGGCATCAATGTTGTTGAGAAAAGCAGCAAAACTTTTGTAGTTCTCAATGGCTAAATCAGCAGTAGAAAGGATTATCAACACATACTGAGAGCAGCTCACGTTATAGACAGAAGCATGCTACATGGCAGACCAATCCAAATTCATCTCCTGGCATGTCCAACCCATTGATTATCTCAGCCAATCATGGCTAATGGGAAGGTTCCTGGCTCTCTCTGTGGCTAAACCAACCAGGCTCATAATTTAACCATTTTATACATATTTACAAATGGAATACAAGTTCGTTATTAACGCACATGAACGTTCACATGTTCCAGAAGGCTTTTATGCCAAAAAACGTATTTTGATAAAGAATAACAAAAAAAAGATTATTAAATGCCTCCACTGTGAAGTAGTGACATGCGACATACGCCTAGCTTCCTGAAACGGGTCACAAATTTGCATTTTTCTAATTAAAAAATAAGCCTTCCACTCAATGATGGAGGCATAATTCAAAACATTTCAAACATGAATGGTACTAGGGCCTATTGGGCTTGATAGAAATGCTTATATGTAATATTACCTTTCAGGCATTATTACTATTATTACTACATTGTTATCCCCTCTAAATGGACTGACACTGGCAAAACATACAGTCCCCTATGGCACACTTCAGTGTAACTTGCTCCATCCTTATCAGTTGACGCCAACATACATTTTGAGCTCTATAGATATTTGAAGAGAGATTTGCTTCAGAACTATGTATAACTTATGTATCAGCTCTCTAAATTGAGCTCAGCTGTTCAGAAAAAAAAAAATCACCTCTGAAGTTTGTCAGTTTTGACCGCAACGCTGTTTGCCTACTGCACGTCGCAACTCAAGTGCTACTGTAGAAGACATGTCTGTTATTTGGCTAAACGTGTAGCTCGCTTGCTCATTTAACAGGATAATGTACTAGCTAGCGGATTAATGTACCCAAAAAATGTGGGGGTGTCTTTAGCTTGTCAGCTGACTGAACATTAGCTAGCCAAGGACTCATTTTTAAAGTTTACCTACACTTTTGATTTTGACATTCTAATTGGGTTGGCTAGAAAACAAATAGCATTGTTCAGAGCATATCAATACTTTTGATGAAATGTTCATGTTTCTATGCTAATTAGCTTGCACGACAAGCGACTGATTTTGATAGAGCATGTCACAAATGTGCATTTTGTAACATTTCCCTGAGGAGAGAAGAGAGAAAACAATCCAAGTGGAAGTTGTGTTAGCACTGCTCTTAACCATTAAAAAAGGGTTTTATAAAATTGATTGATGTTAGAGGATTGATCATTTATTCATCACTAACTAAGAAACTGATACACAAGTTCCCAATCCGACTGACAACTTAATTACATTCTCTCTCTATGCTATACACATGCACTACATCAGGGATGGGCAACTTTGATGGGAGTGTGGCCACCAAAAAAATTGAACTCACGAGGGGCCACAGTGGCTCACAGGTCTGCCCACATATGCATTCAGAGCCGGCCCTAGCCTTTTAGGAGCCCTAAGTAAAATTAGACTAACTTATCTAAAAAATGTTAGCTGACATGAGAAAATATGCTGATGCACAATAACATTTCTAAATTGAACCTTGTGTATTCAACTGTTCTAACTCTCAACAGTAAGTTGAGACTGACTGAGCCCCCCCCCCCCCCCCCCCAAAAAAGAAAACAATTTGCGTGCCTACAAAAGCAAGCCGCCATCCCTGCACTACATACTTAGGTTGGTATAACATTACATGAACTTTACACATGACATTTACTTGACCATTTGGTATTTCGCAGTCTTCGTCAGTGTCCCAAATGGTACCCTATTCCCAAAATAGTGCACTACCAGAACCCTATGGGCCCTGGCCAAAAGCAGTGCACGATGAAAGAAAAAGGGTGACATTTTGGACGCAATTATGACCTTAATCCTCTAAACACCTTAGTGATAACTTGAAGGCTGCCATCTGTATTCCTTAGGCATGTGACACATTTAGCATTGTACAGTAAGTATAGGAATAATTGTACATTGATATTTATGATAAAAACTAAAAACCCATCTTCCCCCTCTTTGATCTGCAATTATTGGTCAGATCAGGAGGTCTCCATGGTTCGGGAGGCATAAATGCTAACCGTCATCCATTCATTTGTATGCGGCTGCAGCTGCACTCGCTCATTATGGATTCAGGCCCAAACTTGCCTTCCAAACAGGCCATAAATTAACTCCCAAGTTTCTCCATTTAGCAGGAAAAGCACTGTTTTTGTTTGAGTCCCCACCACATCCTGTCTAGTAAAAAAAAATATATACAAAATAAAATAAATGCAGCAAAGCTTCAATATCAATCTTCTCCTCCGAAAACGTGTCACATTGTTAAATGCATGTAGACAAATGCATCACAATTTACAGAGTATTAAATAGGTTGATATACTGCGGCTTCGTTGGACAATGTCAGTTTGATAGCTTCTGGGTACCTTTTAGGAACACCAGGAGGGTCATAAGAAAAGATAGGATTCCTTCAAATGCTAAATCCACATTTCAGGTATTACACTTGCAGCCAGCGCTGCGGCAGCATATAAATGAATTCACATCAATCTTTTTTCACACTCACACCTCCGGTCAGGTTTCACATACAAAGACTTCTGTTTTGATTCATTCCTGGTGTGGGAGGAATAGGTGGACTGATTTTAATAAACCAATGCAACTGGCAAGTTTAATATAATGTGATCACACAACTACCATGCCTTATATAATAGTTCCACACATAGTTTAACATTATCATACAATAAGTTTTAACTGGTGAGAAAAAAAGTTACCCGTGTACACGTCCTTGTAAGTCGTTTTTACTCTTTGGTAATAAGCATGTGATTACGCTGAATGACACCATTACTTCAGGTGAGTTGAATTCATCCAGGTACTTCAAGAGTGCTACAGGGTTGGGGTCAATTCCATTTCAACTCAAGAAGTACAATTCATTCAAATTCTCTTCAATACTTTTCAACAAGGAAAATTGTAAATTTAAATTAGTGTTTGGTTCAATTTGAGTTCACTGGAATTATATACAGTACCAGTAAATTTTGGACACCTACTCCTTCAAGGGTTTTTCTTTATTTGTACTATTTTCTACATTATATAATAATAGTGAAGACATCAAAACTGTGAAATAACACATATGGAATCATGTAGTAACCAAAACAGTGTTAAACAAATCAAAATGTATTTTATATTTGAGATTCTTCAAAGTAGCCACCCTTTGGCTTGATGACAGCTTTGCACACTCTTGGCATTCTCTCAACCAGCTTCACCTGGAATGCTTTTCCTGTAGTCTTGAAGGAGTTCCCACAATGCTGAGCACTTGTTGGCTGCTTTTCCTTCACCCTGCGGTCCAACTCATCCCAAACTATCTAAATTGGGTTGAGGTCGGGTGATTGTGGAGGCCAGGTCATCTGATGCAGCACTCCATCACTCTCCTTCTTGGTCAACTAGCCCTTACACAGCCTGGAGGTGTGATGGGCCATTGTCCTGTTGAAAAACTAATGATAGTTGGACTAAGCACAAACCAGATGGGATGGTGTATCACTGGAAAATGCTGTGGTAGCCATGCTGGTTAAGTATGGACTGACGTCCATTGCTCGTGTTTCTTGGCCCAGCATGTCTCTTCTTCTTATTGGTGTCCTTTAGTACTGGGTAGCTACTTTGAAGAACTTCACATATAAAATATATTTTGTTTCATTTAACACTTTTTTGGTTACTACATGATTCCATATGTGTTATTTCATAGTTTTGATGATGTCTTGCCTATTATTCTACAATGTAGAAAATAGTAGAAAGAAAGAAAGAAAAAACCTTGAATGAGTAGGTGTCCAAACTTTTGACTGGCAGTGTGTGTGTGATGTATATGCCATTACATGCTTTCATCCAAAGCGACAGTCATGCATGCATACATTTTATATATGGGTGGTCCTGGGAATCGAGCCCACTACCCTGGCATTACAAGCTCCATCCTCTACCAACTGAGCTACCAAGGACCAATTGAATTGGAATAGACCCCAGCCCTGGGGTGCAATAGAAATCCCACCAAAGGTAACCCTATTTCATCAGTAGGAGGGCCATTCTAAGACACTAGATAAAAGGCAACGCCCAATCAATCTACAACACTCATCACATTTGATGAAAAGGACAAGGCTTCTATCCCTATAGATCTCTCAATCCATTTCTGCTGTTGTCATTAGTAGTAGGCCTTTGAGCAACAATTAAATAGATGACTTATACATATGAAGTGATTAAGGAGGCAAGTCCATTTGTGAATGCTGCAGCACTCACATCTACAAAGCAAAGACATATTTAGAGAGTCAGGTATTTGGTGTGCGGTTTGAGAGTTTGACATTTTAACACTGCTTGGTTCAGGGAAAATCGACGAGCAAAGAAATTTGACGACTGGGAGGGGGGGGACGGCGTTGGTCATGCTGGCTGGTGCTGAGCGCACGCCACACGATTGAGCTCTACTCTCGCCACCCTCACAGGCTTTTATTCAAATTGAATGCATATATTACTTGAATTAATGTGACGTGGCACTGGAACTCGGGTAAGAGGGCGGACAGGCTCTTTTTATGTGTATTGTTTCCCGTGTTTACCGGATGGACCACAAGAGCATAGCAGGTTTCATTGTAAGAGTCATCTAATCAATGGGGGTCAAGTTGATTTAGAGTGATTTTATGGTCCATGGTGGTCACATTCCCTACTTTCCCAGAGTGGAAGGGGGCAGTTTCTCACTCTCTCTCTCTCTCTCACTCGAACCCATACGTTTCCAACACATTGTCTGGTTGACAAGCCTATTGGAAGCGGCTATGACTCTTCCATGACTTCAGCTTCTCACAAGCTGCTCTTTTCAAAACACCGCAGTCTCATTGGATGGGCACGAAATCCCCCACAATTCCATCCCGCTGAAAAGCGTTCCATTAGCCCCTAGCCTCGCTCCCCTTTTCCCGACCGCATTTAGGGGCAAACTCTGCAAAGAGAAAGTAGCTGGAATTAATTTGATAATCCCCATCATTATGAGGAGGAATAATGGGGCTATTAGAGGAAACAATGGATGGGTTAGCGAATGAGTGGGACGGCGGGATGAATGTACGTCTTCACCCACACCCTCCCACCCGGCTCACACACATTCCTGTCATTGTGTGTGTGGCAAATTCTCCTCCCTGTCTGACAATGAGCGCTACATAGAAGATTAAAATACATTTAAGAAACACTACATGCCTCACAGGGCAGCTCATGAGTGAGTGTGTGTGATTGTCTGTCTGTGTGTGCTTTAAAAAAATAATTAAAAGCTCAAAACCTTTAAAAGCTCAATCTTTTCAGTTCAATATTTTGTACGGAGCCAACCATTGATGCAGAAGCACTTAACTTGTTAACTTGTACCACAATAACCCCGGTCATCTCACTACTGTGACCTTGCAATTGCCAGCCTTCTATATACAGCCGCGGCTACAAGAGTCAAATATGCCTTGTGTCACTTTCTGAAAGCAAACCTTGGGCCTTAAATGGCTCTTATGTTTTGTATCACGTAGCGTCCATCAATACGGACTAATTTGCTCTGTTGTTGAAAAGCTTTTCGCCACAACCTCTCTGCCCTAGCTCTTTGTAGCCCTGGAGACCGAAAGTGTTGAGTGAGGCGTGCCACAAGGACCTTTACTTTCCACAGCCGTGATTCTTTCATTTTCAGCCTTTCTTTTCTTCTTTTGACACATTCCTACCACAGACGGCCCTGGCAGACCAGCCTGTCTAATCTTAACAGTGTGACGACCCTCCCACTCAGGCTGCCGAATTCTCTTTTTGCACTCGTTTTCCTTAATAATGGGGAAGACGGTGGGCGGAGCTGGGAGGGTCGTCAGTAAAATGGGACACACCTGGGGGGCGTTTTTGTTTGCTTGCTTTGGCACCTTTCAACACTTCTCATTATCACCTCTATACCCGCAACCACTCACTTACACTACACACACACCATTGTTAATTGTATATAGGTTACCTCAGTTAAGGAATGACAAAAATATGTATTATTCCTTATCGCCACATTCGCTCCCTCTTTGTTACGGGTTACGAGCCTGTTCGTGACAACAGCATAATCACTCCTCTCCTGGAGAGCTAGAAAGCCAAGGCCCTCACACTGACAGCAGGGTCTTTTTTGGTGTGTGTGTGTGTGTGTGTGTGTGTGTGTATGTACAGTACCAGTCAAAAGGTTGGACACCTACTCATTCAAGGTTTTTTTTTTTACAGAATGTTTTTGTAGAATAATAGGGAAGACATCAAAACTATGAAATAACACATATGGAATCCTGTAGTAATCAAAAAAGTATGAAACAAATCAAAATATTTTATATTTGACATTCTTCAAAGTAGCCACCCTTTGCCTTGACAGCTTTGCACACTCTTGGCATTCTCTCAACCAGCTTTACCTGGAATGCTTTTCCAACAGTCTTGAAGGAGTTCCCACATATGCTGAGCACTTGTTTCCTTCACTCTGTGGTCCAACTCATCCCATGCTGGTTAGGTGTGCCTTGAATTCTAAATAAATCACATACATTGTCACCAGCAAAGCACCCCCACACCATCACACCTCCTCCTCAATGGTTCACGGTGGAAACCACACATGCAGAGGTCATCCATTCACATACTCTGCATCTCACAAAGACATTCCGGTTGAAACCAAAAATCTCAAATTTGGACTCATCAGACCAAAAGGACAGATTTCTACCAGTCTAATGTCCATAGCTCATGTTTCTTGGCCCAAGCAAGTCTCTTCTTCTTATTGGTGTCCTTTAGTTGTGGTTTCTTTGCAGGAATTTGACCGTGAAAGCCTGATTCACACAGTCTCTTCTGAACAGTTGATGTTGAGATGTCTATTACTTGAACTCTGAAGCATGTATTTGGTCTGCAATTTCTGAGGCTGGTAACTCTTATCCTCTGCAGTAGAGGTAAATCTGGGTCTTCCTTTCCTGTGGCGGTCCTCATGAGAGCCAGTTTCATCATAGCGCTTGATGGTTTTTGCGACTGCACTTGAATAAACTTTTTGATAATTTCCAAATTGACTGACCTTAATGGACTGTCATTTTTCTTTGCTTATTTGAGCTGTTCTTGCCATAATATGGACTTGGTCTTTTTCCAAATAGGGCTCTCTTCTGTGTACCCCCCTGCCTTGCCTTGTCCTTTCTAGCAATGTCCTCAAAACAATCCCATACAGGGCTTTAACTTTTGCTGCCGCCATTGTTCACGCCTATAGACAGGTTAGCTGACAACGCCACAAAAACGATGCACGCGATTCAATGGGGCAGAAGGCTATCGTTGTGATTCTGGATGGCCAGATAGCTAGCAACAATTACTAGATGCTGCCATGTCGGGAATCGTAAATTGATCATTTCAGCTAGTTTTATCTTGTCCTTGATAATGTTTTGTAGTGAGGTGTAGACTCATGTAATTTCTTTGCTAATAAGGGAAAAATTTCCTAGCTCGCTAACTTACAACTGTAACAATGTACAGAATTTGAGACGACAAGTGCTCATAGTGCAAACGCATTTGTTTTCAAGAAACATTAGAGATTAAATGTAGTTCACGTTCTCTAAACTGAATCTAAGCCAACCCCGTCTGTTTTGCCCCATAGTTGCGCACGTGTCGGTTTTATTGCTAAACAACCCACCAGTATATGGTTCACACTTGCCCTCGGATTTCTTCCCTATTAGCTACTGATAGTGATGCACAAGCTAGGCCTATTTAAAACGTTGCCATCTACTGGCAGCATTCACCCACCAGATTCAGAAGCTCAAAAACCCCATGAGAAAAAAGCTTTATAAAAGAACCCATTTGATTTTTGCCCAAAAACAAAACAAAAACTTTTATTTGAGTTAGTTTTGCAGTCAAAGAAACTATGCTGAAGCCTGTTATCCTTCATTTAACTAGTTTCAGTTTTTGTTTACTATAATAGTGAGTGTCAGTGCAAGTAGTCTAACTGTTGTTTCCTTGACATCTGTAATTCTGTCATATTCTACTTGATGGTATGCAAGGATTTAGCCAAACATGGCTATTTGTATCCAGAAAATATATGATTGATGCTACACTACCATTTCTAAAGCCTTTTATTCTAAGTAGAATCACATATCTCCAACAATGCAAACGGCAGCCGCATACAATCTGTAGGGATGCAAGGCCAATTTTTATATGCCCAAGTCATCAATCATTCATTTAGCCCCTCAAGCCATCCAGCAACCCAAAAATCTATTCCAACACCAACTTTGGCAACGACAAAATTGGCTGAAAATTCCAACCAAATTTGGTGTGACGTAAGTGTTATTTTGGTTTGTCTGGAAAGCGTTTGAAAGGGAGGGGGTAAAAAAAACACAATTACCAGGTGCTGCTGGCTTCTCCTCCCTTCCTGTAATTGTTTTTCTGGATTCGATAAAGAAACTAATTTCCCCTCATTAAACACAATGTACATGGAGACAGAAGGCAGTCGGTACAGAAGCCACAATGAACAAATGGCTTTTGATTCCAGAACAGATGACTGTACACGCAGGCGTCAAAATTAATATTAATTTCACCCCCGAATCCAATTTGTATATGTACCTGAGTAATACGCTGCACATAGTGTTACATGAGCTATGTTCAGCACCCACACAGGCAAGGGGAAATAAATTGGGTAGATATTCCACCAGTTACTGATAAGCCCAGTTCAAGGTTCAACCTACTTAATAGCTTACCTGACTGTAAAAGGAAAGTTGTACATCTGAATGCGTTCAACCGAAATGCATCTTCCACATTTAACCCAAGCCCTCTGTACTTCAAGCAGCAACATTGTTTTAGCGTTGAATGTGATGTATAGAAAGCTTCCATTGTCTTAGTTCGAAGACTACTCCTATTTAGATAAATCTTCTCGCCCTAAAGCTATCGACTCATTGGAGATCTGAAAAGCAGGAAGGCCTAGCCTGTAGCAAGGGGAAGATAAGTGCATGTTTCAAGTTTTTTTGTCACGTGCACAAGTACACTGAAATGCCATTCTTGCAAGCTCCAAACCCCAAAATGCAGTAATCAATATAAAATGTAGCATTAAAATAACATAAGGTACAACAACAAAAAATATGAACACAAGAAAGTTCAGGGTCAGTTCCAATACCATATTTACAATGTGCAGGGACACTGGAGTGATAAAGGTAGATATGTATAGGAGTAAGGTGACTCGTCATTAGCAGCATAAATAAAGATTGTATGCGTGTGTGTAGACTTATGTGTGTTGGAGTGTCAGTTAAACAAAACAATCCGCTAACTTGGAAATACCACACAAGCTTATCGCTTTTACACACTCTGGAAATACCAAACTCCGAAACCAAATTTCAAGTAATTAAACAAAATTAAACAAAACAATCCGCTAACTTGGAAATACCACACAAGCTTATCGCTTTTACACACTCTGGAAATACCAAACTCCGAAACCAAATTTCAAGTAATTTCATCAGCTTAATTATAAAGTCAGTGAGCGTGAGTGTGTAAACTCTTGTGAGTGTGCATAAAGACAGTGCAAAAATAGATATAAAATACAAAAATAAACTCAGTCTGTGTAGCCATTCTGTTAGCTATTTAGCAGTATTCTGGCTTGGGGATAGAAGCTGTTCAGGAGCCTGTTGGTGTCAGACATGATGCACCGATTCCGCTTGCAGAAAGAATAGTCTATGGCTTGGATGGCTGAAGTCTAATGATTATCCGGGCCTTTCTTTCACACTGCCTGATTTAAAGGTCCTGGATGGCAGGGAGCTCGGCCCCAGTGATGTACTGGGCTGTCCGCACCACCCTCTGTAGCACCATGTGATCAAGGGAGGTGTTTAAATACCAAGCAGTGATGCAGCCAGTCACGATGCTCTCAGTGGTGCAGCTGTAGAACTTTGAGGATTTGTGGGTCCATGCCAAACCTTTTCAACCTCCTGGGGGGGAGAGGCGCTGTCGTGCTTTTTTCACAACTGTGTGTGTGACTGGACCATTTTTAAGTCCGTAGTGATTTGGGAATTGACCGCCGATTTCATGTAGTCCAAGATCAGCTCCTTGGTCTTACTGACATTGGAGGGAGAGGTTGTTGTCCCGTCACCACACGGCCAGGTCACTGACCTCCTCCCTGTGGTTGTCTCATCGTCGCCGGTGATCAGGCCTACCCCTGGCATGTTGTCAGCAAATGTCACAATGGCGTTGGAGTCGTGTGTGGCCACGCAATCTCGGGTGAACAGGGACTGTTGAGGGTCAGCATGGCAGAGGTAATGTTGCCTACCCTCATGACCTGGGGTCGGCCCCTCAGGAAGTCCAGGATCCAGTAGCAGAGGGAGGTGTTCAGTCCCAGGGTCCTAAGGTTGGTGACGAGCATGGTGGGGACATTGGATGTTGAATGCTGAGCTGGTGCCTACTCACATAGATATTATTCTTATCTAGGTGGGTGAGGACAGAGTAGAGTGCAATTGAGATTGCATCGTCTATGAATCGGTCGGGGCTGTATGCAAATTGTAGTGGGTCTACGGTGTCTGGAATGATGGCGATGTGGGCCATTACCAGCCTTTCAAAGCACTTCATGATTACAGATGTGAGCACCACAGGGCGGTAGTCATTGGCATGAAGAGTTCTTGGGAACAGGAATTATTAGTCATTTTAAAACATGGGGATTACAGACTTGGCCAAGGAGAGGTTGAAAATGACTGAATATGCCAGCCAGCTGATCTGCGCATGCTCTGAGAACAGACCCTAGAACAGCCTCGGAGAGCAAAAATCACCCAGTCCTCTGGATCGGTGGGGTCCCACACACACACACAATGTTATTGTCGAAGCGTGCAATAAATGCATCGAGTTAATTTGGAAGAGAGGCATCGTTGGGCAGATAATGGCTGGGTCTTCTGGACTGTAGCCTCTGCCACATGCGGCGGAGCCTGTGTAGTATGATTCCACCTTATTCCTAGATTGTCCTTTTGCTCGTATCATCACTGTGGAGGTTGTAGCGGAACTTTGTGTACTTGTTCCTGTCCTCGGGCGTAGCCTCAGCTTTGTCTGCGGTAGCTCTGTCTTAGTTTCAAATCAAATCAGATGTTATTAGTCACATGTACCGAATACAACAGGTTGACCTTACAGTGAAATGCTTACTTACGAGCCCCAAACCAACAATGCAGTTTAAATAAAATACAGATTATAAATAAAAGTAACAAGTAATTAAAGAGCAGCAGTAAAATAAGAAAGAGACTATATAGAGTGGGGGTCCTGGTACAGAGTCAATGTGCGGGGGCACCGGTTAATTGAGGTGATATGTACATGTAGGTAGTGTTATTAAAGTGACTAGGCATAGATGATAACAACAGAGAGTAGCAGCTGTGTAAAAGGGGGGGGCAATGCAAATAGTCTGCAAGTAGCCATTTGATTAGGTGTTCAGGAGTCTTATGGCTTGGGGATAGAAGCTGTTTAGAAGCCTTTTGTACCTAAACTATGACTAGGGTGGCTGGAGTCTGACAATTTTTAGGGCCTTCCTCCGACACCGCCTGGTATAGAGGTCCTGGATGGCAGGAATCTTGGCCCCAGTGATGGACTGGGCCGGTCGCACTACCCTCTGTAGTGCCTTGCGATCGGAGGTCGAGAAGTTGCCATACCAAGCAGTGATGCAACCAATCAGGATGCTCTCGATGGTGCAGCTGTAGAATCTATTGAGGATCTGAGGACCCATGCCAAATAGTTTCTCCTGAGGGAGAATAGGTTTTGTCGTGCCCTTTTCGACTCCCTTGGTGTGCTTGGACTATGTTAGTTTGTTGGTGATGTGGACACCAAGGAACTTGAAGCTCTCAACCTGCTCCACTGCAGCTCTGACGATGATAATGGGGGCGTGCCCGGTCCTCTGTTTCATATCATATAATAAATGCGGCGCCTGTTAATTTATGCAACGCAGGACAAGCTAGTTAACCTAGTAATATCGTCAACCATGTGTAGTTAACTAGTGATTATGTGAAGATTGATTGTTTTTTTATAAGATACATTTAATGCTAGCTAGCAACTTACCTTGGCTCCTTGCTGCACAAGCGTAACAGGTGGTCAAGCCTGCCATGCAGTTTCCTTGTGGATTGCACTGTAAACGGCCATAATCGGCATCCAAAAATGCCGATTACCGATTGTTATGAAAACTTGAAATCGCCCCTAATTAACTGGCCATGCCGATTAAAATCGGTCGACCTCAATCGTACACAGTTAACCTGATTAAGGGAATTGAAGAGATCATGACGAGTCATACTGTACTGGCAAATTTGATACCAATGTCCAAAAAGCTCAATCAAATCGACTTTAGGGAAACAAAAAAATAATAATAAAACGGAAAAACTAAAACAGCACAGCCTCTGAGAATGAAATGGTGGCCTTTATGGAAGTAGTTAGGATTGGTTTTGATGAAACCAGTGTTTTTACTGAGGGCACCAAATTATCCCGTATCATAAAACATTTACGCCATTAGCTGGAATGTGGGGTAGCGTGTAGAAGGGATGGCTTAAATCATGAGAGTAATATACACACACACACACACAGAGAGTCATTATACAGAGAGACAATGCTGAATAAAGACCTCCACATTTCACTACCCCACAGCTCAAGTGGAGCTGGCAGGAGCCATTCATAGTTTGCACCTCTGTCACTCAGTCGCGTCATGCCATTGTTATGAACGTTCTCAAGCCGCCCTCTGCCGGCGGCGTCATAGTGGTGCCCAAAAGTCGTGATAAGCCCAATCATTCTGGACGGAGGCTAACAACTGTTTAGTCTAAATTACACAACAGTGTCCTGGAAATATGAGGACATCTCTAAAGTAGGCAAATATTTAGTTGGAAACAACTTTGCCATCATTATCATGTCGTCAAATTCCAAGTTTAGACAGATGGAAATGTCGTCATTAGCTAGCAAAATTCATCAAAAATAGCAAGCAATGCTAACGTGCATTGCAAGCAATGCTAACATGCTAACGGTCTCCCCTCAATCTTAGCTAGCTAGACAATGTTACACTGCATCTAAAGTCAATCTGGCGACATCAAAACGACAAAAGGTTTTTCCTACTAACCATTTGCCTCCTTTCAAAAATGGCATTTATTTCCAAGCCACTATAATATATTTGGTCAAATATTCATAGCACTACATCAAGCTTGTGACAAATTTGTTGGATGCATTTGCTGTTTGTTTTGGTTGCGTTTCCAATTATTTTGTTCCCATTAGAAATGAATGGTAAATAATCTATCTGCATCATTTAAAATACAAAGTGAAGGACTACAGAGCCAAAGCACTTGTCACTGTCGTAATTCTTTTGGAGCTCACTATGTCAGCCAGGTTAAGAAATATTACCATTTGTTATGCTTTTGTCAGAGAAACGTCTCAGGAAAAACATATTTGTCAAGACAACAAAACAATAGAGGGAAAGAAACCTTGAAGAAAAAAAAAAGTGACAAGAACACAATACACATTCATTTTACAGATCGACAACGAATGTAACTAGGTGAAAACTATGTACTCAAACATCTCCCAGCTACGAAACAGACTGGAGGTATAAGGGAGTGTTGTGTGCCTTCACAAACCCTTTACAAGGACCTCTATAATGCTTCACGAACCATTCATAAGCAAATGCCATGCTAAAACAGTAAAAAAGGTATTCAACGTTGGCAATGCACCAGATTAAAAGCTATCTGCCTGGCTTGTAAACACAGGTGGGACCACCTTGCAAGAATTAAACATTGATAACCATCCACCGTGTCATTGATTCAAACAACTGCTTATTAAACCAAATTAAATCATTTGTTCCACTTGATCATTTAGGCCTAGATATCTAAAACAATAAGCAGTTTGATTTGATCAGAACATTCATCTATACGTACAGTATGGCCCAGTTTGATTGAATTCCAGCCCACAACGAATAAAGTGTGATTTCATGAGAAGAAAAAACACCTACTAGACTTTAGAACACCTAAAGCAGTAATGACTGTAGGGTAAGGTTACCACTGATTGTTTTCACAAGCCAGATGGCACACAGGTAGATCCCTGCACCAGCTATGAGGTGCTATATACACCTCCCTCTTCATCATCTACCCTCTCCTTTTTCTTGATATTCTGGCAGTAAAAGGTCGTTTCCAGAGAGAGCAACTCTTGCTACCAGGATTATCAATTTTCCAGACATTCACTTTACTGCATAAGCGGTTGGCTAAAACAAATTAGGCCAGCCCTCCAGAATGCACTGCAATGGTACTGCACCACAACAAGAGGAAAGGTGAGGTCAGCATCTAGCAATATAGTCAAAAGTGATATCTGTCAGACATACACCGTTGGGACACTGCCCACAGCTGTGGAGCAAATATTATGAAGAACGACGTGGCATTGGATGAGCAAAGACAAGATGCACTGAAAGTAAACTACAGGTTGACATCCAATTAGACAAAAAAAGCAAAGCATGAACTGTCCTCTCGTTATTCCTCTAGTGGGAGGATGTCAAGGTCTTCACCGTCTGAGGTAGATGGCTCGTTTAGGTTTTGTTATGGGCATGTTTACCGTACATCCACCACATTGAAGATATGGCTGTAATCACGTGTCACCACCTTGAGAGCACTTCACAGAGGATGAGATGGAAAGTCAGAGACAAACAAGTGTTAGGTAGTAAGCCTGCTAAACCTTGGTGAGGAACTGACCAGAAGGATTCAAAACTTTGACAAATAAATGAATGTTGCAGACTCTGATCCTATTTGGAATGTTTTATGTCACACACACACACACACACACACACACACACACGTCACTCATGTTAGTCCATTCCCTTTCATATCTAAAATGGCATTGAGGACAAAATAGCAGATGTATATTGAAATGTGACAGAAGAGAAGTTGAAAAGTTCTGATAAATTCAAATGTATCGTACAAATTATTTATCAATACACCCAGTCACTACAAAAGATACAGGCCACTCAGGGATTTCATCATGAGGTCAATGGTAGAGTTTAATGGCTGTGATGGGAGAAAACTGATGGAACATTGTAATTACTTCAGAATACTAACCTAAATGACAGAGTAAAAAGAATGAAGCCTGTAGAAAATCAGAATATTGCAAAACACTCACCCTGTTTGCAATAAAGTAATTCTGCAAAAAATGTGGCAAAGCAATTCACTCTTTGTCCTGAATACAAAGTGTTGTATTGGATTTGCCCCAAACGTATTACTTAGTATCACTCTCCATATTTTCAAGCATAGTGGTGGTGGAATCATGTTATGTGTATGCTTGTATTTGTTAAGAACTGGGGAGTTTTTCAGGATAAAAAGTACAACGGAATGGAACTAAGCAAAGGCAAAATCCTAAAAGAAAACCTAGTTCTGTCTGCCTTCCACCAGACACTGGGAGATTAATTCACCTTTCAGCAAGACAACCTAAAACACAACGCAAAATCTACACTAGAGTTGCTTACCAATAACATAGTGAATGTTCCTGAGTAGCCGAGTTACAGTTTTGACTTAAATCTGCTTGAGAATCTATGGCAAGACCTGAAAATGGTTGTCAAGCAATGATAAACAATCAACTTGACAGAGCTTGAAGAATTTGTAAAATAATAATGGGCAAATGTTACACAAGTCAGATGTGGAAAGCTCTTCAAGACTCACCCACAAAGACATGCAGCTGTAATTGCCGCCAAAGGTGATTCTAACATGTATTGATTCCGGGGGTTGAATACTTATCTAATCAAGATAGTGTTGTATTTTTCATGATTTTTTTTTTATTTTTACAAAGGTTAGATTTTTTCTTCGACTTTGATATCAGAGTACATTGTGTAGAATCGTTGACAAAAATAAATGACAATTAAATCCATTTTAATCCAACTTTGTAAAACAACAAAATGCGGAATAAGTCAAGGGGTGTGAATACTTTATGAAAAAAACTGTATATAGATAGCAAAATGAGTAAATAAGTGTGAACGCGTATGGCCTACGTCAGTGGACTACTGGGGTGTCGCAGATATGGCAGTCTTGTGTGCAAAGGAATGAGATTAAAACATACAACTAACCAATTCTGGTGGCTCATGCTAGCCTATATTTAATTTATCGTGCGATGCAGATGGTCCCCTCAGGTCTGTTAGTGCGTCCGTTTTCCCATAACTTGCATGGTGGCACTCAAAATTGACAACATTATACATGTGGAAAAACATCAATTTTCATTCTATTCCAGATATTGCCGTTCATCCGTGACTCTATACACAGTTTTCCCTTGAACATCCTATTGTATACAACCACTGTTTCAAGCACCCATTGTAAAACGGACTGTGAACTGTTTAAGGGTACCCTACATAAACTTCATTCATCACCAACTTAATACTGGATTATGTAACGCATTATTTTCACATCTTCTGAAAGCTGGGTTGTGAATAGAGAAACGGACAAACGCACGTTGCCGGTGCATAGTGCCTACCATTCCCTTTATAATAAACCATACAACAAACTATTTGAAATGTGCACATTGGTTCCCTAATTTGGATAGAGCAGCAAGGACGCGCTCATTAAGTGACGCTCTTTAAATCACCGCAACTGACACCAGAAACTATTGATATCTTGACAAAGCAATTAATTGCAAACTGCGTAACCAATGAATACCAACCGTGACACACCGTCGCCAAGTTTACTTAAAAATGAAGTCTTAAATATAACAACGTATAACTCATTAGCCTACACATTACATCCACAGGCAAATAGTGTATATACGAGAAACTGCAGGTAGGCTAATTGAAGTGCATATACGAACCAAAATCTAGATGAAGATGCAGGCAAAATCGTATAGCCTACGAATTAGCATAATATTCTTACCGTGTTTTAGAAGACACTGGTGAAACGGTTATACCCTTCAAATAGTCCTCCCATTGAAAGTGTGAGTAATAAAATTGTTCACACTTATTTTCTTAACACAATTGATATCGTCCTTGCGCACAGATCAGTCTCCTCAGAGGGTCGAGGGAAAAGAAGGGAGATTCCAAATAATAATTTCGAATAACTCCGCTTATATTTTCTCAGAAGTCCGATAGTAGGCTAGAAGAGCTGGACATGTCTATATGATCCGTGTACTGTCGATATTGCTGGAGAAAGAACGGTCTCCTTGTGTATCCAGATGACAGTCCCTCAAAAGAAGTGGCGCACAACACGTCCTCTTGTGCAGTAACTACTACATCACGTCCGAAAGTAAAAGCTCAAAGGCAAAACACATTAGCGCAAAAGAAGAGTAGGCTATGCCAAATAAATGTGTCTTGTTTGAAAATCTCCACCGCAAAGAACTCGATATATTTTTTGCTTCCAAAGCTTTGCTCTCTGCGCATATGACAAACCAATTTCGGAGCACTGCCTGGGAGAAATGCGGTCTTTGACTCAAGGTAGAATGCGAGAACGGCGAGACGCAAAACTCGGATCTGGATTGTCGCTCACACAATATACTCGGGCTCCACCTAGCAGTAAACATGGGATAAAAATGCAACTAACTACCTACGCCTCTACCTGTGTCATGCGTGTTTGACTGTCAAGTGAAAGTCATATTACATTTGGTTAAGTAATATAGGTCTGTGCTTGTAGGCCTGAATCGAAATATTTATGAGTAACATACCTCTCAATAATTGCTTGGTAAGGCTGTGGACATGAGAAAATGAATTAACTGTCAGCTGCTAGCAACACTGTATATAAGTGTACCACTTTCATTCAAGTACCAAATAATTGACAGCTGTGCCATATAGATTGAAAAATAGTTGGGAAGAGATTTTCGATGTACTGATTCCATGGTTTGTGAACTGATACGCAAAACGACTCCGGATTCAAACCGTATAATTTTTCCATTTATAATGTTATATATATATATATATATATATATATATATATATATATATATATATATATATATATATATGTATGGGGGATACAACCTTCCCAGCTCTGCAGGTTTTCCTGCAAAGAGACAGTCATTAGATCATTTCTTTTGGTACTTTCCATATGTAGCTTGTTTTTGGTCAAAGGTCCAAGAATGGCTAATACTGCAGATAGCACTACTGGGTGGTTTGAAAAGTCATAGTCAATCGATCAATAATATAATAATACTTTTAGCAACAGAAAAAAATATTTCATTTACCATCTGTAGAAACTATGAGAATGGAAAGGTTCAGAGCTTTTGTCACACATCACAGCACAGTTTAAAAACATATGGCAAATAGAAGAGATAGATGGGAGGGGTTGAATGGAGCTAAAAGGTGGGACTAATAGCAACAAGATAACTCATGTAAAATATACTGTGTCTGTAAAATGTATATACTGTAGGTTCAGAACTTTTGTGAAACAGCACAGTTAAAAATGTATGGCAAATAGAAACTGGATGGACATCAGAAATAGATGAGAGAGGTTGAGGAAGGACATCAGAAATAGATGAGAGAGGTTGAGGGTAGAGGAAGGACATCAGAAATAGATGAGAGAGGTTGAGGGTAGAGGAAGGACATCAGAAATAGATGAGAGGTTGAGGGTAGAGGAAGGACATCAGAAATAGATGAGAGAGGTTGAGGGTAGAGGAAGGACATCAGAAATAGATGAGAGGTTGAGGGTAGAGGAAGGACATCAGAAATAGATGAGAGAGGTTGAGGGTAGAGGAAGGACATCAGAAATAGATGAGAGAGGTTGAGGGTAGAGGAAGGACATCAGAAATAGATGAGAGACGTTGAGGGTAGAGGAAGGACATCAGAAATAGATGAGAGAGGTTGAGGGTAGAGGAAGGACATCAGAAATAGATGAGAGAGGTTGAGGGTAGAGGAAGGACATCAGAAATAGATGAGAGAGGTTGAGGAAGAGCATCAGAAATAGATGAGAGAGGTTGAGGAAGAACATCAGAAATAGATGAGAGAGGTTGAGGGTAGAGGAAGGACAGGTCGAAAAACAAACAAAATAGAACTATTGTAAAATAGATTGTGTTCGTAAAATGTATATAGTATGCATAAGCTGGAAGTAGAAGCCTAAGTGTTGTTTTTCATTAGTTTACACCAATTAGGGGAGGGGTGGTAGGGTTAGGGGGAAATAATAAAGGAAAATGTATTTTTTTTAAGAAATATGTATGTAGATATATAAATACCAGTCAAAAGTTTGGACACACCTACTCATTCAAGGGTTTTTCTTTATTTTTACTATTTTCTGCATTGTAGAATAATAGTGAAGACATCAAAACTATGAAGTAACACATATGGAATCATGTAGTTACCAAAAAAGTGTTAAACAAATCAAAATATATTTTATGTTTGAGATTCTTCAAAGTAGTCACCTTTGGCCTTGATGACAGCGTTGCACACTCTTGGTATTCTCTCAACCAGCTTCACCTGGAATGCTTTTCCAACAGTCTTGAAGGAATTCCCACATATGCTGAGCACTTGTTGGCTGCTTTTCCTTCACTCTGCGGTCCAACTCATCCCAAACCATCTCAATTTGGTTGAGGTCGGGGGATTGGGGAGGCCAAGTCATCTGATGCAGCACTCCATCACTCTCCTTCTTGGCCATCTAGCCTTTACACAGCCTGGAGGTGTGTTGGGTCATTGTCCCGTTGAAAAACAAATGATAGTCCCACTAAGCGCTTACCAGATGGGCTGCAATATATGAGGCTGGCAACTCTAATGAACGTATCCTCTGCAGCAGAGGTAACTCTACAATCGATCTGCAACATTAAAGCTGATCTCCCACTCCTCCCCAAATAATAATAAACATACATAAGGTATAAGCTTAGTTAAAATGATTCGTTTTCACCTTATAAAGCTCTGGGCTAATAAATAGTTGATGTTTGATTGAGAATGTTTTCAAACTGGAAAATGTACTGACACAGATTATGAATTAATTAAATAATGTATCAATTATTAAATTAATGAATGTATGTTAAATGACAGGTCTGCATATCTTAAATGTTATACTGAATGTTTAGGACTAAATACATGTAAATATGTATTTTTTTAAAGTATTGTTTCAAAATCAATCACCAAAAGCGCTCTATATCACATACAAATGTTTGAATATCGTGTTGTGTAGACCTTGATAGTGAAGCACATTCCTTTTAAGTATACTGGGACACCTTGATCTAGTGCACTGCAGGCAGGCAGTGGTTCATTTTTCAACGGGGCTTCCATTTGAAAAGATGAAGTGTTATCTCTAGCCAGCACTGCTTGCAATGCACCCCCGATGCAAATGGATTTCTGCAGGAAGTGCACTGACCAAAGCTGCATGTCATTACTGTACCAGTGCTTGAGAACCCTGGTAGCTAGCTAGGTTCTGTATGGCTATATACTGTATATAATATACTGCTGCCATCTTGACTGCATTAAACAGTACATGAAAACTGCCACCACAACAACATATTCCAAGCACAATTATGTGAATATCATACCATTTATGGAAATAACCACAGTCTGAGATCTTGCATTATCACACATGTCAGAGACACAAATTAGACCAAGACAGTTTAATAGTATAGGTTGCATGTTACACCATAGCATATAAGTCTGCGTCCCAAATGGTGCCTTATATTCTATAGTACACTACTATTGAACAGAGACCTATGGGCACTGGTCAGAAGTGGTGCAGTAAATAGGGATTAGGGTGTCAATTGCAGGAGAGATTGAGAGGGACAGAGAGGCATGCGTCCTGCATCATGTAACTAACTCAGTCCGCCTCCGGCACACTTGCAGCCTTATGTGTTATGGTGATTCTATGGAGCTTCAGTGACTCGATTCACAATAGTGAGATACATTGGTGGAGGATACCATTATTGAGTCATTATTGAATAGACAGAGGCACATTTCAATTTCTTATTACTTGTAAACACGGCCATTGAGTTACTGGACAATGTATAATTCTCTGTGTGTGTGTGTGTGTGTGTGTGTGTGTGTGTGTGTGTGTGTGTGTGTGTGTGTGTGTGTGTTACTGACAAATACAGCTGCCAACAGTGGGGTTTACCCAACACAGACAGTTAAGCACCTGAGACATACTGTAGTCATAATAATTGAACATCATAAAGTGATACATGGAACCATAAAAGCTCAATGCACAAACTCAACATGCCGCTGAGAAACTATGCCAAATATAAAGCTGTTTAGGAAAATTAAAGCTTATGGGGACATGAAGCAAATCAAGTAAAGTAGCAGACATTCCCATTCATTCATGCTTGCAAGCAAGCAAGCAGAGGATTTTATTTCATCGTGGAATGTTGACACTTTAATAGTGCTGAATGCTTAAAGTGCTGAAGCAACTTAAAGCTTAGTTGTCCTCTGCTTGTTGTGTTAAAATGTGTGAATGTGCAATTGTTTTGCATTATTTACAAAGGGTTGTTTGATTTCTTGATTTTCAACATCAGTGTCAAGATAGTGAACATAGTTGTAATTGTTAGGCCATTGTGCCACTCCCTTGGGTAACCTTCTCACTACTTGATAGTAGGCTTTTGAGCAATAGCAATCGAACCTTGTATAATTATCAAGTTTGCTTAGCCCTACTTTCTGATGGTCTCACGTATGTTTAGGCCTACCGACAACCATACTGTTATCCAACAGGTAGCCAGTCTACTTTACTTGCATAACAATGGTTGAATGGAAACATGGTTAGTGTTAGATTGTCAGTGTGGCCGAGAGCTGTGACACGCTGGTCTGGACCGGAGCCAGTATGTTGGTGCAATATATTCGCTGAAAAATTTGCTTAAGCTTTGATTGTTTCTCTTAAACGTTATTTTTTTCCTGCGGGGTTGAGAACTCTCCTTCTTTGGATTTGAAAATCCAACAGTTGTGTTGGAAGGGGGCTGTATGTGGCTGTCCATGGGGCTGTTTGAGTGAGACAGAGAAGAACCAAATCAGTAAAAAAAAGCACTGCCCCCTTTATTATCAAAGCTTCAAACCTAAAACATCAAGTTGCCTTTTCAGACTCTGAAGTCAGGAAGACTTCGAGTTTGCAGTCAGCCAGACTAAACAGTCCGTGGTTTCACATGCAAAACGCTTCAGCTTTATCATATCGTGCCGATTGTCAAAGGTTTGGGTATTGAGTTTGCTATTTCTAGATTTAGAAATGGTTAGAAATCACCTTTGAATCCTCATGATTGACTAGGTGAAAGGTTTGTTGTTTCTGCTGTGTCAACCAGAGCAATGTTTGGGAACGCCAATTATCCTGTGTTTTTGGGTAGGCCTAATGTAATGTTACTAAATCCCAAGGGGGAGAGTAGGGTTTGCCGGTCTATTACATGTTCTATGCATAGTTAAACACTACTATTGAAATGCAGGCTATATACAGTATTTAGTCATTGAGATTGTATTACCTGAATGTGTGAATGGGGATTTCATGCCTACAGAAGACTATTAATTGATGATTGGTCTAAAATGGAATAGTCCATGTTGAGGGTATCCCAGGTATCCTTTTTAAAGCCTGTAATTCCTCTGCATGAGAGAGGGGGGTGTACGGTTGTTATACTGGATGCTCTAGCAGGTGTGATTGAGGCTTGATTGTTCATCCATTTATCTGAGAATGTTTTCCTGTTTGTTATTTTTGTTGTAAATATGTGTTACATAGTATATAGGTAAGTGTGGCGCCATTAGCTTCTCCACTAATAAAAGCCCTCACTCAAGGCATTACACTTCACAAACATCATAATACCTGCCTCCTCACTGCAACACCCACCCTAACACTGGAAGGCCAGCATAACACCACGCGGACAGATCAATTTACGCCTGTGTTCTCAGTGAGTCAGAATTTCATAATCAATTTGCAATGTGGTGTATCACTTGAAATGGCACGTCCTTGTTTAAAGCTGAATGTCAACTCAATGAATGTCAGAGGGAGATATGACATTGTTGAATATCAAACAGGCCAGTAATATTGACAGCAGGGTTGGGGTCAATCCCTTTTTAATTCCAGTTCATTCAGAAAGTAAACCAAATTCCAATTCCAAAAATGTTCTCATTGAAAAGCATTGAATACTCTTTACAATAGAAAAATAAAACCCATAAAGAAAGAGAAATACTACAACAGAAAATCCAGAAAAACACAGTTTAAATAGAACCACTAACACCCTTCAACAGTTGAAGCTTGAATATAACACAATAAACACCTGATCTGCATGAAATCAGATTTCTGCCATGAAATCCAAGCAACAATATGTTGAGAAAGGTGAAAGTGCAGGGAAAATGGGCAAATTAAGAAAGAGGAAGAGGAACGTACCATCCATAGCATTCAAACCCCAATTGATACATAACAATGGATCCTTCTGAAATCAACTCTGTCTTAACATTTTTTATCACAAACTGTATCAATCCGAAAACAAAAGTTTAAAGGAAGATACAGACAATTTCCTTTCAGATCATTTTACACATTTTTAAGTAATCCAAAATAAATACACTTGGATATTAACATAACCTCAGGTGAATTGTTGGAGGACATCAATAATCTACAAAACGGGACATCGTCCCAAATTACCAAAGTCTATGTTAATTATGATCACAGCAGCTCTAGAGAAAAATGTACTTCCCCGGTCATTCTGTTTGGCTACAATCACCCTACTTAAAAAGAAAGAGAAGGATCCATTGTCATGTGGATCCTTCTGCCCAGTATCACTCTTGAATGTGGATTATAAAATCATTGCTAAACTATTGGCTTTTCTCATAGAAACAGTAATACAAAAGTTGATTCACTCAGATCAAACAGGGTTTATACAGAACAGGATGTCTTTAGATAATCTCTACCGTTTTTGTTTTTCCTCAATATAAGAACTTGAATGCTCCCATGGTGACAGTATCAACAGATGCTGAAAAAGCATTCGATAGGGTGGAATGGCATATTTGGTGGCTGTTTTAAAAAGTTTGGTTTAGGTCTGGTATATTTTTCCTGGATTAAGCTGTTGTACAAAGATGCACCAAAGCATCTTTACAAACAAATGGACAGATCTCTGAATCATTGAAGTTATCAAGAGGGACAAAACAGGGACCTTTGTCTAGTTATTTATTTTCAGCAGCCACAGAACCCCTAGCCTCAATAATTAGAACTCACGGTTCAATCCGGGGCATAGAGATTGGTGGAGATCAACATGTGATATAATTTTATGCAGATGACATTTTAATGTTTTTCTCTGAACCAGAACATTCTCTATAATTTATTTTACTAGTATTGGACACATGATGCTGTAGAATTCATCATTTCATTCTGTCTAGGAACTGACATACATCCATCTCCATGATTATGTCTGTTGGGGAATGTAAACATTGTTGATCAATATCAGAGAACGTTTTGTAATCTAGGTCTAATTAGTGCAAATAAATATAAACTCAGCAAAAAAAAGAAACGTCCTCACTGTCAACGGCGTTTATTCTCAGCAGACTTAACATGTGTACATGTTTGTATGAACATAAGATTCAACAACAGCCTTAAACTGAACAAGTTCCACAGACATGTGACTAACAGAAATGGAATCATGTGTCCCTGAACAAAGGGGGGGTGGGGGGTCAAAATCTAAGGTAACAATCAGTATCTGGTGTGGCCACCAGCTGCATTAAGTACTGTAGTGCCTCTCCTCCTCATGGACTGCACCAGATTTGCCAGTTCTTACTGTGAGATGCTACCCCACTCTTCCACCAAGGCACCTGCAAGTTCTTGGACATTTCTGTGGGGAAGGGCCCTAGCCCTCACCCTCTGAGCCAACAGGTCCCAGACGTGCTCAATGGGATTGAGATCCGGGCTCTTTGCTGGCCATGGCAGAACACTGACATTCTTGTCTTGCAGAAAATCACACACAGAACAAGCAGTTTGGCTGGTTGCATTGTCATGCTGGAGGGTCATGTCAGGATGAGCCTGCAGGAAGGGTACCACATGAGGGAGGAGGATGTCTTCCCTGTAACACACAGCGTTGAGATTGCCTGCAATGACAACAAGCTCTGTCCGATGATGCTGTGACACACCGCCCCAGACCATGACGGACCCTCCACATCCAAATGGATCCCGCTCCAGAGTACAGGCCTTGGTGTAACGCTCATTCCTTCGGCGATAAATGCAAATCCGATCATCACCCCATGTAAGACAAAACCGCGACTCAGTCCTGTCTGGTCCTGCGATGGTGGGTTTGTGCCCATAGGCGACGTTGTTGCCGGTGATGTCTGGTGAGGACCTGCCTTACAACAGGCCTACAAGCCCTCAGTCCAGCCTCTCTCAGCCTATTGCGGACAGTCTGAGCACTGATGGAGGGATTGTGCATTCCTGGTGTAACTCGGGCAGTTGTTGCCATCCTGTACCTGTCCCGCAGGTGTGATGTTCGGATGTACATATCCTGTGCAGGTGTTGTTACATGTGGTCTGCCATTGAGAGGACGATCAGCTGTCCATCCTGTCTCCCTGTAGCACTGTCTTAGGCGTCTCACAGTACGGACATTGCAATATATTGCCCTGGCCACATCTGCAGTCCTCATGCCTCCTTGCAGCATGCCTAAGGCACGTTCACGCAGATGAGCATGGACCCTGGGCATCTTTCTTTTGGTGTTTTTCAGAGTCAGTAGAAAGGCCCTTCAATGTACTAAGCTTTCATAACTGTGACCTTAATTGCCTACCGTCTGTAAGCTGTTAGTGTCTTAACGACCGTTCCACAGGTGCATGTTCATTAATTGTTTATGGGTCATTGAGCAAGCATGGGAAACAGTGTTTAAACACTTTGCAATGAAGATCTGTGAAGTTATTTGGATTTTTACAAATTATCTTTGAAAGACAGGGTCCTGAAAAAGTTTATTTTTTTGCTGAGATTATATCAATCAATTGGAAAGCTGTCAGGATGGTGTATTGGAGGCGAAGTCAAGTGCAGGAGAGCAGATATCAATGAACAGGCGCACTTTATTATAGTTCCAAAGACGAGAGCACTACATGAAAAAAACGCAGTCAAAAAACGGAACATAAAAGTAGAGCGCATAAACTAACACCACCTAACATGAGAACAATTACACACAACACATGATGGGAAACAGAGGGTTAAATACAAGTGGCTTCATTGGGGAAATGTAAACCAGGTGTGTATAGAAACCAGACAAGACAAATGGATATACGAAAAATCGAGCAGAGATGGCTAGAAATCCGGTGACGTCGATCTCCGAACGCTGCCCGAACAAGGAGAGGGGCTGACTTCGGCAGAAGTCGTAACAAAAGCCTCATAATCACCCTCAATAACAAACTGGAGGAATGAACTATCTAGCTACATCCCATTAGATGTTGCATATTACAAAGTTTAAAAAAAAAACTGAAAAATTCAAAGTGTTTTACGAAATTTGGAAACCATGTTGATCACCTTGGGGAATGTGTTGTATAGTGTCTGTTTTTGTTTTGTTTCTGTTGTTTGTGGGGTGCTGTGGCAATTCAATAAAACAAAACATTCAAAAAACATTGGAATTGGAATTTCAGTTTACTTCCTTAATTGTCTGGAATTTAAATGGAATTGACCGCAGCCCTGATTGACAGGAATATTTATGTAAGGACCGATGATGGAGATGAGAAGCAGGTATGAGTAATCAACATTTAATTTTGACCGGACATAGAACAGAACAGGAACAGCGTCAGCATCGGGTAACATAAGGACATACAACAATTAATGCAGCAGCGGGGAACTGAATGAACAGGTGATTGAGTCCAATAATACGCTGATGGCATGACAGGGAAAGGCAGGTGTGCATACTGATGGTGGCAGTAGTGCGTACTGCTGGGGAGCTGTCACGCCCTGGCCATAGAGAGGCTTTTATTCTCTATTTTGGTAAGGCCAGGGTGTGACTAGGGTGGGCATTCTAGTTTCTTTATTTCAATGTTTTGAGAACCGGGTATGGTTCTCAATCAGGGACAGCTGTCTATCGTTGTCTCTGATTGGGAATCATACCTAGGCAGCCTTTTTCCCCACCTGTGTTTTGTGGGTAGTTGTTTTCTGTATAGTTTATGCACCTTACAGAACTGTTTCGGTTTTCGCGCTTGTTGAGTTTGTTCGAGTGTTTTGTGATCAAATAAAATCATGGACACGTACCACGCTGCGCTTTGGTCTGATCCTCATTACGATGAGAGCCGTGACAGGAGCCTGGTGCCTTCAAGCGCAGGGGAGGGGGAGCGGGATTAGGCGTGACAATTTATGTACTACAGTCTTTTTATTAAATTCAACAGAAAAATCTCACTCACATTTGCCCTCAAAAAAACATAAGTTATAGATATAGCTTTAGTGCAGTTTGAACTGTGAAGGTTGAAATTAAGTTTAGTACCCCACATAGACACATTTAACAAGCTCCCTAAAGAAGATAAAAACTTAGCAACAAGTCATCAAGAAAATGCACATTATAACATAGCCCTACAGAGATCTGTCACGTATACAGCTAATAACAGTAAGTACAGTTATTTTAACAGTAATGTTCCGTTTTAGCGCATAACATTGGAAATTGTATGCGCTAATTTGTTGCGGAACAAGCAGTGGCACTGGTGGGCAAATAACTGGCAAGGTGGGTATCTATCTATACGGAACAAAAATATAAACGCAACATACAACAATTTCAAAGATGTTACTGAGTTACAGTTCATATAAGAAAATCAGTCAATTTAAATAAATAAATTAGGCCCTAATCTATGGATTTCAAATGACTGGGAATACAGATATGTATCTGTGTCACAGATACCTTACAATAAATGTAAGGGCCTGGATCAGAAAACCAGTCATCGCACTGCATTTGCCTCATGCAGCACGACACATTTCCTTCGCATATACTGTAGTTGATCAGGCTCCTGATTGTCACCTGTGGAATATTGTCCCACTCCTCTTCAATGGCTGTGCGAAGTTGCAGGATATTTGCAGGAACTGGAACACGCTGTCGTACGTGTCGATCCAGAACATCCCAAACATGCTCAATGGGTGACATGTCTGGTGAGTATGCAGGCCATAGAAGAACTGGGACCTTTACAGTTTCCAAGAATTGTGTACAGATCCTTGTGACATGGGGCCGTGCGTTATCATGCTGAAACATGAATTGATGGCGGCAGATGTACGGCAGGACAATGGGCCTTAAGATCTTGTATCTCTGTTCATTCAAATGGCCATCAATAAAATGCAATTGTGTCTGTTGTATGTAGCTTATGCCCGCCGATACATTAACATCACCGCCACCATGGGTCACTCTGTTCACAACATTGATGTCAGCAAACTGCTTGCCCACACAACCCCATACATGTGGTTTGCGGTTGTGAGTCCAGTTGGACATACTGCCAAATTCTCTGAAACAACGTTGGAGGCGGCTTATGGTAGAGAAATTAACATAACATTCTTTGGCAACAGCTCTGGTGGACATTCCTGCAGTTAGCATGCCAATTGCACGCTCCCTCAACTTGAGACATCTGTGGCATTGTGTTGTGTGACAAAACTCCACATTTTAGATTGGCATTTTATTGTCCACAGCACAAGGTGCACCTGTGTAATGATCATGCTGTTTAATCAGCTTCTTGATATGCCACTCCTGCCAGGTGGATGGATCATCTTGGCAAAAGAGAAATGCTCACTAAGGGATTTAAAAACATTTTAGAGAAATAAGCTTTTTGTTCGTATGGAACATTTCTGGGATCTTTTATTTCAGCTCATGGAAACATGAGGACTAACACTTTACATGTTTAGTTTATATTTTTGTTCAGTGTATACATTGTACGGTATAGATGCTACACAAATAATTTATACACAAAGTCACTCCTTGAAGGGTGATATAAAAGGTCATAACATATGGTTTGCCAAACCGTTTTGCGACCCTTTATATGATACAGTTGCTCATTTTTCAAGTGTGATTCAGATCATTTTGGGACACTTTTTGCTAAATCTCTTTTCCCACCCATGCTGCTTTTAAAACAGGATGTTCTTGTTCAGTCGTGCATTTTAGATTCCTAGACAGTTTATTGTATCAACCTATGGGACCACCACTGAGCTAAAGCCTAGGCATTACCTCTGAGACCTGACACACGTGTTCAGTATCTATCTCAAATTCAACCATGCTATCTAGTTGAGCTTTGCTGCTCTGATCAGTGGGACGACAGTACACAAACACCTCCCCTAATCTTAGAACGTGTACAAGTCTACAATTGTATTGCTACATTTCAATGAGTGGGAATGCAGGATTTTAGTTCAAATTCAAGTTGTATTGATACCCACATGAATTAATGGATAGAGGAGGAACTTTCTTCATTAACTTCCTTCATGTTACCACAACGAAACCAAAACCAAACTGTTACATCGCTGTTCGCTTCTTCAAGGATAAAACCACAACAGGAACACAAGCATTTCACTATATCCGCAATAACAGCTGCTAAATATGTGTATGTGACCAATAAAATGTGATTTGATTTTGATTAGATTTTATCCCCAGGTCAGATTTGCTGCTGAATCACAATTTAACAGATAAAAAGGAAGTTTGTCCCCACAGGCATTTGATACATTTAACTTTGAGTAACAGCTCTCTCTCATATCAAAATTTTATAAGCTTTGCACATCTGGGTCTGAAATGGAGCACATGATCCTATAAACAGGAAATAGACAGAAAATCTTAGTTTGAATAGCATGTCATGTCCTTTCCAAGGTGAACCTAAAGGCATTCTATTTAAATGTTTTCCACATCATGATCACATAATGCTTCATACATTTTCATGCTCATCTGCACCTGGCTAATACATGCTGTGTGTATTTTGGTCACACATCCCTGCAATTGGTATTTGTGTGTGTGTGTAGTTTTGATTTTACTATCCTTGTGGGGACCAGAACTCCTCAGAAGGATAGTAAAACAAGAAACATCTAGACAAGTGGGAACAATTCGCCAGTCCCCACACGCCTAAGGGGTAAGGTTAAGGGTGAGGGTTACAATTAGTGTTACGGTTAGAATTAGGGTTAGGTATTAGGTTTTAGGGTTAGGGGTCAGTGGTTAAGTTTAGGGCTAGTTTAAGGGTTACGGATAGGGAAAGTATGATTTTGAATGGGAGTCAATTGTTTGGTCCCCACAAGGATTGTAAAGAAAATAGTGTGCGTGTGAGACAGATATTTCCTACAGATTACAGACCCACAAAGAATTTGAAAACAAATCAAGCATTGATAAACTCCCATATTTACAAGCATTTCGCTGCACCTGCGATAACATCTACAAAATATGTGTACGACCATTGCAATTTGATTTGATATCTGTTAGCCGAAATAGCGCAATGTTTTTTTCCACTTGCTTTGGTAATGTAAACATATGTTTCCCATGCCGATAAAGCCCCGATGCCGATAAATTGTGTGTGTATATATATATATATATATATATATATATTGATTTGTTTATATTTAATATTTGAGATTCTTCAAAGTAGCCACCCTTTGCCAGCTTTGCACACTCATGGCATTCTCTCAACCAGCTTCTCCTGGAATGCTTGAAGGAGTTCCCACAATGCTGAGCACTTGATGGTTGCTTTTCCTTCTCCCTACGGTCCAACTCATTCCAAACCATCTCAATTGAATTGAGGTTGGGTGACTGTGGAGGCCAGGTCATCTGATGTAGCAAGATGGCGCCGATAGAGATGGCAACTTCGCTTCTAGTCCTTAGGAAACTGTGCACCTCCCAGGGCATTTGAAGGCCGACCCAAAACAACGCCTCCAGAGAAGAGGGTGCCGGAGCGGTCTTCTGGTGAGGCTTCGGATGCGCACACACCACCCACCACTTCCGAGTATATTACTCGCTAATGTCCAGTCCCTAGTTGACAAAGTTGACGAAATCAGGACAAGAGTTGCTTTCCAAAGAGAGTTCTGGGATTGTAGCATACTCTGTTTCACGGAAACATGGCCAGCTGGGGACATGCTGTCAGAGTCCATACAGCCAACAGGATTTTCAGTGCATCGCAGCGACAGGAATAGACGTCTCTCCCGTAAGAAAAAGGGCGGGGATGTATGTTTTATGATTAACTACTCATGGTGTAATTGTAACAACATACAGGAACTCAAGTCCTTTTGTTCACCTTACCTAGAATTCCTCACAATCAAATGCCGACCGTATTATCTCCTCGGTTATCGTCCCAGCCGTGCAGTGGCAGTCCCCCCCACCAACAAAAAAAAGCACCATTCTGCGATAACTGTAATTTTTATTCAGACTTTTGGAACAACACAAAATAAATAATCATAACATTTAAAACTATATAAATATAAAAATATATACAAAGACAAGACTCAAATATCAAAAAGAAGTGTCAAATACCAAAATAAACACATTTGTGTTGATTTGGCACTCGAGCATCAATACATTGCCCATCCCCCAACACTGTCAACCAAGAGTCAAGACTAAACCAATTCACCTTGGTGGTGTGCAGACTGGTTTTATATTATTCTTAACGATTTCGCACAAACCAGAAAAAATGCAACAATATGTCTGTCAAACTATATTTTCACAGTATTATGAATGAATTGTGGTTCATTTGGTAGCATTTCATAGTGTGACTGATTTTAAAACCGCATTAGTACTGTACAAAGTTAGAGGTGCACTATTTGATTGATTCCCCCACTCCCCCTACCTCGGGCATCCAGTGGGGAGAACTGAGGTCAACCTACCCCCGCCCCCCTCTCCATCTTGTACTTCTGAGTGGGAAACCTTCCCAGGCAGTAGCCTGCCAAGCTCACAAACTAGAATCAAGGCTCCCACTCCGACAAGGTTAATTGACCCACAGTCCCACACGGTGACATGATATCATTGATGTGACGTGCAAATGAGAGATAGAAAACTGATCTCGCAAATGTCACCATTAAAATGTTTTGGTGCGGTCGCCCCGTGCCGCCCCCATGTCGCCTATACCTAAATCCACAACTGCAGCCGTGTATATCCCCCCGCAAGAGGATACCTACCTATACTTCACTGGACTTTATGTAAACTGGAAACCATATATCCTAAGGCTGCATTTATTGTAGCTGGGGATTTTAACAAGGCTAATTTGAGAAAAAGGCTCCCTAAATTCTATCAGCATATCGATTGCTAAACACGAGCGAGTAGCATGCTCGACCATTGCTACTCTAACTTCCGTGATGCATACAAGGCCCTCCCTCGCCCTCCTTTGGAAAATCTGACCATGACTCCATCTTGTTGCTCCCCTCCTATAGGCAGAAACTAAAACAGGAAGACCCCCTGCTTAGGTCTATCCAACGCTGGTCTGACCAATCAGATTCCACACTTCAAGATTGCTTCAATCACGTGGACTGGGATATGTTCCGGGTAGCCTCAAATAATAACATTGACATATACACTGACTTGGTGAGTGAGTTTATAAGGAAGTGTATGGGAGATGTTGTACCCACTGAGACTATTAAAACTTTCCCTAACCAGAAACCATGGATTAATGGCAGCATTCGCGCCAAACTGGAAGCACATACCACCGCATTTAATCATGGCAAGGCGAATGGAAATATGGCCAAATACAAACAGTGTAGTTATTCCCACCGTAAGGCAATCAAACAAGCAAAGTGTCAGTATAGAGACAAAGTTGAGTCGCAATTCAATGGCCCAAACACGAGATGTATGTGGCAGGGTCTACAGACAATCACGGATTACAAAAAGAAAACCAGCACCATCGCGGACATCGATGTCTTGCTTCCAGACAACTTCTTTGCGTGCTTTGAGAACTAAACAGTGCCACCGACGCTGCCCACTACCAAAGACTGTGGGCTCTCCTCCTCTGTGGCCAACGTGAGTAAAACATTTAAACGTGTTAACCCTCGCAAGGCTGCCAGCCCAGACGGCATCCCTAGCCTCGTCCTCAGAGATGCGCAGACCAGCTGGCTGGTGTGTTTACGGACATATTTAATCAATCCCAATCGCAGTCTGCTGTCCCCACATGCTTCAAGATGGCCACCATTGTTTCTGTTCCCAAGAAAGCTAAGATAACTGAACTAAGTGACTATTGCCCCGTAGCACTCACTTCTGTCATCATGAAGTGCTTTGAGAGACTAGTCAAGGATCATATAACCTTCACCCTACCTGTCACCCTAGACCCACTTCAATTTGGGTATAGCGTCACACAAGGGTAAGTTCTCAGCCTCCTGTACTCCCTGTTCACCCACAACTGCGTGGCCATGCACGCCTCCAATTCCATCATCAAGTTTGCAGACGACACAACAGTGGTAGGCTTGATTACCAACAACGACGAGACAGCCTACAGGGAGGAGGGGAGGCACCTTGGGGTGTGGTGTCTGAAAAATAACCTCTCACCCAATGTCAGAAAAACAAACTAGATGATCGTGTATTTCAGAAAACAGAAAAGGGAACACCCCCCTGTCCACATCGACGGGACAGCAGTGGAGAAGGTGGAAAGTTAAGTTACTCGGTGTACATATCGCAGACAAACTGAAATGGTCCACGCACACAGACATTGTGGTGAAGAAGGGCAACAGCGCCTCTTCAACCTCAGGTGGCTGAAATAAATGTGGCTTGTCACCTAAAACCCTCAATAACTTTTACAGGTGCACAACTGAGAGCATCCTGTCGGGCTGCATCACCGCTTGGTATGGCAACTGCATCGCCCACAACTGCAAGGCTCTCCAGAGGGTGGTGCGGTCTGCACAACGCATCACTGGGGCAAACTAGCTGCCCTCCAGGACACCTACAACACCCGTTGTCACAGGAAGGCAAAAAAGATAATCAAGGACAATAACCACCCGAGCCACTACCTGTTCACCGGGCTTCCATCCAGAAGGTGAGGTCAGTACAGGTGCATCAAAGCTGGGACAGAGAGACTGACAAACAGCTTCTATCTCAAGGCCATCAGATTGTTAAACAGCCACCACTAGCACAGAGAAGTGACTGCCAACTTACAGACTTGATATCATTGGCCACTTTAATAAATGGAACACTAGACACTTTAATCATGTTTACATATCTCGCATTACTCATCTCATATGTATATAATGTATCCTTCACTATCTATTCTTTATTATCTATTGCATCTGTAATGAAAAGGGGGTCGAAAAAAGTGTAGATTCACGCGCCGAGCGCAGCAGATGTTTATTAAGCCAGGAATTGTGGTCACAGGCAGGCAATGGTCAAACACAGGTAGGCATTCAAAAACAAACAATACCTCACAACCAAACAAACAGAAAGAATTTAACTAAATAGGGAGCTGATGAGAAACCAACACAGGTGAAATCAATGAACAAAAAGGAAAGACACGGCTATGTTCCAGAACACAAAGAAACAGGGCTACGTTCAAGAACACAAAGAAAAAGAACACAAGGTTGACTAAGAAAATAAAAGCAGAACCTTACAGCCTCTTAACCGCTCTGTCACTGCTCATCCATATACAGTATGTGAACCCTTTGGAAATACCTGGAATTCTGCATAAATTGGTCATACAATTTGATCTGATCTTCATCTAGGTCACAACAATAGACAAACACAGTACGCTTGAAGTAATAACACACAAACAATTATACGTTTTCATGTCTTTATTGAACACACCGTGTAAACATTCAGTGCCGGGTGGAAAAAGTATGTGAACCCTTAGATTTAATAACTGGTTGACCCTACTTTGGCAGCAATAATCTCAACCAAATGTTTTCTCTGGTTGCGGATCAGACCTACACAACGGTCAGGAGGAATTTTGGACCATTCCTCTTTACAAAACTGTTTCAGTTCAGCAATATTCTTGGGATGTCTGGTGTGAACTGCTCTCTTGAGGTCATGCCACAACATCTCAATCGGGTTGAGGTCGGGACTCTGACTGGGCCACTCCAGAAGGCGCATTTTCTTCTGTTGAAGCCATTCTATTGTTAATTTACTTCTGTGTTTTGGGTCATTGTCCAGTTGCATCACTCAACTATTGTTGAGCTTCAATTGGCGGACAGAGAGCCTTACATTCTCCTGCAAAACGTCTTGATAAACTTGGGAATTCATTTTTCCGTCGATGACAGCAAGCTGTCCAGGCCCTGAGGCAGCAAAGCAGCCACAAACCATGATACTCCCTCCACCATACTTTACAGTTGGGATGAGGATTTGATGTTGGTGTGCTATGCCTTTTTTTCTCCGCCAGTAGTGCTGTGGAACATTCAGGTGCACTTTTGCAAACTTGAGATGTGCAGCAATGTTTTTTGGGGGGAGAGCAGTGGCTTCTTCCGTGGTGTCCTCTTGTTTAGTGTTTTACGTATCGTAGACTCATCAACAGAGATGCTAGCATGTTCCAGAGATTTCTGAATGTCTTTAGCTGACACTCTAGAATTCTTCTTAACCTCATTGAGCATTCTGTGCTGTGCTCTTGTAGTCATGTTTGCAGGACAGATCCTAGGGAGACTAGCAACAGTGCTGAACTTTCTTACCATGGACTGATGAACATCATGGCTTTTAGAGATACTTTTGTAACCCTTTCCAGCTACACTGTGAATGTTTCAATGATGTGTTCAATACAGACAAGAAAAATACAATAATTTGTGTGTTATTAGTTTTAAGAACACTATGTTTATCTATTGTTGTGACTTAGATGACGATCAGATCAAATTTGATGCCCAATCGAAAGGGTTCACATACTTTTTCTAGACACTGTATTTTATACTTATATATTCATATCCCATTCCTTAACTAGATTGGGTGTATTAGGTTTTGTTGTGGAATTTGTTAGATATTATGTTTTGTTGTGGAATTGTTGGATGTTACCTGTTAGATACTGCTGCACTGTCGAATCTAGAAGCATACGCATTTCACTACACTCGCAATAACAATAACCAACCATGTGTATGTGACCAATAAAATTGTATTTTATTTGATTCCTCACACTCAGTCTTGGTCAAATTGCCCTTACACAGCCTGGAGGTGTGTTGGGTCATTGTCCTGTTGAAAAACAATGATGGTCCCACTAAGTGCAAACCAGATGGTTTCACAGACAGGGTCACCAGCAAAGCACCCCACCAACATCACACATCTTCCTCCATGCTTCACGGTGGGAAGCACACATGCAGAGATCATCCGTTCACCTACTCTGCGTCTCACAAAGACACGGTGGTTGGAACCAAAAATCTGATATTTGGACTCATCAGACCAAAGGACAGAATTACACCGGTCTAATGTCCATTGCTCATGTTTCTTGGCCCAAGCAAGTCTCTTCTTCTTATTGGTGTTCTTTAGTTGTGGTTTCTTTGCAGCAATTCAACCATGAAGGCCTGATTCATGCAGTCTCCTCTGAACAGTTGATGTTGAGCAGTGTCTGTTACTTGAACTCTGTGAAGCTTTTATTTGGGCTGCAATTTCTGAGGCTGGTAACTCTAATGAACTTATCCTCTGCAGCAGAGGTAACTCTGGGTCTTCCTTTCCTATGGCGGTCCTCATGAGAGACAGTTTCATCATAGCGCTCAATGGTTTTTGCGACTGAAATGTTCCACATTGACTGATCTTCATGTATTAAAGTAATGATGGACTCTCGTTTCTCTTTGCTTATTTTAGCTGTTCTCTTCTGTATACCACCCCTACCATGTAGCAGCACAACTGATTGGCTCAAACGCATTAAAATGAACTTTTAACAAGGCACACCTGTTAATTGAAATGCATTCCAGGTGACTACCTCATGAAGCTGGTTGAGAGAATGCCAAGAGTGTGCAAAGCTGTCATCAAGGCAAAGGGTGGCTACTTTGAAGAATCTCAAATATAAAACATGTTTTGGTTACTACATCATTCCATATGTGTCATTTCATAGTTTTGATGTCTTCACTATTATTATTCAATGTAAAAAATAAAGAAAAACCCTTGAATGAGTAGGTGTGTTCGAACTTTGACTGGTACTCTATATCATTAATGTATTCGTCCAAAAATGACTGTAGCATCAGCGGATTTCCCCTTTAAGGAGTTATTTCTTAATGATTGAGATCACTGACTTTATTGATAGGCATACATACTGAAGTATATTGAGAAACAATTCTGCATCAGCTTGAATAGGTTTCAGGACCCCTACGCTGTGAGTAATCAGAATAACACAGGACATCAGAACTTCACAATGCGAAGGACAGATGGAAAGATAAAGATGTGTTATCTATGTTTTGACAAATAGATAAGACTGGGGGTACAAGTCTTATCTATTGTTTATCATTCTCATTCTTGCCAGGGAACATTTCTTCAAGCATTGATGTTACCTGCAACATTGTGAAAGTCTGTGTTATTAAGTTACATTGCATTGCATGTTCTGCCTACGCCCGCCCCCATTATACTTTTTATGCATGGTGTTTGAATGTATGCAATAGCAGACATGCCTTTTGCAATACCCATGATTATAAAAATAGACCCCCTTATAAAATTGCCCAATGCATATGAAATAAATCACAAATCAAGTCTGTCTGAGTGCAATACTTGAGATGATTGAGATGCAGAACAGCAGGCTGCACTTTAGGCCTAGTTGTCATGGTATCCACCAAGCGGCGCTTGTGACCTCCCAATAAACTTCCACCGTCTCTCCCATAGCTGGTCTCGATCTCAGCTCTCGGTGACGCTGTTGCTGCAAATGTCTATAGAATATCGAGTTACAATACGCCCCATCTTTAAGCCCAGTCTATGCGCCGTTAGCCGGAGTACAACAGGACACGTCCTGTGTAAGCCGCCAGCCAAGGGTCAACGCCTGTGTAAGTTTCCTTCGTTCCTATAATAGTCCTTTCAATGCATTTGGCAAGATAAAAGTTAATAAGCTTTTCCGATACATACGTAACGCTGAATTCCGAGTTTGGATTTTGAGCAACAGTGTTGCTATTGTAAAGGCTACGTTTTCTGACGCTGGCGCGGTTAATGTTTCCAACGACATCTGCATTTTCTCTCCCATAGTCTATATTAAATGTTTATAGTTTTGTCTGAATGTTTCAAGCACTTGGGCGGTTTCATTACGTTGTCACAACGTTATACAACTTCTTTGGCGTCTCTGATAATGTCGAATACCTGTTGATTCAGTATCCTGAAGAAGAGATGGAGAAGGAGGGGGAGTTGAGAAAAGCGGATTGTATTCATTGCCTTCTGTTGCCGAGGCGAGGCTAGATTTAAAATAATACTATGGAAACGTATAAACAGACCGTGCCGACACTTGTACAAACACATTTCAGTTTGTTAAATATGCCTTGAGTGAGCGGTGAACGAAAACTATGCCATAGTGGTGTTATGGATCCATAGGTAGAACTATCCCAGCTAGCACATAACGTTTCTTAGAGCCAGTGGCGTGTATTGATGGAGGCCATGGGAAGCCATGCTTCCCCCAAAAAAATTACCAAGAAAAAAAAGATATACAATTTATATTTCAGCTCTGTGTTTTCATAATTGTCCTTAAATTCACAAGAGGCTGAATGTATCTCTCCAGAGAAAGCATCTGAGCGAGCGAAACAGCGCCTCTCTGTCTCTGTATGTGTAGTCCATGAGATTGTTGCAGCCTGTAGCATTGCATGCAGGGAAGCCAGAGAGCATTTGTCCACCCTTGATTAAAAAAAATATATAATATAATAGCCAATCAGCTTTGAGCTAAACTGAGTGAGCTCAACTGTGAATGGTCCTGGCACACCAAAAAAAAAGTGGCAATGGAAGCCTGTTTTGAATTTGGCTTCGGCTTCACACTAATCACATCACATCTAGAGCAAAACATCAAATGATATTCAACAAATCTAGTTTTTTTTCTCTTGTTGTGTTGTTTTCCTTTGGTGGATAGCTAGCTAAAATAGGCTCTTTCCTAAATTAGCCATGGATGGAGTTAGGGATTTTGACTTGTGGATTTTACTTAATTCTCCGTACTGGCCAATGATTATAACGCCAATTCTGACCCAACCATAAATTCATACTTTGTTCCCCTGAAAGGATGTAAATTCAGTATGCAGCTAGATGTAGTAGGCTAATGTTGACCCAGCTCATCGTTGCCCATGTATTTTAACCAGGTAGACAACAAAAACTGACTGAGTCATAGACCATTTCGTACAACTAGGGTGAGGGTCAATCATTACTTTAACAGAACCTTAATAAACAATGTTCATCTGTGGGAATTTCAATACTTCAGCATCACATTTTCTGCAGGTTTCCTCATGGTTATATTTAGTCATGATCTGAGAACATTAAGAAAACGTTACATAAAAACCATAAGAAAACATTAGTAACGTTGTAAGAATGTTATTTAAAAACCGATACATTCCGTTCTCAGCGTCAACAAAACTCTATTCTCGATCTTGTTAAGTGTGTTCAGGTGTGTTGGCCACTCCCACTAATTTGCCACACCTTATCTTAATGAGTGCTTGTTTCCATTGAAATTTTCGCTTAAGTTCTCAGAACGTTACCGTTTTTCCGGTCAGGAAACATATGGCTTCGTTCCCAGAACCAATTGGAAACCAAAAACGTATGTTCCCACAACTACAAAGACCAAATTTTCTAGCTGGGATCCCTAGAAAAAAAACTTCAAGAAACCATTATCCTATTGACTAGTAAATCTGTTTGTCCAAACCAAGTGATAGGCCCAAAATAAAGCTTGAAGTTGTTTCTATTTTGGTTTCAAACTCGTTTTTATAATGGGTGACAAAAATGGCTATTGTCTGTAAGTTTATAGACATTTGCTGTAAATATAGCCTACTGATAGGCATATAGGCTATTCTATGGCTGATAATGCCATGAGAATCGGCTCTTCAGCATGTGCACCTGCACCTAATGATTGAGCTAATAGAAGATTTAAGAAAATTAAATAATTAAGATCCTCCCCATACCACTTCTCATTGATAATGGATATATGCAATTAAAGAAACCGTTTTCTATCAATGCTTGCGTGGTTTGACTGGAGTGGGTATGACAAGGTTACAAAGCAGTTAGTAAGATGATTTACTGTACTCCAACTAAATATGCAATATTTAACTTCCAGGTATTTGTATATCGATGTACCTTTTGATGTATAAAAAATGTCCCAATATAAAAGGAAGACATTTCATTCACATTAGAACATGGACTTCATCTGCATCACTTAACCTTTCAGTTTTAAAAGCATCACTGTGCCTTGTTATAGTAACACACAACTCATTTCTTAATGTATTAGTGGATACTTGATTTACAGTAACTGAGATGTGATATGGCTATTGATTCGGCTACTGAGCATAGAAGCAGAACACCTGCCTGTTTGGCCTAACATGCATAGTAAATGACTTTGCCAAGGCCACACAGATGACTGGCGGTGACATACATGTCACAAAGCCATTGCCAATGTCAGTTAAGGCCCCAGGAATGGCAATTGACAGATGTTAATCCCTGAATAAGAGCATTAGTCAAATACAAAGGCCCCATCAACCTGCATGTGCCTAGTAAATACCTACTTCTTCTAGTAGTATTGTAGCACCTGCACGAAACCTTTGTTCTGTAGTGTAGCAGCTCTCATCTTTAGCATAAAAAAATGATTCAGCATAAAAAGGTGTATTTTATATGATGTCCTGTGAAGTATGACAATTCAGAGAGTAGGCTGCTGAGATGTTTTAATGGTCTGTCAGCCTTTAAGAACACACTGGTCAGAGTGTACATGGATATAAACACCGAATGACTTAAGTAGCCTATGTGATAATGATTGACAAAAGTAGCATTGCAACAACACTCGTAATGGTTTCATGTTGATGTCATATTCATGTGGAAAAAGGTCAAATAGGGGGTGCTTATATGGAGGGTGTGTAACACATATGTCTTTTTTTGCAGGCCATGACTACGTGAAGTGTAGCACTCATCGGTTGATAGGCAGCTATCACATCTACCAGGAATAAAATAAATGATTGAGACAATGGGTAAGTGATCAGTCAATGTGTGTTAGAAAAGTGTTGATTGCTAGTGTTGTCCAAGGTCTCACAACAAGAAAACAGGGAGAGGTGATAATGTTTTGATGAAGAGAGTGAATTAAATTGATGTTATTATTTATTTAGATAATGTTGCTCCCCATCTCCCATAAAAAAAATCCAGACTAGGCCTCAGTTATTGTAAAATCACCCTATTTCTCTAACAAACACAGACCCTGAGGAGAATCCTTGTTATGCACGCCCGAACACTCCTCTACGAAAACAACAACAAAGTACCCCAGAAGGTACATGCCGTTAACAGAGAAATGTGTCTGTCGAGACTCTCGTGTTATTGGTTTGTTTACTGTCTCTGCACAAAGAGGTGGGCTAGCTCTCAGAACGAACAGTGCTTTGGAACTCGTGCACGCCCTATTAGGTGTTAGTCACAGTCCACGGGCTTTGGAAATTGCCCCGTCCTCCTCGACCGGAGGACGTCAAACCCATCCTTGGCTAACAAGCCGCTTTGAGGAGGCGAGGAGAGCTTATGCAGGGTCGAGCAAGCAAACTGTGGAGGACCTTTTTTCTCCGGTTGCCCAGTCCGGACCTGTGCGTCTCTCGGCCGAGCCAAAGCTAACAGCAAATCATTGTTATTCTGAAAGAGAACATCATGTTGAATGGAAGTTAAGCTAAGCCTCAGGGTGGTCTCTCTCTCTCGCTCCCCCCATGAATCATTCACATAGTGCTTCACACATTAGAAAGCACGTTTGGTTCCGTGTGTCAACAGGAGCATGTGTTACTTACAGTAGATAAGACTTTTGAAGTCAATTGTATAATAGACATTCCTTCAACACTCATTCCTTCAACACTCTGCCCCTCAGGGTTGTATTCTTAGTCACCTCCTGTACTCCCTTTCACCCATGAATGCGTGGCCCGCACACGATTCCAACACCATCAAGTTTGCTGACGACAATGGTAATGAGACAGCCTACATGGAGGAGGTCAGAGACTTAGCAGTGTGGTGCCTTGACAACAACCTCTCCCTCAACATCAGTAAGACCAAGGAGCTGATTGTGGACTACAGGAGAAAGAGGGGAGAGCACGCTCCCATCTACATCGCTGTCGTGGAGCTGGTCGAGAGCTGCACATTCGTTGGCCTCCACATCACTAAGGACTTAACATGGTTTTACACGCACCCTCACATTAGTGAAGAGGGCACAGCAGCCACTCTTCCCCCTCAGGCGACTGAAACGATCCTCGGATCCTCCAGAACGTTATACAGCTGCACAATCGAGAGCATCTTGACTGGCTGTATCACCGCTTGGTATTGCAAATGCACCACCCTGGACCGCAAAGCGCTACAGAGAGTGGTGCAGACAGTCTAGTACAGGCTGAGCTCTTTGCCATCCAGGACCTCTATATCAGGTGGTGTCAGGGGAAGGCCAGAAAAATTGCCCAAAAATCCACCCACCCTAGCCATAGACTGTTCACTCTGCTGCCGTTTGGCAGATGGTACTGAAGCATTGGCTCTCGGAACAACAGGCTCTCGGAAACAACAGGCTCTGAGACAGCTTCTACCGCCAAGCCATAAAACTGCTAAATAGCCAGACTGCTAAATAGTCAATGAATGGTACCCAAACTGCTAAATAGTCAATGAATGGTACCCAAACTATCTTGCACTGACCCTACGCACACTCACTAGACTATATATACACACCATTGATGTATTATTTCATAGTTTTGTTGTCTTCACTATTATTCTACATTGTAGAAAATAGTAAAAATAAAGAAAAACCCTTGAATGAGAAGGTGTGTCCAAACTTTTGACTGGTACTGTACATTTTCAAACTCATCCTATGCTGCCTGCTGCTACTCTGTTCTCTATTTATTCGTATTATTGTCTATCCTGATGCTTAGTCACTTTACCCTGCCTTCATGTACTTTTCTACCTCAAATACCTTGTACCCCTTCACATTGAGCTGGTACTGGTACTGAAGCATTGGCTCTCGGAACAACAGGCGAAAAATAAATGTGTATTTTATTAAATTGTGTTACAAATTTGTATTATTATTGTTTATTGCATATTTGGTAAGCAGTGGAGGCTGCTGAGGGGAGGTGGCTCATAATAATGGCTGGAATGAGGCAAATGGAATGGCATCAAAACACATAGAAACTAGAGGTAGACCGATTATGATTTTTCAACGCCGATACCGATTATTGGAGGACCAAAAAAGTCGATACCGACTAATCGGCCGATTAAAAAAATACAAATAATAATTAATAAATAAATAATAATAATAATTTTATTTGTAATAATGACAATTACAACAATACTGAATGAACACTTATTATAACTATATATATATATATATATATATATATATATATATATATATATATATATATATATATATATATATAATACATCAATAAAAATCTATTTAGCCTCAAATAAATAATGAAAAATGTTCAATTTGGTTTAAATAATGCAAAAACAAAGTGTTGCAGAAGAAATTAAAAGTGCAGTGTGTGCCATGTAAAAAAAGCTAACATTTAAGTTCCTTGCTCAGAACATGAGAACATATGGAAGTTGGTGGTTCCTTTTAACATGAGACTCCAATATTCCAAGGTAAGAGGTTTTAGGTTGTAGTTAATATAGTATTTATAGGACTATTTCTCTCTATACCATTTTGTATTTCATATACCTTTGACTATTGGATGTTCTTATAGGCACTGCCAGTGTAACAGTATAGCTTCCGTCCCTCTCCTCGCCCCTACCTGGGCTCGAACCAGGAACACATCGACAACAGCCACCCTCGAAACATCGTTACCCATCGCTCCGCAAAAGCCGCGGCACTTGCAGAGCAAGGGGAATAACTACTCCAAGTCTCAGAGCGAGTGATGTTTGAAAGGCTATTAGCGTGCACCCCGCTAACTAGCTAGCCATTTCACATCGTTTACACCAGCCTAATCTCGGGAGTTGATAGGCTTGAAGTCATAAACAGCTCAATGCTTGAAGCACAGCAACGAGCTGCTGGCAAGACGCACAAAAGTTCTGTTTGAATGAATGCTTACGAGTCTGCTGGTGCCTACCATCGCTCAGTCAGACTGCTCTATCAAATCATAGACTTAATTATAACATAATAACACACAGAAATACGAGCCTTAGGTCATTAATATGGTCGAATCCGGAAACTATCATTTTGAAAACAAAACGTTTATTATTTCAGTGAAATACTGAACCGTTCGGTATTTTATCTAAACGGGTGGCATCCCTAAGTCTAAATATTCCTGTTACATTGTACAACCTTCAATGTTATGTCATAAATACGTAAAATTCTAGCTAATTAGTTCGCAACGAGCCAGGCTGCCCAAACTGTTGCATATACCCTGACTCTCCATGCAATGAACGCAAGAGAAGTGACACAATTTCACCTGGTTAATATTGCCTGGATTTCTTTTAGCTAAATATGCAGGTTTTAAAATATATACTTCTGTGTATTGATTTTAAGAAAGGCATGGGTGTTTATGGTTAGGTACAGTTGTGCAACGATTGTGCTTTTTTCGCAAATGCGCTTTTGTTAAATCATCCCCCTGCGTTGCATCGATTATATGCAACGCAGGACACGCTAGATAAACTAGTAATATCATCACCCATGTGTAGTTAACTAGTGATTATGATTGATTGTTTTTTTACAAGATAAGTTTAATGCTAGCTAGCAAGGCAGGCTCCTCGTGGAGTGCAATGAGAGGCAGGTGGTTAGAGCGTTGGACTAGTTAACTGTAAGGTCGCAAGATTGAATCCCGGAGCTGACAAGGTAAAAATCTGTCGTTCTGCCCCTGAACAAGGCAGTTAACCCACCGTTCCTAGGCCGCCATTGAAAATAAGAATGTGTTCTTAACGGACTTGCCTCGTTAAATAAAGGCATAAAAAAATATATTTTAAAAATCGGCCAAATCGGTGTCCAAAAATACAGATTTCCGATTGTTATGAAAACTTGAAATCGGCCCTAATTAATCGGTCGACCTCTAATAGCAAACATGTGTTTAATGTATTTGATACCATTCTGCTCTGGCCATTACTACAGGTCCGTCCTCCCCAATTAAGGTACCACCAACCTCCTGTGTTGGGAAGGGCTCGTAAACAAGCATTTCACAGTAAAGTCTACACCTGTTGTATTCAGTGCATGTGAAATAAATACGTTTTGATATCTCAGCAATCCATCCTAAATAAACACTGCCAACAAAATAGGAACACTTGGATGTTTAATTACAGGATGTTTTAGAGATGTCAAAGGGGGCTGTACTCAACTTCTAAACAATTTCAAAACACTTGCGTTGATCACCCTGCAAGTTCATATTGATAGCTATCCCTCTCTTCCACTTTTCTCCACGCGGCTGCCTCCCCATGCGGTCACTGGACTATGCAACACTTTTGCAGATACCCAGCGTGCCTTGCAGGCAGTGGAGCGTCTCCAGGCCAAGCTGAAGGACCGGGGGGAGGTCCCCACCGAGGAGAAGCTCAGCCTGCTCAAGTCAGTTCTCCAGAGCCCCCTGTTCCACCAGATTCTTGCCCTGCAGAAGTCTGTCCAGCTCCTCAAAGACCAGGTGGGTAAGATCAGGTTTTTCTTGGGTGTTGGGATGTAGGATCACTAAGTTAGTCAGCTAACTTTGATGAACAATATCAAATATATACAGTGCCTTCAGAAAGTATTCACACCCCTTGACTTTTTCCACATTTTGTTGCATTACAGCCTGAATATAAAATACACTGAACAAAAATATGAATGCAACATGTTGGTCCCATATTTCATGAACTGAAATAACATTTTCCATAGGCTCAAAAAGCCTATTTCTCTTACATTTTGTGCACACATGTGTTTTCATCCCTGTTAGTATTTATCCTTTGCTAAGATAATCCATCCACCTGACAGGTGTGGCATGTCAAGAAGCTGATAAAATAGCATGATCATTACACAGGTGCACCTTGTCCTGGGGACAATAAAAGGCTGCTCTATAATGTGCAGTTTTGTCACACAATGCAATGCCACAGATGTCTCAAGTTTTGAGGGAGCGTGCAATTGGCATACTGACTGCAGGAATGTCCACCACACCTGTTGCCAGAGAATTTAATGTTAATTTCTCTACCATAAACCGCCTTAGAGAATTTGGCAGTATGTCCAACCGCAGACCACATGTAACCACGCCAGCCCAGGATCTCCACATCCAACTTCTTCACCTGCGGGATCGTCTGAGAGCAGTCACCTGGACAGCTGATGAAACTGAGGAGTATTTCTGTCTGTAATATAGCCCTTTTGTGGGGTAAAACAAATTTTGTTTGGCCTGGCTCCCCAGTGGGTGGGCCTATGCCATCCCAGGCCCATCCATGTGAAATCCATAGATTAGGTGCTAATATATATATTTCAATTGACTGATTTCCTTAAAATAACTGTAACTCAGTAATATCATTAAAACTATTGCTTATTGCGTTTGTTTTTGTTCAGTATAGTTTAATTTGAGATTTTTTGTCGCTGGCCTACACACAATACCCCATAATGTCACAGTTGAAGCCTAAATATGTTCAGGAGTAAACATGTGCTTAACAATTCACATAATAAGTTGCATGGACTCACTCTGTGTGCATTAATTGTGTTTAACATACTTTTTGAATGACTACCTCATCTCTGTACCTCACACATACAATTATCTGTAATGTCCCTCAGTTGAGTAGTGAATTTCAAGAACAGATTCAACCACAAAGTCCAGGGAGGTTTTCCAATGCCTCACAAAGAAGGGCCCCTATTGGTAGATGGGTAAAATAAAAGCAGACATTGAATATCCCTTTTGAGCTTGGTGAAGTTGTTAATTACACTTTGGATGGTGTATCAATACACCCAGTCACTACAAAGATACAGGCGTCGTTCCTAACTCTGCCGGAGAGGAAGGAAACTGCTCAGAGATTTCACCATGAGGCCAATGGTGACTGTAAAATAGCTACAGAGTGTAATGGCTGTAATAGGAGAAAACTGAGGATGGATCAACTACATTGTAGTTATCCCACAATACTAATCTAATTGACAGAGTGAAAAGTGTAGCAAAAAATCAGGCACAGCAATTTACTTTTTCGGTTCAGCCTGCTTTCCATCAAACGCTGGGAGATGAATTCACCTTTCAGCAGGACAATAAGCTAAAACACAAGGCAAACTTTGCTGGAGTTGTTAGCTGGCTAATTGTTTTCCTCTTGGATGTTTTGTTTACTATTGCAACCTTTTGATGGCAAATGTATTTTACAATTCAACATAGGCTAGCTAGTTGCTAAGGGTCGACTTTTCCAGGAATGTTTTTGCACTGCAAGAATGCGATCAAGCAGATAACGGCACTGTTCTTGCACCGCAGTATATTGTCTAGCTATGTAAATTAGAATGTAGTTTTACTGCTGTTACGTTCATAGCTGACTTGTAAATTGTTGTTTTATTATACAGCAGCCTACATACTTTTTGTAACTAAAATAGGGCTACTGGTTGATATGGATCATAGGGCCCTGCAGATGCTTATGAACTCTCAGATAGCCTAGAATCTAGAGCATGTTATGATGTCTTGCCTCGTTTTGGTTTGTTGACCCGACAAAACAAAATGTAACATTTAAACAAAAGGACAAAACTGGCACTTACTGAGTCTGCCATTAACCTCTAAGCAGTCTATGGACAAGGTATGACAGCAATCCATGCTTTGGTTGTTTTTGTACTTTGAGTAAACTATCCCTTTCAGAATGAGGGTTAGGATTGGCATCACTCTAACCTTTACAGGGGGTCATAAACATGACCCAATAAAGTAAACATAGACTTAACCTCAACCCATCTCTGGTTCCAACTCCCTAACTTGTCTTTAAGTTTTTGTCCACATTGTAGATAAATGTGTTAATGGCATAGCTTCAGACTCAGGATTGACCATGCATGGTCTTTGCTACGACGGTATTATTATGTCTGGTAGTTAGAATGAAAGAAATGACTGCTACCTATTTCAATCTTGATTTGGTCTGCATTGAATCCAATTGAATTATTAGGGCTCCAGACAGATTTAGCTTGTTTTCTTCTCCAATCATGTATTACTGTGCTCATATTGCAGTCCGAGCTCATCTGGGCACTTTTAATAAGGTTCCATAAGCAGACAATACCAGGAAAAGCCAAAAGGCCTCCTCGGCTTATCCAGGGCCCATGAGAAATGTAGATTTGTTTTTTGCCCAAGAAAGAGCTCTGGTTAGGTCACTGTGGGAAGGGGCCAGGGTGAGTGCTTGAGACAGAAAATATGTGAGCTATGCAGTGGGAGGCAGGGGGGGCTGCTACATCTTTTTTTTTTTTCAACCCTGAAGGAATTCAGATTATAAAATCCTTGCAGGCATTTTTTTGTGCGCCAGTGCTTTATAGCTTATTTCAGCAGTGTCACATTCCTTAGCACAATGTAGCAATCCAGTCCACACCGTATAGCATGGGTAACTGTGTGTGTGTCATGCTAAACTATTGCTCTTCCAACCTAATGTTTTCAAGCTAAAATACATGAGTAATGGAGTCTATGTTTATAGATAAAGTGAATCAAAGAAGACATTAAATAATGTCAATTCAATTTAGAGGAACAGAGATTAAGCTGAGATTTTGCAATACAAATAGACTTTCTGGCTTCCTTAGGCGAAACCAATTTGTAGGAAAGCTGTAGTTGGTGTTTTTGTTGTCAGTCAATGCCTAGACCCACACATAGTCTGTCTGTCTACTCCTGCCAGTAGCGCCTAGCACTGTCAGTGTCGCTATGGCGACGGGGCCTGCTCGCAGAAGAGAGAGGCTGCCGCCGTGTGAAGTGGGGCAGAAACAATTTCTTAAATGTGCAAGAACCAAACTGGAACTTTAATCCTCTTAGCCCGGCTGGCTAACAAAGCTTGTGTATGGGACAGCAACTTGAGCGCTACGCTAAGTTAGCCGAGCCTGCAGGGTTTTTCTCTTTACAAAGGCTAAAACCTCACCAAAGGCTACTGGCTGGATGATATGTCAGCTAGTGTCAAAAATGCTTCTTCAATATGCTAAGCACACAAGCACAATTTCAAAAGGGCAACCGAAGCCGAGGATGCTATATTTCAAACAAAGTGCTCATGAAGCAATGCGCTAGTCCTTTTGGATCACATTCAAACGAATCATAAACAAACATTAGAGCCAATAAGCAAATGAGATTCAAAAACATAGTTTTACACATTGTCTAATTCATGTAATCCATTAGTCACAAAACCACAGTGGTTGCAGCCCAGTTATTGACTAGCATATCAAGGCATCCAGATGGCTATGATGGAAATATTACATTGGTGGCAGAGTCATTGTTGGATCAGCTGAAAGGCTATTATCTCTGAAGGATTAGACTGCTATAGATCCAGCTAATCACGGTTGGGTAACGAGCTGGCCTGCCTCCCCCGCTCCTAGACTTAGTTTGATTTAGGGAATTCACAAAATTAGCCTTTGTTTATTTTAACAGCAGTGATGGCAGGTTTTTGGTTAGAACTTGATTGGATCGGCTTGTGTGGCCTTATTTGGGATATTAGTGATACTCACTCAATGCATGTGCGTAACAATGTGACAAGTAAACATGGTTTGTGTTGATATATTCAAAAATAAAGCTGTAATTTTGTGGATTAAGTCTGTTTCTTGCTAGATGTATAATTCCTATCATCACAACATTGAATACATTTGATTTCAAATAATTGGTTATAGTGTTTGTGATCATGTCTCTCTAACTTCAATCGAACAACTGCAACAAATTCAGTAAACAGCACTTCAAACTATAACAGCCAACAGCTTTTAGCAGCTGCTCTTTCTTATAAACAATACTGAGTTTACACAGTACACAATATATCAATATGTTGCGAAACCTAGAATTCTTGAATGCAACACTTGACTGTATTTCCATTGATGGTTTCAGGGTGGTGTCACATCAACACTTAGCGATGACCTGAGTGAATGCTACACATCAGCCCAGGCCAATGGTGGCCATCTTGCCTACCCAGAAGCCTCCACTAGTACACAGGTCAATGGGAAGCAATCGCCTGAGGATTTTGAGCACATCATTCGCTCCATGGCTCAGGTAAAGACATGTTCGGATAAAACGCAAGCATTTCATACATTTTGAGTTATTTCATCACAACAAGTAACTTTCTTATAGATTCACATATTAAGAGGTACATATTTCATTATATAGTTGATTGTTTTTGTTTCATATGTTGTTGGTGGTACTATTTCCCTACATCCCTAGACTGTAAAAAAATCTCCAGAAATGTATCTTGATAATCACAAGTAAGTCTGGTTACACTCCCGGTCAATCTAGCTAAATATTCAAAGACAAGTGCGCACTACACTACACTGTGTTCAGTGTACACTCTTGAGGGGGGGGGTAAGAAGGAGGGCTAACGTGGAGAGTGTGTGATGTGTATGGGTACATTTGTGTGTGTGTGTGTGTGTGTGCGTGCGTGTGTCTCTAGGGGCGCTACGTGACGCGCATGGAGCTGGTGAAGCCACTGTCTGGGGGTCTGGGCTTCAGCGTGGTTGGCCTGAGGAGCGAGAACCGCGGGGAGCTGGGCATCTTCGTCCAGGAGATCCAGCCCGGGAGCGTGGCCCACTGGTATGGGAAAGTTAACAAGGGTCATCCCCAGCAGATAAATCTGGTTGAAATGACATCATTATAACCAGAAAGCCAGTTTTGCCTACTGGGTCAACCGTTGATTATCTAATGTGTTAGTGATGGGCTGGAACAAAATGCATGCCCGCCCTGTGCTGGGCAAATCTGGTTGTAATGAAGTCATTAAAACCAGAAACCCAGTTTTTGCACATTCCAGCTGAATCAACAGTTGATTATCTGATGTGTTAGTACTGGTCTGGAACAAAAACCTGCCCACCCTGCATCTCCCCAAGACTACTGTCTTTTTCGACCTGCATCTTTTCAACAGTGAGATTATCCTCAGTTCTAAGCCTTACAGCCCATAGATAATCAACTATTCAATAATGAATTTAGTTGCACTGAAGCCGCATCCTAATGAACTATGTTTGACCTCGAGTCATCAATGAAAACTTAACAATATAAGTCTTTAAAGGGATAGTTCACCCAAAATTACATATTGGACAAAACTACTAAAACGTTACCACTTACAGCTGCAATATGTAACTTTTTGGGCGACCTGACCTAATTCACTTAGAAATGTGTGTTATAGATCTCTCATTCTCATTGAAAGAAAGTTTAAGAAGCAGTAGATCTGTTCTATCTGTGCTATATCTATGCTTCAATATTTGTGATTATGGAAAATATATTTCACAGCAGTTTAGATGCTACAATAATTCTCTACACTATACTTGCTTGTTTTGTCACATAAACTGAAATTAAGTGAACTATTAGAATTTTAGCAACCAGGATGCCATACTGTAATTTTGGTGAACTATCCCTTTAGTTGATGTCTTGTTGGAATATTTTTTATCATGAGAATCCTCCTGTTCCCACAGCGATGGGAAGCTGAAGGAGTCAGACCAGATCTTGGCCATCAACGGTCAACCCCTGGACCAGACAGTGACCCACCAGCAGGCCATAGGCATCCTGCAGAGAGCATCTGAGTGCGTGCAGCTCACTATAGCCAGAGGACCCATTCCTCAGCTGGCCAGCCCCGTGGTGTCCCGTACCCCCTCCGCTGCCAGCACCCTGTCTGCCCACTCCAGTGCGGTGAGGGGAGTGCACACACAGAAGCTTGTGGAAGCATACACGTATATAAACACATTAGCACACACATGCACACTCACATTCTGTATACACACACACACACACACAGACTATAGTGTCTCACATTCCTGGGGGAGCTAGCATAATGCCTGACCTCTCTAGCGTGATGAGGAACACAGACACAAAAGCACCCCTTATACACAGACGGTTGTATAACGTTAATTCACTGGGGCACACACACAGCAATATTCAAATTCCTTCTTTGAGCACTTAACATATTCCTTCTCGCTCCTTGTGGCACAAAGAGCCTCAACGATGTATCTCTATCACCCTGTTCTGTGTAGTTTTCTTGACATCCTCCCAGGTGGTTCCTGGAATGATGTTTCTTCATTTCCTCTTCATTAGTCCTAGTTGTTCTCCTTGGACGGCATACCTCTCTTTTACCCTGAGGGCTACACCCTATATATAGTAACCGTCCTGTAGTGAATGTTTTGAGATGCGTATCTGACGCTGTGCTCTCTGTGTCCCTCCTTAGGCCCACTGGAATCATGTGGAGACCATGGAGCTGGTCAACGACGGGACGGGCCTGGGCTTTGGCATTGTGGGAGGAAAGACCACCGGTGTCATTGTCAAAACCATCCTGCCTGGAGGCATCGCTGATCAGGTGACTTCAATGTCATGGGTGCACCACACATTGGTATTTAGAAGTTTTGCAAGCAGGAACCAACTGGGCAAAAATGGTTTGAATCAATGTTTTTTTTACACGTTATTTCAACAACAACAACAACAAATCCATGTGATGATGTTGAATTAACGTGGAAAACTGATTGGATTTGCAAAAAGTCCTCAACATAAGGATTTCCCTAAATCCAATGTCAGGGTGACATGTTTGGTTGAATTCACGTTAGTTGACATCTCAACCAAATTTTTATAAAAAATAAATGTTGAACTGGCATCTGTGCCCAGTGGGGAAGCTTGGTTTTTGTAAGCCATACCTAATAGTAATAACCAACTTTCCTACCTTGTACTTAGGATGGGCATCTGCGCAGTGGGGACCACATCCTCAAGATTGGGGACACTGACCTATATGGCATGGGAAGTGAGCAGGTGGCTCAGGTACTGAGTTTTGTATTGAATTGACTACTGATAATGAGACTTGTCTGAGACTTTTAGACATACAACATTGAGACTTGACAAAAACTTCTCAATTGTATCCCCATTGTCCTGCTTTTTCTATGGTTCTATAAAGTATAGCCCTAAGTGACAAGTACAGTATTTAGTGTGTAATGCTGGTCTCAGTTGTTTTGTGATTGGTCCAGGTCCTGAGGCAGTGTGGTAACCGAGTGAAGTTGGTCATCACCAGAGGCCCTCCAGAGGAAACCGCCATCGTCCCAATGGTGTTGCCCACGGTCACAGAGCAACAGGTACGACAAGACAATCGTGTGGGTGGATGGGTAGGGGGGGGGAAGGGGGAAGATGAGGTGGTTTTATTAGGTTTGTTTCCTTAAAATTTTATATTTACTAATGACTAGGATAAAGGGCACGTGGTTCTGTCTCTCTTTTGTTCCAGCTCTCTTCCCCTCAGAGATGGGTATCCAATGAGAATAATTTGTGACACGTAACATCATCTGTGACTCAGCCTCAGAGGTCACAATGTTCCAAAAGGCTAACAACTGGAATTCGCTGTCCATTATCAAGCAGTATTAACCATGAACCTTATCAACATTCCATGACTCACACTCCCAAACTAGATTGTATATTCTTCTCTGTACACAGTCTCAGTACCCCATTGCTTAATGAATTTTTAGTTGACATTCATCAAATAAATAACATAACTCATCTGGCTGACAGAGTTGATGCATAGGTGAGGAATGCTTCTTGGTAAATTGGTAACAGCACGTGGAATTGGGGGAATTCGGCACCCGCGACTCGCCCCCTCCACTGTGCTCTCTGTCTGCCATTTTGTAGAATGTAGAAGCTGACTCACTCTTCCTCTGTCTCTTCACAGGGATACGAGGAAGAGGAGGCCGAAGCGTTCGACGTTGGGCTGACCAAGAACGCCCAGGGTCTGGGAATCACCATCGCCGGCTATGTGGGGGACAAAAATTCTGGTAAGACTTGGTAGCATTGTTTACTACTGGAAATAGTTTGGTTTTATTTATTTTCTAACTTATTCACTCTGCTTTGGATGGAATGAAACCACTTGGGAAGGAATTTACTTTAAAGAGTCCGATAGAATGTCTGGAGCAAAGAGCTATGTAGTGACACTGCCTCTTCTAGGGAAATTGTGAGTGTTTCTGACTTCTCTAGAACACTCAAACTGCAGATACAGTTAAAGGGCGTCTCTTGTACTGTATAAAGGATACTGCTTGTTTTAAGAACTTTATCCACACATGGTCATTGTGTCTATTTTGCCATTTTCAGAGCCCTCTGGTATTTTCGTGAAAAGTATAACTAAGGACAGTGCGGTAGAGCAAGACGGCCGGATCCATGTTGGGGACCAGATCATAGCTGTAAGTGTCTTAGACCATCCTCAACTTTTTATTTTGTTTTTTTATTGTAAATTTTAAAAATATATTTTCACTCTGACGTGAACAGATAGAGTGATGGAGGATGACAGTGGGGAGAGATGGATAGAGATTGTGAAGTCAGCCAGATTTGAACCTATGCCAACACTAGTGGCCCTAAGCGCTAGACCACATCAAGCCACACCCTTCAGATTTTTTTATCGGCTGTTATGTCAATTTAAATTCCATGCCAAAGTATAAAATAAAGTGTGCAAGGATATTTGTCTCTCATTTTGAATAATATGGAGCTTTATCTATAGATAATGTGGGGAGAGAATAATCTCCCATATTTGAATAATTTATCTTCAGCTGAGATTTATACACACTGTTCCAAGGCCGTTACGGTGACCGTATTACCGCCACACCGGCGGTCATGGCGGCAGTCAAATTCCATGTGACCATTTAGTCACGGTAATTAGGCTTCTCCAAGCTCTGATGCTGCTGATGGTCATTAGTAGTCTACCAAACTTGTTAACTGCCTGGTACTCAACACTCTATTGTCCCTCTAATCACTCTGACATCAATGCAAATGTAATCAAAAATCGAATCAAATACTTAATGAGAGCCCATTAGCTCATGTTGCGCAACATTTCTATAGGCTATGCAATTGAGTGAGAGAACAGAGTGATGGCCTCTATTAAAAATAGTATTATTTTAATGAATAGTATTATCAGCTTTCTATAGGCTGGGCCTACTGTATTTCTTTTTCAACTTTTCTAATATTAAGCACATTGCTTCTCTTTATAACAGGAGTATAGCCTACCTGGCTGGCATTGAAAATGAACCACGGGAAAAGCGTCCTCCATTCGCTATTTTCGAGACAGGTGCATGAAAACGGTCCATTCTAAATCAAAACAAATTTCACACATACAGTACCAGTCAAAAGATTGGGCACACCTACTCATTCCAGGGTTTTTCTTTATTTAAAAAAATGTCTACATTGTAGAATAATAGTGAAGACATCAACACTATGAAATAACACATATGGAATCATGTAGTAACCAAAAAAGTGTAAAACAAATCAATATATATTTTATATTTAAAATTCTTCAAGGTAGCCACCCTTTGCCTTGATGACAACTTTGCACACTCTTGGCATTCTCTCAACCAGCTTCGTGAGGTAGTTGCATCCTGGATTTGGTCGGTCTTCAGTTGTAGCCTGTGTGAAAGACCCGATCACGTGACTGCATTGGCTATTAAGAATTTAGCTATCCTAGACAGCCATGTGAGTTAGAGGTGCTTCGGAGCACGTATGCGGGAAAAGGTAATTATTATATTCAACCCAGGGGCACAACGGCCACTGGATTTTTTTTTAGGGGGCATTACAAAGGGGATGCCGCCCGGAAATTGCTTGTCAAATTGTGAATGAGAGACTGATGAAATGTGTGCTGCCTGCGCAAGAAACCAAGCAGAGTTCATGCTTTTACATGCAACTTTTTTCAAATCATCATTAGTCGCATAATGCAGCCTTAGAATGTGTAAAAAATACAAACGTTGGGCTATATGTTTTGATCACAACTAAAGCATAAATAACTATAAATTAATTATATAGCAAGACCTGTTTCTTTGTTAACTTCTCAAGACAGAATAGCCACATGTGCGCACTCCCTCAAATCTTTTGGAGAATTTATTTTATTTTATTCAGCTATGTTCAATTGTATTCTTCATACTATAAATTAATGCCACGGAATTCTAAGCAAATCTTGTCTGTTAAATGAACTAGTGTAGCCCACAGCCATATGGCATAGCCAGATCAGGTCCTAACATAAGGACAACTCCGAGTATACTATTCTGTTCTTCTTTATATCATTTATTGGGATGGTATAGGCTATATTACATTGATTTATTATACTTTTTAAAAATGTAGATGTTCCAAAGGTAAGAATGAGTGGCTTGTAGACAGGAAATGCAAAAAAAATAAATCAAAATTCATTAACAGTCAATTACCGTGAGACCGGCAGTTATTTTCTTGACAATCACCGGCTGACATAATGTCATGACCGTCACAACTCTAGTCATGACCCTAAATTGAGCATTTACTATTAATGCAAAACCCTTTCTGTGTTACATCCTGAATAAATTAATGGATTTGAAGCATGAGCAAATCTTCCATCATGATTTATTTTCTTGTTGTGATGTAGGTTTGTCTATTGGGTGGTACTATTTCTGTGTGTATGGGTGTGCCTGGTATGGGTGTGCTTGTGAGCTTGCTTTCCTATTTGTGTGTTGTCCTGAGAATGTATCCCATAGATTTGGATAGACGACTCACGTGCCACAAAGGCTGTTTAAGTATGGAGAAAGATCTCATTGACGCTTTCCATGCTGTCACAGAAGCCAACATGACAAAGATGCAAAGAGCACTCTAAGCACTCTATTCAAGTCCATGATGTATCCAGGTGGACGGTAATAACATCCAGGGCTACACCAACCAGCAGGCCGTGGAGGTGCTGAGACACACGAGCCAGACAGTTCACCTGAAGCTGATCAGGCGAGGCTTCCGTCCAGAGGATATCCCACCCGCTGTGGTGCCCAGTGTGCTCGTAGTCTCACCAACCCCAGGGGGCAGAGACACGACACTGGAGAGGACGGATGTTGTGGACGCCACCACTCAAGGTACCTGTAGTTCATTAGGGGCGGCTGGGTAGCCTAGTGGTTAGAGCGTTGGACTAGTAACCTGAAGGTTGGAAGTTCAAATCCCAGAGCTGTCCTCTTGCTCCCCCCCGAGCTGACAAGGTACAAATCTGTCGTTCTGCCCCTGAACAGACTGTTCCTAGGCCGTCGTTGAAAATAAGAATTTGTTCTTAACTGACTTGCCTAGTTAAATAAAGGTAAAATAAAAAAATTTGGCAGGAAATGGAAGAAAACTGACAGGGAGGGACTACCTGGATTTGTCCAATTAAAAAACACACTCTATTGGGTTTTCCGCTGCAAAGCGTTTTAACATGTTTTCAATGGCGTGCCCTTATGAACATGACCATGACAACTGCATATTTGATTGAGAGTCACATATACAGTGGGGCAAAAAAGTATTTAGTCAGGCACCAATTGTGCAAGTTCTCCCACTTAAAAAGATGAGAGAGGCCTGTAATTCTCATCATAATTATTTTCAACTATGACGGACCAAATGAGAAAATAAATCCAGAAAATCACATTGTAGGATTTTTAATGATTTTTTTTGCAAATTATGGTGGAAAATAATTATTGGGTCAATAACAAAATACTTTGTCATTGCTCACAAAGGGTATATAACAGAGGTCAAACGTTTTCTGTAAGTCTTCACAAGGGTTTCACACACTGTTGCTGGTATTTTGGCCCATTCCTCCATGCAGATCTCCTCTAGAGCAGTGATGTTTTGGGGCTGTTGCTGGGCAACACGGACTTTCAACTCCCTACAAAGATTTTCTATGGGGTTGAGATCTGGAGACTGGCTAGGCCACTCCAGGACCTTGAAATGCTTCTTACGAAGCCACTCCTTCGTTGCCCGGGCAGAGGCAAAACACAGTGCATATATACACTACCGTTCAAAAGTTTTGGCTCACTTAGAAATGTCCTTGTTTTTTAAAATAACATCAAATTGATCAGAAAAACAATGTAGACATTGTTAATGTTGTAAATTACTATTGTAGCTGGAAACAGCAGATTTTTTATGGATCATCTACATAGGCGTACAGAGGCCCATTATCAGCAACCATCACTCCTGTGTTCCAATGGCACGTTGTACTAGCTAATCCAAGTTTATCACTTTAAAAGGCTAACTGATCATTAGAAAACCCTTTTGCAATTATGTTATCACAGCTGAAAACTGTTGTTCTGATTATAGAAGCAATAAAACGGCCCTTCTTTAGACTAGTTAAGTATCTGGAGCATCAGCATTTGTGAGTTCGATTACAGGCTCAAAATGGCCAGAAACAAAGACATTTCTTCTGAAACTCGTCAGTCTGTTATTGTTCTGATAAATGAAGGCGATTTTATGCAAGAAATTGCCAAGAAATTGAAGATCTCGTACAACACAACGCTGTGTACTACTCCCTTCACAGAACAGTGCAAACGGGCTTTAACCAGAATAGAAAGGAGTGGGAGGCCCCGGTGTACAACTGAGCAAGAGGACAAGTACATTAGTGTCTAGTTTGAGAAACAGACACCTCACAAGTCCTCAACTGGCAGCTTCATTAAATAGTACCTGCAAAACACCAGTCTCAACGTCAACTGTGAAGAGGCGACTCCAGAATGCTGGCCTTCTAGGCAGAGTTGCAAAGTAAAAGCCATATCTCAGACAGGCCAATAAAAATAAAAGATTAAGATTGGCAAAAGAACACAGACTCTGGACAGAGGAACTGATTTTAGATCAGTACTGCTATTCTGAGAAGCTTGAAACGTACAGCCCGTGATCACATCCCTGGTGACGCTGCAGGGCTATGCCTACTTGAGGACAGTACACATAACCACAACATTGCCCTAACTTTAATTGCCTCTATCTACGTAAGGATGGTGAAGCTTCTCTCTACTTGCATCTTCTCACCACAACCACAGCTCCAGATTTAGAAGGCTGCGCGCTCCGCCCTGCGCGCTCCGCCCTGCTTTAGGAAACCCTGAACTCCTTTAACCTGTAATTGGGCCTGCCTCATACGAACCCCAGTAAACATACGCATAGGAAAATGCATGGCAAAATCAAGTCACATTTTATTGGTCGCATACACATATTTAGCAGATGTTATTGCGGGTGTAGTGAAATAACACAAAAATACACATAAATCTAAAAGTACAAACGCACATGTGCATGCTCACACACACACACTCTTGCGCACACTCACACACACTACCCATAAAAGCACAACCCGTGACGACATAGCCAGCATGTTCGGAGCTGGAACCAGGACTAACTAAAGCAGACCTCTGATGTGTTTGTGTCTTTACCATACAAGACACGATGCACAACCCATGCCATCATAACCACCATGTTTGGGCTGGGAGCAAGATGACTTAACCAAGAGCTCTGCAAGTGTGTATGTGTGTATTGATGTGTATATATTGTGTACCCCGGTGCAGGTAAGAAACAGTGCCAGGCATTGAGTGAGGAATCTGATGTCACCAACGTGAAGGATCAGTTAACTGAGAAGACCAGAGACGGTAAGTGAATCCACTCCCCTGTTATCTGGGGTCCTTTACTAAGTATAGCTAATGGATTGGAATCTGTTTAAAGTATGCTATTGTTGTGAGGACTGGTTTTAGGCTACTGTGCATTTCAAAAGAATTGAACCAATGCATCTGTAGATGCTCAACAAACTATTAATGCATGTCTATAGATGTTTCCCCTGTTGTAATTCAGCAAAAATGTTGTTGACGCGGGTTTGATCGCCTGTTGATAGTTTGTTGAGCATCTACAGATGGACTATCCAAATGAAGTGTTACATATATATATATATATATATATATATATATATATATATATATATATATATAGAAGTGGTTCTTAAAGTAAGGCCTAAACTCTTTCAAGTAGTGCGTTTGGAGTTGTCCAACTGTAGCCTACCGCTGTGACTCATTGAGTCTGAATCAATCAGATGGGACATAGTAGTTGGTTGAATGTACTTTATACGTCATTCTATTTAAGTCTACACTGAGTGTACAAAACATTAGGAACACCTTCCTAATATTAAGTTGCACTCCCTTTTGCCCTCAGAATAGCATCAATTCCACAGGGAAAGCTTTTGACACCTTGACTCCAATGCTTCCCACAGTTGTGTCAAGTTGGCTGGAAATCTTTTATCTTGCCCATTCACCCTCTGAAAGGAACACATACACTACTGTACAAAAGTTTGGGGTCACTTAGAATTGTCCTTGTTTTTGAAAGATAATCACTTTTTTTCTCCATTAAAATAACATCAAATTGATCAGAAATACAGTGTAGACATTGTTAATGTTGGAATTGACTATTGTAACTGGAAATGGCTGCTTTATTTTGAATGGAATATCTACATTATCAGAAACCATCACTCCTGTGTTGGTATGGCACGTTGTGTTAGCTAATCCAAGTTTAGCATTTTAAAAGGCTAATTGATCATTAGAAAACCCTTTTGCAAATGTGTTAGCACAGCTGAAAACTGTTGTCTGATTAAAGAAGCAATACAACTGGCCTTCTTTAGACTAGTTGAGTATTTGTAGCATCAGCATTTGTGGGTTCGATTACAGGCTCAAAATGGCCAGAAACAAAGACCTTTCTTCTGAAACTCGTCAGTCTATTGTTCTGAGAAATTAAGGCTATTTCATGCGAGAAATTTCCAAGAAATTGAAGATCTCGTACAACGCTGTGTACTACTCCCTTCACAGTACAGCGCAAACTGGCTTTAACCAGAATAGAAAGAGGAGTGGGAGGCCCCGGTGCACAACTGAGCAAGTGGACAAGTACAATTTCTCAACTGGCAGCTTCATTAAATAGTACCCGCAAAACACCAGTCTCAAAGTCAACATTGAAGAGATGACTCCGGGATGCTGGCCTTCTAGGCAGAGTTCCTCTGTCCAGTGTCTGTGTTCTTTTGCCCATCTTAATCTTTTATTTTTATTGACCAGTCTGAGATATGGCTTATTCTTTGCAACTCTGCCTTAAAGGCCAGCATCCCGGAGTCACCTCTTCACTGTTGACGTTGAGACTGGTGTATTGCAGGTACTATTTAATGAAGCTGCCAGTTGAGGACATTGGAGTCATCTGTTTCTCAAACTAGACACACTAATGTACTTGTCCTCTTGCTCAGTTGTGCAACGGGGCCTCCCACTTTCAAATACAAGGACATTTCTAAGTGACCCCAAAACTTTGAACGGTAGGGTACATCTGAATTGTATCAATGCTTAAAAATACTAATTTAACCGCTCTCCTTCCCTTCATCTACACTGATTGAAGTGGATTTAACAGGTGACATCAATAAGGGATCAAAGGTTTCACCTGAATTCACCTGGTCAGTCTGTACTGGAAAGAGCTAGTGTTCTTAATGTTTTTTACACTCATTGTATGGTATGTTGATGTTTTTAAGAAGCAAAGCTAACAGAGGATGAGGAGTTAGAGCTGAAGAAGAAGTGGCAGGAGACTCTCGGCCCCAGCAAGGAAGTAGTGGTGAGTTAACAGAAGTAACATCCACCCAAACAGCCTGTCTCAACCATGTATCTTTTAGTAGTACATTTTGCTGTTTTACACATTATATTGCAATTGTATAGATGGAAAAGCACTGGTTGCAGAATAAAAACATTATTGTATGTGTTGTAAATAAAAAATATTGTTAGTTAAAAAAAAATACTATATTGCCACACTTGGTAAATTGAATGCTGATCATTATAGGACAATTTCATAAGATGTGCAAAAGCATCTTTTTTTTTTTTACTGTGAAAAAGCTTCATAGTATTTTTGTGCCAACTGAGTTGTGCCCACCTGTTGTGCCCATGACAGGTTGCCCAAGTGGAGAAGTTCAGTGAGAGCAGTGGTCTGGGAATCAGTCTGGATGCCAACAGCGGGCACCACTACATCCGCTCCGTCCTGCCGGAGGGGCCAGTGGGACGCTGTGGGAAACTCTTCAGTGGGGACGAACTGCTCGAAGTAAGGGACACCGCCAATAGTGAGAACATGATGAACAACCGTTAGCCTGGAACTTACTTAGTGCACAAATTCTTCAACCACTGATATCAAATTGGAAAGTGCCTAAATTCCTTGGATATATGTAGAGTTTACCGTGAATAGGATCTCTGCGAGCGTGGGAACATTGCCTTTAAAAACAGCAATGCCCTATAACCTTTAATCGGATTGAATCCTGGCATGAGTGACTCAAGATAAGTGTTGACCATTGGAGGTGTGTGCCCACCCCTCTCAGGTTAATGGAATATCCCTGATTGGTGAGACCCACAAGGAAGTGGTGAGCATTCTGAAGGAGCTGCCTGTCTGTGTCTACATGGCCTGCTGTAGGCCCGCCCCTCTCCTGAAGAGTGACAGGGATTCTGGCCAACTGGGGTTGGATGAATTTGCTACTGAACCTATAATGAAGGTACTTCCCCACTCTGCTTTGATGTTCTTGATCATAAGTTGTTAGTGAAAAAACTCACCTGCTATGGATTTACATTATTTGCCATCGCATGGTTGGAGAGTTATTTATCCAGTAGAACCCAGAGAGTGTTCTTCAATGGAAGCTTTTCTAACATCAGATATGTACAGTGTGATGTCCCTCAGGGCAGTTGCCTTGGGCCTTTCACTCTTTTATATTTTTACAAATAATTTGCCACTGGTCTTACATGAAGCTGGAATTAATATGTATGCTTATGATTCCACACTCTACATGACAGCACCCAAAGGGAGTGAGCTCACTGACATTCTAAATAGGAAGTTATGGTCAGTATCAGAATGGGTCATTAATAGCAAACTGGTCTTAATTACATCTAAAACTAAAAGCATTGTATATGGTTCAAAACTTTCTCTACGACCTAAACCTCAACTGGAGTTGTGCATAAAGGGTGTGACCATTGAGCAAGTTGAGGAAGCTACACTCCTAGGTATAACATTGAATGGTCAATTATCATGGTCAAGTCATTTTACTTTACTGTACTAGTTATTCAGGCTCTGGTCTTGTCCCATCTTGATTACTGTCCAGTAATATAGTAAAGTGCAGCAAAGAAAGACCTAGCAAAGCTGTAGCTGGCTCCAAGCAGAGCAGCACGCTTTCCCCTTAACTGCTCATACAGAACTAACAATAACAACATACATGGCAGTCTTTCCTGGTTGAGTGTTGACGAGAGATTAACTGCAGACAATTCCAGATTGTTTGCATAATCAAATAACCTACAGCTCAGACACCCATACAGTTGAAGTCGGAAATTTACATACACTTAGGTTGGAGTCATTTGAAACTTGTTTTTCAACCTCTCAACAAAACTATAGTTTGCAACTGCACATGGGGACAAAAATTTTACTTTTTGGAGAAATGTCCTCTGGTCTGATAAAACAAAAATATAACTGTTTAGCCATAATGACCATCGTTATGTTTGGAGGAAAAAGGGGGAAGCCTGCAATCCCAACTGTGAAGCACGGGGGTGGCAGCATCATTTTGTGGGGGTGCTTTGCTGCAGAAGGGACTGATGCACTTCACAAAATAGATGGCATCACGAGGAAGGAAGATTATGTGGATATATTGAAGCAACATATCAAGACATCATCAGGAAGTTAAAGCTTGGTCGCAAATGGGTCTTCTAAATGGACAATGTCCCCAAGCATACTTCCAAACTTATGGCTTAAGGACAACAAAGTCAAGGAATTGGAGTGGCCATCACAAAGCCCTGACCTCAATCGCATAGAAAATGTGTGGGCAGAACTGAAAAAGCGTGTGCTAGCAAGGAGGCCTACAAACCTGACTCAGTTACACCAGCTCTGTCAGGAGGAATGGGCCAAAATTCACCCAACTTATTGTGGGAAGCTTGTGGAAGGCTACCTGAAATGTTTGACCCAAGTTAAACAATTTAAAGGCAATGCTACCAAAATACTAATTTGAGTGTATGTAAACTTCTGACCCACTGGGAATGTGATGAAAGAAATAAAAGCTGAAATCTTTCTCTCTACTATTAATCTGTCATTTCACATTCTTAAAATAAATTGGTGATCCTAACTGACCGAAGACAGGGATTTTTTACTAGGATTAAATGCCAGGAATGGTGAAAAACTGAGTTTAAATGTATTTGGCTGGGCCTCCCGGGTGGTGCAGTGGTCTAAGGCACTGCAGTGTTAGCTGTGCCACCAGAGACTCTGGGTTCGAGCTCAGGCTCTGTCGCAGCCGGCCGCGACCGGGAGGCCCATGGTAAAAAAGAAAAGCCATATGACTCCTGAAAAGCCATATGACTCCTGAAAAGGGAATCAAATGGCTACCCGGACTATTTGCATTCACCCCCCAGCCGCGTTTTCACGCTGCTGCTCCTCTTGGTTTATTATCTATGCACAGTCACTTTACCTCTACCTCAATGTACATATTACCTCAATTACCTCAACTAACCTTTGCCCCCACACATTGACTCTGTACCGGCACCCCCTGTATATAGCCTCGCTACTGTCATGTTATTGTTGCTCTTTAATTACTTATTTTTTGTATATTTATTTTCTACGTTCAATTTATTTGAGTAAATACTTTCTTAGCACTTATTTTTCTTAAAACTGCATTGTTGGTTAATAGCTTGTAAGTAAGCATTTCACTGTAAGGTCTACTACACCTGTTGTATTTGGCGCATGTGACAAATACAATTTGATTTGACACTTTAAACCCCCTATGCAGCTTTGAGACCATTCATTCAAAGTCATTGAGATCTCTTCTTCTAGCCAAGGTAGCCAAAATAATGGGCAACTGGGCATTTGTATATATGACCCTGATCCTGATGGGATGTTTTAATTGCTCAGTTAAATCAGGAACCACACTTGTGTGGAAGCACCTGCTTTAAATATACTTTCTATCCCTCATTTACTCAGGTGTTTTCTTTGTTTATGTTTTCTTTATTTTAGATGCTGTTGACATTACCATTATTACATACTGTATTTTTTAAACTGTCAGTGTTCCAGTAACTGTCATAGCATAGTCAATGCTTACTAGCCTAAACATAATGCAATATAAAATGCATGTTTGGGGTCAATACAGATTTCAATTCAGTCATATATTTTGTTCATTTTAGCAAGTGAAATGTTTAGGAAGTGATTTGAAAACTGAAGATAAAGCCAGAAAGTCCTTCACAAAATGGTAGGTGTTGGACATACAGTAGCATACAGTAAACACTTTTTTTCCCCCCACCCCTTGATATTGAATGGCTGTTTTGGGAATCGACATCAGTAAGTCCTCCTACTTCACTCCTCCACCCTCATCCATTAGTTTAACACAGTCTGTCCAATGCTCTGCCGGGCCTCCAGATTGGCAATGATGACGGATTAAGATTTAGGATTAGGGAGGACGCTGACTCTTTATTAACACCAATCCATGTAAAGTAATATCTCCGGTACTGTGACAATACATGAGATAAGGCAATTAGTAGCCAGGGACACAAAGGAAACCTGCATTTGAATTCTCCTCAGCTCATCAGATGCCTCAGTTCAGGGGAAAAAAATAAAACATACAGCACTTCTGCTTAGCATCCAAAGATTCCCTTTAATGTGCTGCCAAAGATCTTATGAAAAGGTACTCGTGGAATACCAGCAGCCTATGGGCTCGGAGTTGGTGAGGAATGCGTGCACTGGGATGATATCGAGGGTTTATCTCTGCAGATACAGGGAGACCTCGGCAGTTTCCTGGTTTTCGAAGGTTCCGAGGGGGTGGCGACGAGGGAAAATGTAACGGATGAGACACTCGGAGCTCCTTTGGCCATGTGGGAGACAGAGATACAGGACATTGAGCTGGAGAAGGGTGAGAGCGGACTGGGATTCAGCATCTTGGACTACCAGGTGAGATTTCTGATTTGGAATTCTGGGAATGATTATCATAGGAATGATACGCTTTTGTTGTGGGTCGTTCCTGTCTTCTTACTTTGGGAGGAAGTGGTCACGTGAGCTTTAGGGCCGTTGCCCACCTGGAAATGAAGTTCAACAAATAGCATAAGTGACTAAATATACTGCAGTGCGCTGTTTTTTTCCATGTAGATTGAAACTAAGTTGCTTACTCTTGTTTTTGTTAAAAGTAATAACTTGTGATTTACAGAACATTCAGAATAAACAAATCCTCCAAATAAAAGTGAATGATACATTTTCATCCTTGTTGGTATAATGGATTATCTGTTGAGTGCATCCATTGACATCACTGACACAGATCTTGTCGTAGGACCCAATGGATCCTGCCAAGACTGTGATTGTGATTCGCTCTCTGGTGTCTGAAGGAGTGGCAGAACAGGATGGCAGGCTATTGCCAGGTGACCGGCTCATGTTCGTCAACAGCACCAACCTGGACAACGCCAGTCTGGAGGACGCTGTCCAGGCATTGAAGGGGGCTAACATCGGCACGGTCCACATTGGGGTGGCCAAACCACTACCTGTAAGGAAACCCTATTGTGAGGTCTGTCCTATGGAGAGACTAGTGAGGTGTGTGTGTGTGTGCGTGCGTCCGTGTTTTATATGTACAGTGAGCTCCAGAAGTATTGGGACAGTGACCGTTCTTGTTTTGGCTATGTATTTGAAATGATGCAATGACTACGAGGTTAAAGTGCAGACTGTCAGATTTAATTTTTCCATATCATGTGTACCGTTTAAAATTACATCACTTTTTGTACATAGTCCCTTCATTTTAGGGGACCGAAAGTCATTATTGCGTGCCAGGAATGTGGGACCAAATACTACACTTCTTGACTACTTTAATACACACAAGTGAATTAGTCCCAATACTTTTGGTCCCCTAAAATGGGGGGAACATGTACACAAAGTGCTGTAGTTTCTAAACCGTTCACCTGATATGGATGAAAATACCCTCAAATTAAAGTTGACAGTCTGCACTTTAACCTCATAGACTTTGTATCATTTCAAATCCAAAGTGCTGGAGTACAGCGTCACAACAACAAAACATGTCACTGTCCCAATACTTTTGGAGCTCACTGTATATGAGCGTTTGTGTGTGTGTGTGGGCACTCAGCATTTGTGTGCGTTTTCTCTCCGGTGTGTGGCCACCCAATAATGAGGGCTCATCTTACAGATGTCTTGAATTTTTCATGCTGAGACAGTAGAGTTAGGCTACATGCTAATGCTGACATATTCACCTCTAAGCTCCCTGGCAACAGCATAGGGCAGCACAAATATCTCTGCCTTTTGTGTCATATTGCTTTATTATTGCATTTTGAGCCACCTTGGAGTCCGTGTACATAAATGCATTGAGGCAGCTGTCAAAATAAGGGTTTTCCCACAAACATATTCACCACCTGAGGGATTGCTTGTCTAGTCTTTCTGTGAAAATTGGTTGCATTCTTTCAGCTTCAGAGTTATATTTCTCTATTGGGCTTGCCATTAGATTATGATGAGAACATACAGTAAGTTCTGGCTCTGATGTCAAGGTTGTTGCATGTCCAGTGGATTACGTTGTTTTTGTGAAGCCTCTGGAGTTATCGAGCTTTCCTGCAGCTCCTGGAATGTGTTATTTTTTTTTTTGAGGGAGGGGGGGTGTTATTTTTGTTGTATTGCTTCTCAAAATTGAGTTTGACTGGTATAAGCCTCTAATAGCTTCTCCAATCTTTCTCTCTTTTCTCTATATCTCTCGCTCGCCGGGCATTGCGCTAGATACAATCAAGATTAAACAGCCCATTTAAAGCAATCTGTGGCAAAACTCCAAGAAATTATCTCGTTTGAAGTCCTTTGGAAATCAAATAACCAAGTACAACTTGTCACCAAACTATTACAAAAGTAGAGACCAAACCATGGAGACCAAATCAAGCCAATAAAACTCACACTCCTTTCGCTACTAACAACCTCAACAAAACATTTTAACAACTCCAATCAAATTTGGCTTGGAATTTGTAGACAATGATTGGAATTTCCTATGTGTTTGGATATTTTCCATTTACAGCCCTGTCTCCACAGCCATACAATGAAGAGGGCACTCCGTCGTCATTCTCGGGAATCTGTTCTTTTATATTCAATGCTCTGCTGGTTAAAGAGAGAGAGGAGGAGCCAGCAGAGGGCCACCGTTTCTGGGCAGAGCCTGCATTGGTTAGTTGCCGTTGGGGACAAGTCAAACGAATCAATGAAATTGAGGGACAAGGAAAAAACCAACCAATCAAAATTAGACACATGGTAACCATTGTGACTTCTAAAATGCGTCCTTTAAAATATTCTATCAAGGGAATTTAATTTAATTTGTAACTCTAATCAAATTTGAGCAACAAAAAACAATATATCCTTTTGAAATGGCTCTGATGGCACCCACACAGCTATCTGTGATTGGATAGCTCATCCATGGCATAGAGAGACATATTCCCCATCCAATTCACTACATTGACATTCTTTAATGCAGATTGACTCCAATGAGGTAGACCTGACCGACGAGAGGGTGTTGGCGCATCGCTTCTCTGGCGAGGAGGATGACACCTTCCAGGCATCCATGATTGCCCTCCATGGCAGCAACTGCAGCGCTGACCTGTCCTACCAGATGATCTTGCAGTCCTCCACACCCAAGGTAGGCCAACAAACTTGCACTGTGGCTAGCTAAGTCAATTTTAAAGCCATTACAGTCAGCAATTTTAGAAAGCTTGTTTCAAAGCAAAAGCAGTATCGGTATGGTCATGTCATTTATTTGAATTTCATTGGAGCAATTGGAAGCTGCTGCCTTTTTCACTAAGAAAACTCACGTAATCAAAATAAGTTAGCACAGTACTTCTAATGTACTTCTATCTATAGTTGTTTACCTTCTTCAAAATGGCGGCTATATTGAAGTGATACAAAGTTTATTTGGTTGTTAACCCCTTTGCATGTACTGTATGTTGCCTGTTTTTGTTGTTGAGCTTTGTCATGGAGTACTGGCCCCAGACTCCTTATGGATGAATGGTTGAGTGTTTTTTAGATTAGTATCTACCTATATACTGCACTGAACCGTAACAAGATATGACTACCCTATTAGAATTAAATGGTCTGTTGCGTGCTTCAGTCCTGCTCTCAGCATTTCTGCTTGTTACAGTTCTTCCAAATAGTTTGTTCTCCCAGGGATTTCTTTTTCCAAGTTTTATATTGCCATCTCAGATGCTTAAGGAATCGCTGAAGAGATTCATTGCAGCACAGTCCGGGCCTCATGAAATATATCTAGGATGATAATAAAGAGATATTTGGTGCATCGCACACTCTAAAACAGGATCATCTGTAATTATCGCTATTCCCCATCTGTCACTGATGGCTTTTCAATGGCTCATTACGAGGAGTGCAGAACGGCGACCGAGGTAGACGAAAACCCCCCAGTTGGGTGATTGTGAAACTAACGAGGTGTAACCTCCATTTTGGCTCGTCTGGTTTGTTTTACCTACATAGCGGAGTGCTCGTCTGGACTTGTTGACCGAACATCCCTTCGTGACGTTGTCCTGCCTCGCAGACGACACTGAACCCTTTTCCCCGGAGGAGAAGCCCATCGCTTTCCCCCTGCCCAGGAGTATTGGAAGTCACACCCTAATGATTGACAACAACACACTAGCTATCTCCGATCAGTACCTGGCGCATCAATTAACCCAATTGGAGCCGTCAGATCTGTCGAACTCGTGCAGTCCGTACACTGACCCCGAGCCCGGTTTGAATGATTTGGGGGAGCCAATGCAGTCTCTTCGTTTTCCGGTGGAGCCCACCATGGCCGTTGCAGACATAGGGGAGATGGAATGCTTAATGAAGGTAAACCAGCCTTCATCTAAAGAGCTGTGCCATCTGTCGGTTTGCCATCAAATGTCATTAAGTGTGCCTCATAATCAAACAATCATGTGTAAATTGGTCATCAGGAACTTGAAATGCAACAAGTTACGTTTAACAAATGTTGAAATGCTGTACGACTCTTCACAGGCCAATGTGAAATTAATTGGATTTACGAGAATAATGGCTAGTATGTTTTGTCTAACCAGTTTTAAACATTCAACTTTTTACTAGAATTGAATTTCTAGGTATTACATGCCGAAGGTAATGGCATAACAGAAAAAAAATTCAGATAAATCCCTTCCTTACCTTGTATGTTTGATTCCCTGGCCTTTACTAATCGTTCCCACGTAACCTCCCTGGTAGTTTAGATTAGCTCTATTTCATTCTGTCACAATTATTTTATTTACATTTTGTACCAAAACTTCCTCCATAGAAAATATTTTATAATTTAAACTCAATGTCATTCTGTCACCATTTGGATTTTGTACCATTAGAAAATATAAAGAAATGTGATTAATGAATACTTTTTATTGAATCGTCATTCTCAAGGGGGATGAGCCATCTGTAAAGCAGTCCAAAGAGGAAGGGGACAAGATTAGAACCACTGGGAGTAATTTTGAAAGGACAATCACTGTTGTCAAGGGCAACTCCAGTCTCGGTTTGTATTAATACTTTGGCAATATGCTGTATATTCCTATATTTCTTTTTCTAAATGTCAGCCTTGATGAGAAATTGCTGTTAAGAGAACAGCGTTCACTTTTTAATAAATCATTCCTCTTTACAACAAAAATTTTTATGTAAATAATGCAATATCTGTTGCATTATGGTCTTTCTGTCTGTTAAGGTTGTTGGATATTAACTATGATATTATCTATGTGGATCTCCAGCGCATCAACATTATTAACACATGATTAAAGATTGAACACATTGCACATAAATGTGGGGGAATGTATTACGTATAGGTTCCAGGTCTTTGAGAATGTTGTCTTTGTGTCTACCTTACAGGAATGACGGTGAGCGCCGTCAAGGATGGCTTGGGGATGCACATCCGCAGCATCATCCACGGAGGCTCCATCAGCCGAGACGGCCGTCTGGGGGTGGGGGACCTCATCCTGGCCATCAACGGCGAGCCCACGGCCAACCTGACCAATACACAGGCCCGCGCCATGCTCCGGAGACACTCCCTCATCGGGCCAGACATGGGGTAAGGACCCGGGCTATGCACTATGTTCAGTGTTTTGGAACCTTGTCCTTGGAAACCTGTTATATATGGTTTCACTATAGGCCTTTGTTAAAATATCCCAACTACAGCATATACAGTTGAAGTCAGAAATGTACATACACTTACACTCGTTTTTCAACCTCTCCACAAATTTCTTGTTAAAAAGTCACAGTTTTGGCAAGTCGGTTAGGACTTCTACTTTGTGCATGACACAAGTAATTTTACCAACAATTGTTTACAGGCAGATTATTTCACTTATAATTCACTGTATCACAATTCCAGTGGGTCAGTAGTTTACATACACTAAGTTGACTGTGCCTTTAAACAGCTCGGAAAATTCCAGAAAATGATGTCATGGCTTTAGAAGCTTCTGATAGGCTAATTGACATAATATGAGTCAATTGGAGGTGTACCTGTGAATGTATCTCAAGGCCTACCTTCAAACTCAGTGCCTCTTTGCTTGACAAAAATATAAAGAAATTAGCCAAGACATCAGAAAAAATTATTGTAGACCTCCACAAGTCTGGTTCATCCTTGGGAGCAATTTCCAAACGCCTGAAGGTACCACGTTCATCTGTACAAACAATAGTACGCAAGTATAAACACCATGGGACCACACAGCCGTCATACCACTCAGGAAGGAGATGCGTTCGTTCTGGTGAAAAGTGCAAATCAATCCCAGAACAACTGCAAAGGACCTTGTGAAGATGTTGGAGGAAACGGGTACACAAGTATCTATATCCACAGTAAAACTAGTCCTCTAGCGACATAACCTGAAAGGCCACTCAGCAAGGAAGAAGTCATAAAAAAGCCAGACTACAGTTTGCAACTGCACATGGGAAAAAATATTGTACTTTTTGGAGAAATGTCCTCTGGTCTGATGAAACAAAAATAGAACTGTTTGGCCATAATGACCATCGTTATGTTTGCAGGCAAAAGGGGGGAGCTTGCAGGCCGAAGAACACCATCACAACCGTGAAGCACGGGGGTGGCAGCATCATGTTGTGGGGGTGCTTTGCTGCAGGAGGGATTGGTGCACTTCACAAAATAGATGTCATCATGAGGAAGGAGAATTATGTGGATATATTGAAGCAACATCTCAAGACATCAGTCAGGAAGTTAAAGCTTGGTTGCAAATGGGTCTTCCAAATGGACAATGTCCCCAAGCATAATTCCAAAGTTGTTACAAAATGGCTTAAGGACAACAAAGTCAAGGAATTGGAGTGGCCATCACAAAGCCCTGACCTCAATCCCATAGAAAATTTGTGGGCAGATCTGAAAACGTGTGTGCGAGCAAGGAGGCCTACAAACCTGACTCAGTTACACCAGCTCTGTCAGGAGGAATGGGCCATAAATTCACCCAACTTATTGTGGGAAGCTTGTAGAAGTCTACCCAAAATGTTTGTCCTAAGTTAAACAGTTTAAAGGCAATGCTACCAAAATACTAATTGGGTGTATGTAAACTTCTGACCCACTGGGAATGTGATGAAAGAAATAAAAGCTGAAATAAATCTTTCTCTCTACTATTATTCTGTCATTTCACATTCTTAAAATAAAGTGGTGATCCTAACTGACCAAAGACATGGATTTTTTACTAGGATTAAATGTCAGGAATTGTGAAAAACTGAATTTACATTTATTTGGCTAAGGTGTATGTAAACTTACGACTTCAACTGTACACACATGGCAGATTTCACCTCAAATGTATTATCTCTAGATTCCCTACACATGTACACACACTTTTTTTTATGTTACAATGTAAAAGTCAGAGGATTTTTACATAGACACACTATTATACAATCAGATAAATGGTGCCTGACATCACACTAAATGCCTCTCGATCAAATGTGGAATTTACATTTTTTGTTATGTAAATGATTTGGTGGCTTTTTCTACAGCCTATGTGTACAATTATGATCAAGTCAAGCATTGAGTTAAGCTTCGTAGTGTTTTGCATTTGAGTGAATTGTGCCAAATGATCCCATTAATGTAATTTGTTCTGCACCTCTCGTAGAAATATTATCTTCTCCTAGTACATCTCCCACACAACAGCTATCCAAAGCCATTCAAATACACATTTAATTGAACTGAATTGAGATGCATACCTCAGAAACAACACCTGACAATGAATGTGTAGTAAACATTATAATGCAGTAGAGTCGTTGAGGAGCTCAGTTTAATTTTAACAATGCACTTATTGTCGATAGTAGGAAAGGTCATTGTAATCCAGTGTTGTGAGTCATAGACCACCTTAATATCACTAAAAGTTGTGCAATGCAAAGCATGATAGAATGTTCATATGTAGGATCTTAATTTGAGCCAGTTTGCTACAGCAGGGAAATACTCCTGCAGCTACAGGAAATTAATTATTATGTGGATTGTAATTAATGGACATTTTTGCAGGGGTTGATACATTTCTCGTGAGGGAAAATCAACTCTGAAATTTCAAAGTTGAAATTGCAAACTTCAGAAACCCTTTTAAACCTCAAGTAAACTACAAGTTTGACATGTTCTGCCTTGCAGAAAAGTTCTCCTGCAACAGGGTGATCAAATTAAGATCCTACATCTGTATACAGTACCAGTAAAAAGTTTGGAGACACCTACTCATTCAAGGGGTTTTCTTTATTTTTTACTGTTTTCTACATTGTAGCATAATAGTGAAGACATCAAAACTATGAAATAACACATGGAATCATGTCGTAACCAAAAAAGTGTTAAACAAATCAATATACACTACCGTTCAAAAGTTTGGGGTCACTTAGAAATGTTCTTGTTTTTGAAAGAAAATCACATTTTTGTCCGTTTAAAATAACATAAAATTGATCAGAAATGCAGTGTAGACATTGTTAATGTTGTAAATGACTATTGTGGCTGGAAACGGCAGATTTCTTTTAATGGAGTATCTACATAGGCGTACAGAGGCCCATTAATCAGCAACCATCACTCCTGTGTTCCAATGGCATGTTAGCTAATCCAAGTTTATAATTTTAAAAGGCTAATTGATCATTAGAATACCCTTTTGCAATTATGTTAGCACAGCTGTAAACTTTTGTGCTTATTAAAGAAGCAATACAACTGGCCTTCTTTAGACTAGTTGAGTGTCTGGAGAATCATCGTTTGATTACAGACTCAAAATGGCCAGAAACAAAGACATTTCTTCTGAAACTCGTCAAGACTATTCTTGTTCTGAGAAATGAAGGCTATTCCATGCGAGAAATTTCCAAGAAACAGAAGATCTCGTACAATTCTGTGTACTACTTCCTTCACAGAACAGTGCAAACTGGCTCTAACCAGAATAGAAAGAGGGGTTGGAGGCCCCGGTGCACAACTGAGCAAGAGGACAAGTACATTGAAGTGTCTAGTTTGAGAAACAGACGCATCACAAGTCCTCAACTGGCAGCTTCATTAAATAGTACTCACAAAACACCAGTTTCAACGTCAACAGTGAAGAGGCGACTCCGGGATGCTGGCCTTCTAGGCAGAGTTGCAAAGTAAAAGCCATATCTCAGACTGGCCAATAAAAAGAAAAGATTAAGATGGGCAAAATAACACACACACTGGACAGATGAACTCTACCTAGAAGGCCAGCATCCCGGAGTCGCCTCTTCACCGTTGACGTTGAGACTGGTGTCTCAGCATATGTGAGAACTCCTTCAAGACTGTTGGAAAAGCATTCCAGGTGAAGCTGGTTGAGAGAATGCCGAGAGTGTGCAAAGCTGTCATCAAGGCAAAGAGTGGCTACTTTGAAGAATCTAAAATATGAAATATATTTTGATTTGTTTAAAACTTTTTTTGGTTACTACATGATTCTATATATGTTATTGCATAGTTGTGATGTCTTTACTATTATTCTACAATGTAGAAAATAGTAAAAATACAGAAAAAACAAATAAGTAGGTGAATAAGTAGGTGTGTCCAAACTTTGGTCTGGTACTGTACATTTAATATTTCTGACGAACACCAATTGAATTATGTAGGCTACATTAAGGTAGGATTTTCAGTACTATAGAAATGCTTTTGGACTACAGCATCTGGACTGTCCTAGCATAGATGCTCAATGGTGAAATTTGAACAACTCGCTAATGCCCTTCACTTTTCTAAATTGTATTTTCTCCATGTATTCGAGGGAAGCTACATTAAAGTGTGGGGCACCATTATTTTCATTATCTCAAGTCCTGCTTGCTCTACTCTAAACTTCTCAGTACAGTATGTTAGCCCATAAAATCCTCTTCACCTTCTAGATCTGCTTGTGCACCAGAGGACGATCTGTGCCCCTTTTATGTGTGAGTATTGCTAACTCCCACGCTGACGGGTGTGCAACCATAATCTGCCATTTTAATTTGTTTCCTCACTGTCCACTCTACCTCACCATTCTCATATGGGCCTCTTCGCCTGTCCATGGTTGGAAGTTTTATCCAGATCTAGAAGTTAAAACACATACAGTATATCAACCATACTGTATATCTACTTGCACAAACCTTATCTCAGCCATATATCTACCATACACAAACCTTAAATCAACCATACAGTATATCTACCATACACAAACCTTATATCTACCATACACAAACCTTAGTCTGACCAGTTAAATTTTTAAAAGGATCAAACTATTCAAATTCACTGTTACTTCTTACTCATTAATAATAGAAACTATTGTAAAATGATGTTGAAATCTGTGGCCATTAAAATTCTCCAGATCAGATAATCTTATTGGCGACATACAGCAAAGTGACTGAAGCTAATCACCGCTTTGCAGATAAAAAATAAATAAAATACATTATTTTTTATATTGTCAAATACCAACACGGATATATCTCCAAACCTTTTTCTTTGGTGTGGCAGCTAAGCTTCTATTGGTGTCCATGCGCACAGATAGTCAAGTTAACGCAGGCCTAACACACAGTCAACGTATCTGGATAAATCTCTCACTGGACTGGACTGCACCACTAACCATTAAAACGTCACCCTTAACACTCCATTGACCTTCTTTTCTGGGACTATGGGGCTTGCAGGTCCATTTGTGTGGCGATAACAATTCATTTGGCACTTTTTGAACTTTTGCTCTATCACACACTAATCCACTTGTTCCTCCCATCTGTTTTTGGACTGCTGTTTGAATGAACAGGGATTCAAGTACCTCAGTGTCTGCATGTCCTAATGTTGAAGTACGAATTAAGCCGTCGTTGTTAGATCTGTCATCTTCACTCAAATGTGTAAGTGTGTGTGCTTTAGAATCAACTCATCACGATGAATTACTTGAAACTGGGCCTACCAAAACAAATATGCTCTTTGCTACTTCCCTTTCGTTAAATTCTTAATATTTTGGAAAGTTGTTCTTCTATTCCTGTAAATTTGGTGTTCCGATTGATGTTCCCTTCAAACCTCCATGACATATTTTGGAAAGAATTCTGCCACTCAATTCGAGCCAACTTTATTGGCCCAGACAATTATGAACGACGGAAACATCTGTTTTGGATAGTTATGTGGGGACGTCTGCTACATTATTCATTGATGGCTCACCTTGGGCTCATGATCGGCAGAATGCATTGCCAGAGAAATGTAGAGTTAATTCCTTCCCCTCCTGCAATCTTGTGCCGCACAGTTAATTTGGACGGGGAGAAAAACAGGTGCGCTCCTGCATGTAGATTAGACGTCTATGAATAAATAAAAGTCCTTTTGTAAAAGTGCCCTTTCTGTCATACCAGGTGGCGTATGAATGCAGGCACTTCCACACTAATGCTTTGTTAAACGTTCATGTCATTCCTAATGATGAATATTGACATGCTTGCACACAAGGTTGAACTCTCGTGTCATATGTTTATGTGTAGGTTCTATATTTGGGGGTATTTGCAGTGATGATGACAAATCTTGGTCAGGTTGTTATCAGGAGTGTGCTGAGGCTCATTGGTGTGTGTGTGTGTCTGTGTGTGTTATCAGCATCACCTATGTTCCCATGGAGTATCTGGAGGAGTACAAGGCCAGCCTGGAGCAGCCTAAAGATGACATCTTCTCTGATGCTCCTCAGGGCCCAAAGTAAGCTCAAGCGTTATACAACTTTATAGAAGTAATACATTATAGAAAGGTATTTTCATGACGATGCCCTCACTAAACTCGTGCTTTTGATTTCAAGCATAGACTAACTTTCGCAATATTATTTTGTTGTACTCCAGACAGTACTAAAACAAGTCAATTACTGTCAGACCAGCTATGGTTTACAAAGGCGGCTGTTTTCTGTTTGTCTCTTTGCAGAAGAGAAATCCCAGAACTCCCAGAGAGGGAGGAAGGAGAGGGAGAGGAGAGCGAGCTACAGAGTGCCACCTTCAGTAACTGGAACCAGCCCAGGAAGTGAGTAGGAAGTTTGTCTTTGGCTTGGTCCAGAACATAGAGTTGGATAGAGGGTGACCTTTCCACAAAGCCTGTTTTAGCATGGGCAGCGCCATTGAAGGCTTTCACTATTTTAAAGTAGTCAACTGGATGTGACTTCCTAAGAGCTAATTTTAAGCATTTATCATGGCAAAGATAGGGGACATACCCTCTTTCCATCTCTAATGTTAAGGAAACAACATCTTATTAGGTAAATAAGCAATAAGCACGGATTTGGACATCAAGCCAAGGTTTATGGCATTAGTTATACCACTTTGGAACTGGGCTAGACCCTGCACACATATTACCCACTGTCTGTGTTCTGCTTTGTGATTGTAATATTGTTCAAAACCGGTGTCCTCACCTCCTGTCCTCGAGAGGTGCTCTGCACTGTCTGCTGATTCTAATCAGTGACTGATTTAGGCGAGGGAACGCAAGTGTGTGTGACACTCTCCGTCCAATCAATGACAATCAAGAGGAAATCAGCAAACACTGTGGCCCTCCAGGATTATTAATAGCTGTGGCTAATTCAATGGGCTGCAACATTTAGAATGTCACAAATAGAAATGGAGCCACCTGACACAGTTCCCTAATCTAAAAGACAGAGAATCATATCAGGTCTACCTAATTTACCGACCCAACACAATGCCCCGTTTATTTTATGCAACAGATAATCATTTACAATCTAAATGGTTCAACCTTCTGTAACGTTGCTCTCTCCCGAATTTGTATTCAATAGGTTCTTACACAAGCCATTTCCTTCCTTCAATGTCACATCTTATTTTTACTTTGTGTACAAATAAATCAAATTAGAACCCCAGAACAGGAGTTGGCCAGCTGTGTCCCAAGAAGTGGTACAATAAAGAACCCCCTTTTTAAAATATATTTTCTAATGCATGTCGTCTCTCAGGGTGGAGCTCAAAAAAGAAGCTGGCAAGTCCCTTGGCATCAGCATCGTGGGGGGCAGAGGAATGGGCAGTCGCCTCAGCAACGGCGAGGTGATGCGGGGCATCTTCATCAAACACATCCTGGAGGACAGCCCCGCCGGCCGCGACGGAACCCTGAAGACAGGAGACAGGGTTGTTGAGGTACACCCATCAATATTAGGGCTCCCGAGTGGCGCAGCAGTCTAAGGAACTGCATCTCAGTGCATGAGGCATCACTACAGTCCCTGGTTCGATTCCAGGCTGTATCACTTCTGTCCAGTAGAATGTATTTACTTTGACATGGCAAAATGGTTATTGCACAGTAAAAAACTATGAATTACTTGTTTGTTTCTTTGGAATGTATCAGGTGGATGGCGTGGACTTGAGAGATGCCAGTCACGAGCAGGCTGTGGAGGCCATCCGCAGGGCAGGAAACCCTGTTGTGTTCCTCGTGCAGAGTATCGTCCACAGGCCCAGGGTGAGCCTTCTAGCTCTCTGTGTTGGCACGCTAGCTCTCTGTGTTGGCACACTAGCTCTCTGTGTTGGCACGCTAGCTCTCTGTGTTGGCACGCTAGCTCCCTGTGTTGGCACGCTAGCTAAGTGGCTAATGTCTTTCAACAACAATACTTTATTTCCTCATCTCAAACCATTAATTATCCCGTTTAACACAACATTAACTTCAAAAAGCTACTTAACCATCCTGTATCCAACAAAGACTACAGTAGCTATCTATATCTCATTATTCAGTTCGTTGATAGACTCCTTGTCACGATTCATTTCACTAAAAGTTCAACGGAAACTTCAAAACATTTGACCGACCTGTATGTTTTCTGCATAATCTTCATTGGTTTGGAAGCGCCATTAGGCTCCAAAAGCATGACAAAACTAATATCCTACTGAAATTGCAACCAGCTTTGCAATAGCCAACATATCTTGATGTCCGACTTACAATCATTCATTTTCATGCATGGTTGAAGCTTTCCAGACATTTTCCGTAACCTTCCACTAACCTTCCACTAACCAGTCCAGCATGCACCTCTTCCTCAGCCCGAGTCCCACTGTAGCCCTGCTTCGTCACCAGTCATAAAGAAATACAGAACCGCTTTAAAATGCGTGCCTTATCACGTGCCAGGTAATCTCTTGCTCTGTCTCGCTCTCTCTGTTTATTTGTATTACTTTCTTCCTCTCTCTATCTCTGCTCTATGCCCGTCAGTAGAGTCTATGTTGCTTTATCTCTCCATCCAGAAGTTTTCAGACTCTCTAATAGGCTACTGTATGTGCATGCAACAGAAACGTGCAAAAAGAGACCCAAATAAAAATTGGAATCTGAGTGCATCCAGGGGGAAAAAGAGATCAAACGTTATATGCTACAAAGGTTAACTGCTACGGGCAGGTATGTATTGCTCTTGCTCTTTTAAATGGTGCCACTGGGACCTACCTACAGATCGTAATGATGCTTCCTAGCAGTTCCCCTTTAAGGCCTTCTACTCTTCTGTGTCAGTAGTGAATAATCCAAAAGCAGCCTTGAGGATTCTCTAAAACATTTATTGTTTGGTTCTAAGAAAGAGCACCACTTTGATTTTCTTGAAGTAAAAAAATGGGTCACCTCGAGGACATTCATTACCAGTCACTCATTTTTGAATAATTTGACTCCAGAGGTGTTTTTCCTTTTGAACATTTTCTTGTCTATTCCCTTGTTTCCTGGACACCTGGTAACATGTTTGTCAGGGCTCTGCCGCCACACTTCATTTCCTTCAACTTCTGTATCCTTGACTTGCTGTTGATCCCCCGTGTTGCTTTTAGAAGGCGCCCCTACCCTTTCTTCTGCGGCTAAACACCCACCCCGGATCCAACCCACGACCCACTAATCAAACCTCTGCCGGCTTATTATTTCCTGCCTCTCCGCTTCAGGTTAGAGTGTGCGTGTGTGCGCGTGTGTGCGCGTGTGTGTGTGTGTGTGACCCAGTGTCCAATCTTCCTTCATGTAGACTGCTTTCTTTTGCTGCTCAATGTTTGCTTAATGTGGCGTGTTCAATCCTACAGTGTATAATGTACTCTTTGTATAGAATATTATCTCTTTGGCCCAGTTTCCCAGACCCAGATTAATTCTACTAATGAACTCAAGAGCATGCTCAGTGGAGAATCTCCATTGAACGTGCATTTGAGTCCAGGAATAGATTGTGTTTGCCTGGGATACCAGCTCATAACGTTTTGTGAACTGAGGAAGAGTCAAGGAACAGGAAAAACTAAAATAGCACAATAGCTCATATGTCACGTACCCCAAACCACAAGGTTCACTGCATGCTGCTGTGGTGGTTTCTAGTTGGCAGGCAGAATATATTAAATCAGCTCCTGGGTGAGAGGTGGTCAGGCCTGGGTGGAATATTGATAACGGGCTGCCTACTCACTGAACACATCATCATTTTAGTTTCCCCAATGTGTATACAGTACCCACATTGACCAAGGGCAATCCATAATCTGTTGTAGCCAACACAACCACAACTCATGAAGAAAAACAATAGCAATTGAAGTTTCGCTCAGGCTACTTTTTCTGTTATGTTCAAACAAACGTTTTTAATATATTTGGATGCTTTTACTTGTCCCATGCAAGCCTCACCAATTAAACACAGTATGATGCCTCACCGTTGTAAATTCAGCCTTTGCTGATTATGACATTTGATGGCAATGCCTAGCAGTGTATTTTTCCTGTTTCCATCCCTCTTGTACACGACAGTCCTCAACCACGGACACCAACGAGGAGAGAGCGGCGGCCATGGCACGGCGCAATAGTGACAAGGTCAGTGTCTCTATGCAACCTTTAGACCTATGTCAAATACTTTAGGTGCACTGGATTTAGCACAGCGTTTGCACTTTTGGGACTATTTCATTGGTTCCACTGTACTGAAACCAAAGGAAAGTATTTTGAAGTGTTTGGGCCCTGGTTTTGTAACCTTAGGGGACAATGCCTGTAACTTGATGTTGTATTGTCGTGGAAGTCTCAACCCAAATTCCCGCAGGGCTTTGTGTACACCTTTTTCATGCCAAAATGATTTACATCCATGTACGTTATACTATTCACCTGTCAAGTTCATGTCCCATCATGACCAGCAAATGTGTGACTGAATAAACATGACCCTTCAGGAATCGAGTTTGAGACACCTGGGATAAATCTTATTTAGTTTATCAAATGAGGATTTTTAGTAGACCTAGCACTTCACTCACACTCTCCATCATAGCGGTAGAGTGAAGTTTCTGCCCTTAGTTTCACAATGTTGTCCTAGTCCTTTGTTGTCTGTCTCACTGAAAGTCTCTGACTCTTCTCTGTTCCCTGTAGGAGGTTGAGAGTCACAGTAGACTATTCCTACGCCTCTCCCCAACTAACCCTTTCACTCCTACTCCGTTTAAGGTTTGTGGGTCTTTGTGTTGTCGTGCTTTTCCCCCTTCTATTTCCGTGTATGCTCGTACGGTTGTGTTCTGGAATATATGTGGAGACTCATATATTGGACAGGCCTTACACGCATACATGATGCCCTAACACATTTCCACTAAACCTATCTGAGTATTTACTTTCTCTTTTTTGTGTTTTGTTGGTTACAAATAGAACATTGAAATGACGAAATTGAAACTTGCCCATTTTAATCTCATGCAAAAATATGCAATGTTTTGATTCTGAATCAAAATGCATTTTAATTTGCCTAAATGTATCAACATTTTGAAATTGTGTTTCACTTGCTCCATAAGGTAAGTGTCCATTTGAATGTGTTATCAGATGGACAATGGTTGAATTGAATTCTATCAGTAAGGAACATTTTGTTATTAAACTTAGTCTTGAATATTGAGGTAATCTAAAAATACACTACTTCTGACTTGAATCAATGGAATGCTTTGCTTACAGCAGTTTAGTCAAATAACAGTTTAGTCATATGAACTAAAAATACATGCCTAAAAAGTTGGGTGACGCCATTTTGAAATGTCCACCTGCAGATGAGTGACTAAAACGTACTTTACCGACTCAACAGTAAGGCTTTTGGGTTGTGGTCAGCTAAACCTGCTACGCTGAAACAAAATGATTATCTGCCATTTTGCCTCACTACAAATCTATTGTACTGATACTTCTGTGATGTGGCAGCCACTAAAGAGGGAAGCGGGAAAGACATCGTCCACCACTCCTCACCTCTCGCTTCCCGTGGTTCCCCACGTCGGAGAGACCGACACCGATACCCTGACAGAGATTCCCGACAGACAGGCCCAGGCGGAAGACGAGGATGAGTTTGGCTACAGCTGGAGTGAGTTTGACTCTATGAACAGATCTAGGGACAGTTACCCTCCCCTTAATCCTAAACATTGCCCGCAATAGGCAGGGGCACTCAAAACTGACCAATAAGGGCAACTTCCTCCTTCTTCATGAAAGGTCACTCATTAGACCGAAGTTGACTACCTAATTATGTTATCTGGGTTCTCATATTGTTATTATGGATCATTATACAATGAACAAGACCATGGATGGACCCAGTGCAGAAACAACTCCTAGCCCCTACTCCCTAGGCACTTGAATAGAACTGAATATATATGATAGGTGAAAGTCTTACAAATTCATCATGAGCAATGTGCAGCTACTACCATATTGTTTATACCTATCAAATCCTTTCAGATTAACATGAAGTACCACTGCACTAGGGTAGGCACTAGGGTTTGTTTCCATGGATTCAGCCAACTTTGCTTGCCTACTCCCATGTGCTACCACCTAGCGGCCACTAGAGGGCCTCCACGTTGCATTTTGAACATGACCTGATCTGTGCAATCGTTGTCTTGCCAGTGCATGAATTGGGCCGGAACACACCGACACACCCAAAATAGGTACAGGCACCTATTTCAGTCTACTTCAAGCACTAAGTCTTGCTGCTAGGCTCCCAAGGCAAGTGAACTAGGCTAGCACAATCATAGAATACCTATCCAATTATTCAAAATGCAGTGCCTAGGGGATAGGGCATGGGGTGATTTCTGGATGGGGCCTCAGGCACTTCTGATTATGGACAGTATAGTCCCTGCTGGGCCCCTGGTGTGTGTGTGTGTGTGCCCTGTGGGGGATCAGATTGATGAGGTGAGTCAGGGAGATTAGTACAGGAGTGATGGTACAGTGCAGTCCGTGGCACACAGCCCAGAACAACATGGTCTCTGAATACTAGTTATTCCACTGAGAGATAGAGAGAGAGGCCTGTCTGTCTGTCAGGATCAATACAAACCTAGGTTTGGCAGTGTCTTTGTAAGTTGAAATGATGACATATTTGACTCTCTTGTGAGATGTGTTGAGTATGACTTTGCATTTTGATGTGATCTTTTAGTTTAGAACCACTGACTATGATTTATGTTAAAAGTTGTTTAATTTCAGTTGTTTCCATTCATGCCTTGGTTGTATGAGTATAGCAAGTCAAGAAAAGCTATCCAGCTCAAATCTATGCCATACACTACATAGAAAGCTATTCAGTTATAAAGTCAATCATTTCACATTCATCAGTATGATGTTTCAGTGGTTCGACTAATTTCAATCTATCCACTATTCTCTACAGAGAGCATCATTCAGCGCTACGGCAGCCTTCCGGGGCTGCTGCACATGATTGAGCTGGAGAAGAGGAAGACCGGCCTGGGCCTTAGTCTGGCTGGCAACCGCGACCGCTCTCGCCTGAGCGTGTTTGTGGTCGGGATCGACCCCTGTGGCGCCGCCGTCAAAGATGGTCGCATTGTGGTTGGGGATGAACTGTTGGAGGTAAGGAGCTTGGATTATTACTTAGTGGTCACCGACACTATAGATGGGTGGTTTTTAACCAGGAGTTGGTGCCTAGTGGGTATTACTGGGTTATGTACTAAATCACATTATGTCTCGATTTAGCTATTCCTCTCTGATTTGATATCCAATCTCCACAATATGATCTCAGGTTTGCAAGAAGGAAGCAAAACGAATGCCAGATGCTGAATTGAATAATGTGGTATGTTAGACAGTAGTAACAAATTCCATATTGTTCATTTCTGCACCCTATCAGATCAACGGGCAGATTCTGTATGGGCGGAGTCACCAGAATGCCTCCTCCATCATCAAAAGCGCTCCGTCGAAGGTCAAGATCATTTTCATCAGGTAGTGTAGTAGAAGAAGGAAATATATCACCAGTCTTTATTCCCATCCCCCACCAATTATATTTTCAACTGAACCACCAAGTTCAACTCATTTCGGCCTTGCATAAATCAATATAATCACTCATCCCAACTCTTTACAATGACAAAGAAAATGTACAGATTCTGTAGCTGAGCCCCTTCAATAGCAGAGGACTATTTTAAGCCTAATAACATCACCATACAAAGCCCAGTAGAGGGAGCTGTGGTGTTACAAAAGACTGATCTAAATTGATATCAGTGCGGACAGGCAACGCGATACTCCAAGATGTCTCCTTCCATTGTATCCTGCGTTATTCCTGGTAAGGTCACATGATCATGGAAAACCAACGGTCCAGCTACTCATGACAGGCCAAAAGAAATCTGACCAAAATAAGGCGGGCAGGAAAACACTCTACTTAACTCAACTGACAGCCTCAATTAGACTGTGTGGTTCACAGACTCGGGATACGTCCCAAAATGGCACCCTATTCCCTACATTGTTCACTATTTCTGACCAAGGTAGTGCACTGTATAGGGAATAGGGTTCCATTTGCGACCCACTCATGAGCTATGGGTCTCAGGCAGACAGAGAGATGTGTCCTGAAGCAGTGACTAGTGATTTACTCTTGAGTTATGACTGGTGGACAGGAACACAGATGCTCTGAACCAGATGGCTGTAGGACCAGTGAGGGAACATGGAGACACCCTGGAGCCCCAGACGGAGGTAAACATGTCACATGCATACATACACACATGATATGTCCCTTCTCACACAGGAACACGGACAGACACATATTCACACACGGTCTCCCTGTCATCCTGTCTATGTGTAGCTAGTTTCTCTGATTGAAAAAGGCCTTAGGGTATGAAGCAGCTCAATGACTGAAAAGGCTCTATGTTCTACTCTTTCAATCTCTTATTAATAATTTTCTCACAGCTGGAAACATGTACTTCCATTGCACCCTCGGCGATCGATGTCGACATGTTCAAGTATGTGCAGCACGTCATTCTGCCGAAGGTGAGTTACCTTGAGACTCACATGCTGCTCTGCTATTAGTTAACATAGGCTCAGACCTCTTCGTGGGGAGAGGGAGGGAAAGAGGGAGAAAAGGAGTCTATTGTCTATTCTAATTGACTCGGCTGCTACAAGAGGGAGGGAAGAAAATGAGAGAGGGAGGACAGTAATATACCCTAGGAACTGAGAGAGAGCAGGATGGACAGAGAGACTAAAGAGGATGTGAACCTATTCTAGTTTAATGGGTCTTCTGACAAGCCAAACACCTGGTTGGGAGTCTCAACCTAGCTGTCTGTCCACATGGTTTATTATATAATAGTCTATTAGAGGATCACGGTGTGAAGTCAACATCTGGTATGGGCACATACCAGACACATACTTTTCTGTTACATCCTCTCAGTCCCCAGGAACAAATGATCATGCCGTTTCAAGATGCTGAGTAGAACTGGGCCGTGTTCATTAGGGCACACCCTAGCAAACCGTTTTGCAATGGAAAACTAAAATGAGTGTTTCTTATTGGTCAAGTTCAGGTAGTACCACCCTGTTTCTATATTGCCCCGGGGGCCGCATTCGGTCTTCAATGAGGTCCGGCGGGACGTAATGAAAATTGATTATATTTCCTTGCCATCAAAATGAGCAAAATATAGTCCCCTGGCCATTGTTTTTTTCCCGATGCTCCCTGACTGTCTAGCTTTAATTTAAGTGATTATTAGCAAGCTGGACACAGTCATGAAACTGTATGAATGTAGGTCCATTATGATCTCTACACAATTTCGATTTTGTTTTAGTCATTTTAAGTGTGTGTGTGTGTGTGTGTGTGTGTGTGTGTGTGTGTGTGTGAGAGAGAGATGCTGTGACTCACCGCCCCAAGCCATGACGGACCCTCCACCTCCAAATCTATCCCGGCTCCAGAGTACAGACCTCGGTGTAACTCGGGCAGTTGTTGTTGCCATGCTGTACTTGTGATGTACCTGTGATGTGATGTTCGGGTGTACCGATCCCGTGCAGGTGTTGTTACACATAGTCTGCCACTGCGAGGACGATCAGCTGTCCGTCCTGTCTCCCTGTAGCGCTGTCTTAGGCGTCTCACAGTACGGACATTCAAATGTATTGCCCTGGCCACATCTGCATGCCTCCTTGCAGCATGCCTAAGGCACGTTCATGCAGATGAGCAGGGACCCTTGGCATCTTTCTTTGGTGTTTTTCAGAGTCAGTAGAAAGGCCTCTTTAGTGTTCTAAGTTTTCATAACTGTGACCTTAATTGCCTACCGTCTGTAAACTGTTAGTGTCTTAACGACCGTTCCACAGGTGCATGTTCATTAATTGTTTATGGTTCATTGAACAAGCATGGGAAACAGTGTTTAAACCCTTTACAATGAAGATCTGTGAAGATATTTGGATTTTTACGAATTATCTTTGATAGACAGGGTCCTGAAAAAGGGACGTTTCTTTTTTTTAGCTGAGTTTAGAACCATAATGTTCCAAACTGCCTCACAATTTACAAAACAAACCGTTCTTGCATTGGGACGTTTCGGGTTATCAATGGCTCGAGTTGTTCATGTTTAATGTGTCATTGTGCATGATTCACTGTGTCTATAATTATGGTTGACAGGGAGGTATTGAAGAAAATTCAAGTACATTATCTCTTTTGAACTCAAGGAGGAGGGTGGATTCGGCATCACTTTCAGTGAGGAAGACCCCACGAACGGGGTGGTGATTCAGAGTATAACTGAAAAAGGACCAGCCGGAAAGGTATGACACTCTGTCTTACTCTCCTGGTTGAAACATGTGTCCTGTGTAGCACTCTTCTTCATCCTGGTCCTGGGGACCCACAAGGTGAGCAGACTTTTGTTCCAGCCTAGTGCTAACACACCTGATTTAAACTAAGAGGACCTTGATTAGTTCAATCAATAAAGTGCTGGGTTGGAACAAAAGCATGCACACCCTGTAGCTGTCCAGGAGCAGTTTTAAAGAACAATGCTGGACAGAAAATAATATTGGACATCCTACATGTCATGCTAATTGGATGGATATATTTTAAGATGAAAAACATTCTCTAACACCAGTCCTGTATTACTCTATGCAGGACGGCAGCATCAAATCTGGAGATAAACTCCTGGCTGTGGAGGATGAACCAGTGGTGGGCTACACTGTGGAGAGGGTAAGATCTGCCTCTGCAGCACATTTTAGACACACCCTACGGCCAGGGTTAATGGAGGGTAATTTGATTAGTTTGTTGAGTGTTTATTAAATTAGTTTATTTTTTACTTTTTTGTTGTTGTAACATATACATACATTTTTACATAGTTTGTTGTGTGTTAATTTGACATTTATAGACCACAGGGATGGGCAAAATGTACTGAATACATATGCAAAATACCATAAAGATCAATATATCAAAATGAACTTGTATTAAAATACAAGAATACATTTGTAGCTGGCCCGAACAGCAACACCATTCTCAGTAACGGTTACAAAAACATGTTACTCGCTCTGACTGTTGTATGTTGTGTTTAACTACCTTGGCTAAGCAAGTCATTCTGTGTGTGCTAAATGACCTAAATGTATATGTGAAAATGAACATGCCAAAATTAACTGCAAAGCACACTGGGTATTGTTTTGGGGCTGAGCTCATTAGAATAATACTCAGCATGCTTTGCAATTGTTTACATATATATTAATGTTTACTTCATTTAGCAGACTCTTTTATCACACCAAAGTGTGATCAGACTTCTGATACCAATGCAGGGGTTAAAGGGTAGCCTCAAACTGTAAACCGCTATATAAAAAATCATTTTAAAAAATGGTATAGAAAAGTATTTTGTGTTTTGAAAATACAAAATGCATTGGAGTATATTCAGCCCAGTGTAATTCAAATGACAAAATATTCAGGAGTAATTTAAATACGTATCTGAAATACATGTAACAGAAGTTCTGCCCATCTCTGATAGACCATCTGTTGGGGACTATGATATTGTGTATTTTTTATCCTACGTTTCAGGTCCACTCTCTACTGGGGAACGCCAAAGGCTCCGTGAAGTTGACAATCTGCGCGAATGAGTTATTGCCCCTCCCCCCCTACTATACTGATCAGGCCACCAGCATCCCTAGCATCTACATGGCTAACCTGGGCCAGCCTGAGTCAGAGCCAATCAGGAGTGAGTAAACAGCTTGTCATGTGTTGACAGGAGGACATGCCAGACATTATTAGCATTTTGGTTTATTGAACGTAAACAACTTAGCTGAAGATTTTTTTTACATAACTTAAATACTGGTGCTTAGTTATACCTCAAAATCTGAACGAAGCATGATTCACTCAGTTAGGTAGAGCAGAGTGATATGCTTATAGGGCAAGTGCCCCCAACTTCAATACCAATCACTTGGCAAACCAATCACGTCTGTGATTGTTAGTCAATAAGTTTATGCTGATTTACACAATGAAGAATGAAACAGATACAGTATACAAATATAGTATTAATATAGCCACTAGTTGTACAGTGACTTAATATATTCAAGTCTGATTTTAGCCTGCCGTCAAATTAATAGGTGCTTTAGCCAACTCCTCTGAATATTTTTTGTCATTGCCTTATTGAATAGCATGCCAATAATAATCTGAGGAATTGGCTAAAAGCACAAAGATCTGGGACCAGGCTAGAATGAAAACATTTCTTCGATATTTTCATCTCAATTTCCCACTCTCTCATCAGGCTCAAGTCGCTCGTCCACCCCTGGCACTCTGGCCTCCTCTGACCCTGTGACCTGTCCCATCATCCCCGGCTGTGAGACCACCATAGACATCTCCAAAGGCCACACGGGCCTGGGCCTCAGCATCGTGGGGGGCTGTGACACTCTATTGGTAGGTTAGAGTGCCAGGGGTAGCTGTGGGTTTTTGAAGTGTCCCCTTGTATTGTAGAATAATAACAACATTTGTATTTTTGAATAATCTATGACAGAACGGTTGTTGGATCCCAATTAACAGATTCCAAAATGACATGTACTGACAAAGAATCTGGGTTAGTTTTCCATAGATTTATCTGAAGCTTTAAATCAGAATTTACACTGGGTTTTTGTCCAATTCTATATTTTAAAACAATACATAAAACAATTAAGTTCAACCACTAACATGAGAAGTCCAATTCCCACTACTACTTACACAATTATACAAACTTAAAAGATATGCCACCCACTTAGAAGTCTTTGGTTCTGTGTGCTTTTAGAGCTGGCAGTATTATCCCAGGTCTGAAATAGCTGTGGAGGCAGTGGAATGGCAAAGGACTATAGGAAATAATGAAGTCTGTCACACACGCACACACCCCGCTCCTCCTCTCCCCCCATGTGCTCAGTCAGTCCTCAACCACAGGAGACAATATCCTGGAATGTGACCCTTGACCTGAGAATGAGCCCCCCCCCCCCCCCCCCCCCCATAGACACCTACACACACAGACTCTAGCTAGTGTCAACCTGTTCCACTCTGTCTCTAATCTCTCATGTATTCCTGAACTCTTTCACGTTGTCATTTTATTCTCTTCATTACTCTATTTGACTATATCTCTGTTTCACCTTGGTTCCTCCCTCCGTCTTCTATTTTTCCTTCTCTCTTTTCCTTGTTCCCTCCTACCGTGCCACACACCTCTTGTATTTTAGCACTTGTTTTTCCCCCTTTCTCACACTCTTCTTTCTCTTCTCTTTCTCCAGGGGACCATTATCATTCACGAGGTCTATGAGGAGGGAGCTGCCTCCAAGGATGGGAGACTTTGGGCTGGGGACCAGATCCTGGAGGTAATGGAATGTAACAGGGCCTGCATTCATCATTTAGGATCAGTTCCACCCTCCTCCTATCCCTGTAACCATATTCCTCATGATATAAAAGGCTAAACTGATCCTAGATCATATAGACCCGTATTTCACACTCTAGTATAACACTGCATTCATATCACTGTGACTCTTAAGATAGGATTTGGTTCATAGAATCTGAAGAATAATTGTTCAAATGTTACATCTAAAATTATATAAATATAGATAACGAATGGTATATATAGTCATTATATGTATAGATGACGTCATATAGAATGACATCTTAATAGCCAGCCTAGCTCTCCACCCTTTTGCCCTTTGCTTTGTTATAGACTAGGGGTGTGACTGGGGCCGTTAGTCATGGCAACTCAGTCAATGGGGCTGGAAGCACCTCACTCACCCCCTTTCAATACATGCACGCACACACACACCAACACATATACACATAACCTTAAGACTTAATTGCCCCACCTCAGTAATTCACTTTGGGCCCCCAGCTAAGCCGTAGTATTCATACTGCTCATGATAGGGTCAGGGGGAGGGTGAGAGAGTGGCCACCCATTCTGTGGCTCAAGCAGAACCAACGTCATTAGCGACCCATTTCAGTCTGCTATGAGAAAAGCCATACATGGCTATGCCAGCGCTAATGGGCTATTTCCCGTTGATATGGACCCTTAGAAGTTGAACGGGATCTTAAGCACTTACAAATTCTGAACATATTGTACAAATTGGAATTCGTAACATATCATACGAATTGCAGGTTTAAAAAAAAGAATAACTTGCAGGACGTAGCATATAATACGACTGGATGACGTTGTGCACAGTCTTCGGGGACCCGTTTTGGCTCGTGTGTGCTACTTTCAACACTACTGGCTGAAATTGTACAAAACCTCTAGCATCACTTTAAAATAGGTTGCAGGTCTCAGCTCTAAACTAAGTACATTGTGGTGTTATTATTAGAAAAGGTTTTCAAAATACAAGTATAATTATACTAAAGTATAGGCCTACCCTCAAACATGTATGCTAGCTGTTGACCCTGTATGTTACATTATTCACATTCTTCACTAATATTCATGTTTGTCCGTGTGTTTGGGCCTACAGTGTTTCTATAAATAGGAACAATATAACATGCTATCCATTGTACCCTTGCTGCCACATTTTATATTGGCAGATCTGTTTGTTTCTCTCTCACTATCCCTTCCTCTTTCATCTCTCCCTCCCCTCTAATCCCTCTCCCTTCCCATCTCCGTAGGTGAATGGCATTGACCTGCGCGTGGCCACTCACGACGAAGCTATCAACGTGCTACGGCAGACCCCTCAGCGGGTGCGTCTGAGCGTGTTCAGGGATGAGGCCCAGTACAAGGAGGAGGACCTGTGGGATGCCTTTACCGTGGAGCTGAACAAGAAGCCCGGCCAGGGCCTGGGCCTCAGCATCGTGGGGAGAAGGTACTCGAACCTATAAGTCTTATAGGGACGTTTGACTGAAAACATTTAAGGGATGGCCTAAAAATGTACACAGTAAATTTGGATGTCCTCAAATGTACATTGTAAACAGGGATGTCCTAAAATGTACACCGTACATTTGGATGTCCTCAAATGTACACCGTACATTTGGATGTCCTCAAATGTACACCATAAACAGGGATGTCCTAAAATGTACACCGTACATTTGGATGTCCTCAAATGTACACCATAAACAGGGATGTCCTAAAATGTACACCGTGCATTTGGATGTCCTCAAATGTACACCATAAACAGGGATGTCCTAAAATGTACACCGTACATTTGGATGTCCTCAAATGTACATTGTAAACAGGGATGTCCTAAAATGTACACCGTAAAGATGTTGGAGAGAAGCTCTCTTTTTCTAGGATGATTAGATGAGTTTATTTGTCACATGCACAGGGTCGCAGATGTAATTGCAGGGTACAGTGACATTCTTAAGCTTGGAGCTCCAACAGTGCAGGTCAAAAAGTGTCACGTTCGTTATAATGAGTGGACCAAAGCGCAGCGTGAGTAGAGTTCCACATATTTATTGAGGTGAAACTTCAAACAAATAAATAAACTAAAGTACAGTTCGTAGCGCACATAACACTAAACACAAACAATATCCCACATCGCAGGTGGGAAAAGGGCCACACTAAGTATGATCCCCAATTAGAGGCAACGATATTCAGCTGCCTCCAATTGGAACCATACAAACACACCAACATAGAACTAAAATAACTAGAAAAGCCCCCTAGTCACGCTCTGACCTATTACACCATAGAGGACCCCGAGGGCTCTCTATGGTCAGGGCGTGACAAAAAGAGAAGTGAATGAAACTATTAAAGAAAATAATGCTAATAATATATACATATTTACAACTGTAACAATGATAAATGTCCATTGGGGGTGGGATCAGGGTAAATATCCATGCAGGGGGAGAATGTCCCCGAGTGGATGTCCATAGGAGGAGCAGCAACCCATCAGAGATGAACTACGACCCTACTAGCGCGCAATGGTTCTTAGTCCCATTCACAGAGGGGGGCACATTTTTGTTCCAGCCCAGCACTAATACACTTGTTTCAAGTAATCAACTTATCTTTTTATTTTTTTTATTTAGACCACAATTAGATTATTGGACATAGTTTAAATAATGTGTTGACTCATTCAGAGTCACATAAGGGCATGCTGAGCCATCCTCAGTGTGTTATCCCAGTAGATAACAACACGCGCCTTCGGGGTCTCTCAACACATGGTGTCAGAGGTGTGTGACCTCTAGCCCCTAACTCACTGGAGATAGACAGCACAGGAATGGCCCCAGCAGAGAAACCTCAGGCAACCACCAGTGTGTGTGTGTGTGTGTGTGTGTGAAACATGCTTCTCCTGTTTGCCTGAACCAATTAGACATTTGAGGAGTCAGGCCTGCAGTGATGACGGGGATTGTTTGGTGTGTGTGTGCATGCCACAGGTTATTTAGCATTGGGGGTCAAGGTGTTTGACCTTTCCCATCTCAGTGATTTAACATTGGTCATTGTATTGACTAGTTGCTATACTTGCTAAGAAACTAGTTAAATCAATGGTGACAGGGGGGAGCCAACACTTGTTTTAATATACACTTGTTCTAGTAAGAAAATGAAGAGAATATAATGAGGAAGATTAGGCATTTAAAGATGTAAATGTGTTCTTCATTCAACATAGGAAACGAAAAAGGAAACCTTCTAGAACCGGTACCGAATTGAAGAGTCTGAGCGGGAACTGGTATCGGAAAAGAAACAAATCCCAAAGATACCCAGCCCTTGCCCTAGTAGATAGATGTATAGATAAGTCCCACATACACCAAGGTAGATATACCCTGGATTTTTTTTACCTGGGTCTACCTTCAGTGTATTTCGGTCATCCTACCTGCTTTGGAACCTGCTTTTCCTTAACATATCTATAGATCCTGAACCGCCACACCTGAACCACAGCAGGAGGCAGGCATTTGATTAGCATTTTTACCTAATAGATTGTTAGATAGATTGATAGATACCTTATTGTCCTCAGAGAGCCTATTAGTTAAATACAACGTTTTAGAACAACACAAAAAAAGATCCACTTAAATACGTTATTTGATTTGCTATCGAATCCTAACTGCAAAATGCTCACACACAAATGACAGACACATGCACAGAGACCAAGCACTCACACTAACGCAACATAAACCCCGCAACCAACTCGTGTGTTGTTTCTATCCACAACAGGAACGACACAGGGGTGTTTGTGTCGGACATAGTGAAAGGGGGCGTGGTGGAGAGTGACGGGAGGCTGATGCAGGGAGACCAGATCCTGTCCGTCAACAAGGAGGATGTCAGAAACGCCACCCAGGAGTCAGTGGCAGCACTGCTGAAGGTGAACCATGGGAAGCAGGGTCAAATAAAGCCTGGTCCCAGATCTATTGGTGCCGTCTTGATATATTTGGGACTAGGCTGGATTTTTGTTGTCTCAAATTAAAATTGTTGATATGGATAGATAATTTATGTATTTAAAAAGGAAATGTATAATGAGTGCTGTATTGGCTCTTTTCCGACCGGTTGGTGTGGAATACATCACTAGCATCTCTTCTTTGGATGGTTTGTTTAGTTGAAAAGCTATTTATATGTTTACATGTTTGTGTTTGCAGTGTGGTGTGGGACCCATAGTGATGGAGGTGGGCAGATTTAAAGCCGGACCCTTCCACTCTGAGAGAAGGTTCTCACAGAGCAGTCAGGTATGCTGCCATTTTGTTTTCTGAATCTTAATTATATCCTGGGGCCTGTTCAGGTGAGCAATGTTACAGAATGTTCAGATAGAAATGCATCTAACAGATAGGACCCATGTAGACACCTTGTAAGCTCTATTCATTACAGTTCTATCTGAATATATTTCAGCTCACTGAATACTCCCTAGATCTCTTCCTTCCTCTATATCCTATTGGTAGTCCTTAGTCCTAAAATATAGTTCAGATAAAGGAAAGCAATTTGTCATTCATTTCACGTTTCTTTTTCCTTGTGTTTGGGTAGATAAGTGAAACGGGCAGCTGCAAGGTGACCCCTCACTCGCTGTCAGCCTCCTCTGGTAGCCTCCAGATGGACTGTGACAGCGTACAACATACAAGTCAGGAGTCTTAAGACCTTTTTTAGTTGATAAACATCTAGCTGTTTGGAAAGCTAAAGCTAGCCGTCATGTCGTGGTCTCATTTGAGTCGATTCATTTTGGCTGTTTACTCTTGTTTTCTCTTGTTTACTCTTTTATAAAGCACTGGACCACCAGGAGATCAGAATTGTTGAATTCACAAAGGTCAGCTTTCTTTTATAATATTTATAATTATATCGAAAAACAAATCTGTTTTAAGCTTGTCCTTGTATTAAGATTGATGCAACATGCCGATTTGTGTCAATCTAAGTCACATAATAAAAAAATCCCCATCAAAATCTGTCAGTTTAAGCTAGAGGAATCTGTTTTTGCATTGGATGCGTCTCGATACGCCGATATCGCACTTCCGCATCTGCAGAGCTAAAGCGCTGTTTGTCAGACATCCCGAAAATCGGTCTTCTCTCGAACATCTGTAGCTTCCGAACAGTTTGACCTACAAACTATTATGACTACTATGGAAAGGGGAGACTCAGAACAGGTGGTCTCCATTTTGCACTATGACCGCCACAAGTGTCCGGGGACTCGTCTGAAGGTAACCAGCACCTGTTTACAAAAATGAATAAAAATACAGTTTGAAGGTAGTTTTGTGCCTACCCAAAAAAGGGTTAAATAATGTGTAAAAAACACAACATATTTCCTGAGCTTTCTTATATCTCATAGATAGGACAAACACGTCAAAACTTTGTTTCTTATGATTTATTTTTTTACTCTTTTTTTGGCATTTATGAATGTTGTATTCGGTGTGTTTCCCAGGGCTATAGCAGTAAAGGCCAAATTCAATACTTTAACGAATAATTCTTTCTATTGATTTGATACCTAAAGGGGTAACAAAATTCCAAATCAAATAGTGAAATTATCCATAGCATGACCATTTTATAATAATCCCTATGTCAGCTTAGAATTCCCCCCCCCCCCACGGCTCCAACTACTTTACACTATTTAAATATGTATTTTATTTGTCTTTGTGAGGTAACTTACTACAACTGATTATAGTGATTTTGAAGTACTTTTGTAATTGGTTGTCTTTCCTCATAGGGTCTCACTGATTCGTTGGGCATCAGTATTGCGGGTGGAGTGGGCAGTCCCCTGGGCGATGTGCCCATCTTCATCGCCATGATGAACCCTACCGGCCTCGCTGCCCAGACACACAAACTCAAGGTGGGTTGGTACAGCAGCAGCCATAGGGACCTGATCAAGAGAATATGGGTTATGTGGGCTATGTTGTTTGTTGACTTCAAGGACCCTCAAGGAAAGTCAGACTCCGCTAATCACATGGAATCTATTCACTAAATGTTCACCCAAACGAGAGAAAGAGATTTGTTTTGAGCTACAAATAATCAAACAGCAAGGAGTTTTATCGTATCGATGAAAGTTCATACAAACGTCAGGTTTAAGTCAACTTTAGAATATTTACACTTACAGTAAGTGTATGCCTCCTTTATTTGTGTTTGGTTCATTTTGGACAGTGGGCTATTCAGATTTGTGCATGTAACTCTGGTCAATCTTTGCGTGAACATTTTATCTCAAGTCTAAATACTGCCTGTAGTCAGTCTCAAGTCATCACGTAGGTTGGTTCTATTAGTGTCGAGGGCCTTTACAGCTGAAAGCAATGGCCTCCTGCAGAAGGACAGACAAACTGACCATTGTAGCCCCCACAGACAGGCTGGCAGCAGACAATAGTAGAGCAGTAAGCCATAGGAGACCATAAATCTAGTTATACTGCACTGAGCCCATAAAATGTAACAGAATAGAGGGACTGTGTGGATGTCTTGAATAGAATATCTATGTTGGTATCCCTTCAAAAGAACAAGAAGAATGGGTGAACTAAAACCGGCGAAACACAAAGCAGTGGTTTAGAAATACTGGATATGGTTTGCTTGCGGTAGATTTAGCCTACATTAACTTTATCAGTAGTTTTCTTATTTTATCATTACTAAGTCAGTATTATTATAATAAATTGCTTTATGATTCCTGGCTGAAGGCCAGCTGATGAGCGGTAATGCATGATCAATATTCTCTATCAGCACAAACCACTATCTTCCTTCCGCTAACCCCTTCAAATCTACTTTTAGGTGTGGACTAACAGTGAAATGCTTACTCAAGGGCCCTGCCCAGCAATGCAGAGAGAAAGAAAATGGAGAAATAATGTAAAAGTAAAACACATAGTAGTAGTAATAATAATAGCTAGTGGCATACACTACAATGCATTAAATATGTCTTTGTTAATTTACACTACAATGCCTTAAATATGTCTCTGTTAGTTTACACTACAATGCCTTAAATACGTCTGTTAGTTTAAACTACAATGCCTTAAATATGTCTCTGTTAGTTTACACTACAATGCCTTAAATATGTCTGTTAGTTTACACTACAATGCCTTAAATATGTCTGTTAGTTTAAACTACAATGCCTTAAATATGTCTCTGTTAGTTTACACTACAATGCCTTAAATACGTCTGTTAGTTTAAACTACAATGCCTTAAATATGTCTCTGTTAGTTTACACTACAATGCCTTAAATATGTCTGTTAGTTTAAACTACAATGCCTTAAATATGTCTGTTAGTTTACACTACAATGCCTTAAATACGTCTGTTAGTTTAAACTACAATGCCTTAAATATGTCTCTGTTAGTTTACACTACAATGCCTTAAATACGTCTGTTAGTTTAAACTACAATGCCTTAAATATGTCTGTTAGTTTAAACTACAATGCCTTAAATATGTCTGTTAGTTTACACTACAATGCCTTAAATATGTCTGTTAGTTTACACTACAATGCCTTAAATATGTCTCTGTTAGTTTACACTACAATGCCTTAAATATGTCTGTTAGTTTAAACTACAATGCCTTAAATATGTCTCTGTTAGTTTACACTACAATGCCTTAAATATGTCTCTGTTAGTTTAAACTACAATGCCTTAAATACGTCTTTGTTAGTTTACACTACAATGCCTTAAATATGTCTCTGTTAGTTTACACTACAATGCCTTAAATATGTCTCTGTTAGTTTACACTACAATGCCTTAAATACGTCTTTGTTACATTATTCCTAGGAGGTATGGGGTTTGGGAACGATTAAGGGATTGATTTAGTATTAGTTGCTGTCTCTAACCCATATGTACCGGTATTACAAACATTGTGACCAAGGGGTTAGCACATGCTGTAACCTCTAACCCTGTGACCTCTCTGTGACCCCTCCAGATCGGTGACATGATCGTCAGTATCTGTGGGACCGCTACTGAGGGTATGAGCCACAGCCAGGCCGTCACCCTGCTGAAGAATGCCACCGGCACCATCGAGCTGCAGGTCAGTGAAAGACTAATTAACGTCATTCTCCCAACTACAGTAAGATTGTACTGGTATTTTAGCAGTAATGCATTTACAGTACAACGCATATCTGAAAACCTCTACTTCATCAGTGATAACTGTGAATACAGGTATACTGATGAAGTAGAGGTTTTCATATATACGTTGTATATGCATTGTTGCTAAAAGATCAGTATAGTCTTGTATCCAAGGGTGCGTACTGTGGAGATTGAGATACCCTTAATTGATATATTATCCATTATCGGTAGCTTGAGCATGTACAGTATAAAGCTCTGTTTTGTTTTATGTGCTTGCTGTCATCTACGTCAAGTTGTCTGTAAATGTTGATGATGAAATTGTTCTATATTGCAGTGCTCGAAAATGAGCTGATGAACTGAACAAACTAAACTAAATTACCTTTTCATGTATCATTTGTCTTGCAACAACAAAACCCAACAGGTGGTAGCAGGGCGTGATACCACAGTGACCGGCCCGTCTCAGGAGCAGACAGCTGCCGGACTCTCAGTCTCCAGCCTTACTGCTACTAGCATCTTCCACGACGACCTGGGGTATGTATGCGCACACACACCTGTTGTTTCTGTCAAACCCTTACAAGGCCTGAGAAACATTTCTCTCTGTTCTACAGACCTCCTCAATATAAGACCATTACCCTGGCCAGGGGCCCAGATGGCCTGGGCTTCAGCATTGTTGGTGGCTTTGGAAGCCCACATGGAGACCTGCCCATTTATGTGAAAACCGTGTTTGGGAAGGTTAGGGGAAATCTAATTTTCTTCGCTAACTGATGTTTCATAGAGCAAGTCAGTATTAGTATGTTATATCGATGAAATATATTCCTTTTGAATGTACATTTATGACAGTTGTAATTGTGGTAACCTGTGTGGTAACCTGGCGTGTCTGTTCTCCAGGGGGCAGCGTCAGAGGACGGGCGTCTGAAGCGGGGGGATCAGATTATGGCTGTTAACGGACAGAGTCTGGAGGGGGTCACCCACGAAGAGGCCGTGGGCATCCTGAAGAGGACCAAGGGAACAATTGCCCTCACTGTGCTCTCTTAGACACACACACACCTCACCCTACACGCATAGACAAAGACTCATACCTTGGTGTAGACACACACACACCCTAATATACGGTATATGTATTGTAATGTGAACACACCCATTCCTAAACTCTAACATGCTGACCAAACCGGACGAGCGCAAGTTGATTTTGTTCACCCACACCAGAAGCGATCAGGACACACAGGTTGAAATATCAAAACAAACTCTGAACCAATTATATTCATTTGTGGACAGGTCGAATAGCATTAAACATTTATGGCAATTTAGCTAGCTAGCTTGGTGGGTGCATTAATTGAATAACAGGTATGTGTACATTTATTTTGCAACCTTCGCAAGAAGGTTACAAGAAGCTACTGCAGGTAGACTGAAATATTCACTGGACAATGTGGCTCAGATCTTTTATACTCTAGTTTTCTATGCTCAGACATGGACTGTGTTATTATGATATTTAGGGTTAAGGGCCCTTTTTAAGCAATAACTGAAAAATATTGGTAGAATAAGACCATTATTTAAAGCTTATGCTACTGTAAACTGCTGTCCATCCTCTTCTATAGTGAAGTCACTGTCGTATTTAAGTCTAGACTCTAGACTGAATAACATTTGAATAACGTTTTGTTTGTGACGCAAACCACCTTTTCAGGAGTGAAATGATCTTAAAGCTTTGGTTTCTTGGTCAGAAGTTCTACAGACCAAGTATCTAAGGGTGTGTACATGGTCACACACTCAGGGAAAGGAGAGGGTGCGTATGAGACGTAGTGTAGTTTTACTAATGCAGATGTGAAGTATTGTTTCACAGTATTTTACCGTTCAAGTATTACCTATTTTTATGGTCATACTTTATCATAATATGATAGTAGGTGAAGGAAACCAGTTTATATGGTCCATCTCAGCTGTCTCCAACCTGGAGAGTTATTGCAGCCTTTTACTCAAACCTAGCACTAGCACAGCTGTTTCACATAATCAACCGTTGACAGTTTTCAATATGGACAACAATTAGCCGAATCAATTGTGTTGGGCTGGAACAAAAGCCTGTACACCCGGTCACTCTCCAGGAAGTTGGAGCTTCCTAATTCATTTCAAACCATTAGCTAGATACCCCATGTTCTAGTTTCACAACAATGAATCCCCTTTTTAACATGGCGTCAATCACTCTTACAGATGTAGGGTCTTAATTTGAGCCAGTTTGCGACAGCAGGAAAATAATCCTGCAGCAACAGGAAATGTGAATTATTATGTGGGATTATAATTATGGACATTTTTGTAGGGGATTCCAAGTGGAAATAACAAACTTCAGAAGCCTTTTTAAACCTGGTTCTCCAGCAACAGGGTGATCAAATTAAGATCCTATATTACAATATATGTGTACCTAGTTAAGTACATCCAGCACAGTATTGAGTTGTTCAGAGGCTGAATTAATAAAAGTTACCTTCAAGCCCCAGTTATTGATTGGTTTTATTTGAGTAATGTCATAGAGTCCATGGGCTTTTCATTACTGTGTCTAACTGTTTTTGTAACAGTTAACAGGCAATTCTATTGAGAATATCCACCAAGCGGTGGTTGTTATTGGAGGCTTACTGCGTCACACAAGACCTGCACATCTGACTAATATATCATGTGGATTCAGGATTTATGAGGATGTGAGGTGCGAATGTGGCTTATGCAGCTGATATATTATTAGCTAGAGGCTATACCTACTGTAAGATTAAAAGGAATGGCTCCAAACCCACACATCTAAGCAGAAAATGTACAGTATATAAAATCTGATACTTTCTTAGATATCTAAAGGATAGTAATGTCATACATAATACAGTTACTTCATCCTTAGTCATGTTCTTTAGGCACCAAATGGAAGAAAATTCACCACCTAGACCTTTCCAATTTGAAACGAATGTTCCTTTTCTGTTGCAAAATGTAAAGATTTTTGGATGAGAGCCCAAATGAACAAACCCAGGTTGTTCTATGGAGCTTTTTCAGTGAGAGTAGAGAAAGGATCTCTGTTTAGATTTACTGTAGGATGTCCACACAGACAGCTGTTTCACAGTATAGCATGTGGTCTGTGTGAGGTCCTCCTACACATGAAATCCTTTTCTTAAGCTACAGTAGTTTTAAAGAAAAAAAACCGAAGTGTTCAATTACCATGGGAAGTCAAGCGGACCGGTTGAAAGGGTGAAACCCAGGGCAGCATCTTTCACTGGGGATGGGAGAGATGTGACCCCCCCTCCATGTTCTGAAATTGCATTTTTGTCCACCCAAGTTTCATAATTACACTGTGATACAAAAAGAGGCATCTGTATGCTTTTGGACCATGCGGACGCCTCAGAGCGGTCAGGTAGGCTGTTTGGTGTAATGAGCTGGCTGGATTTAGGAACACACGTACACCTGCACAGAGCGTACAAGTTGTAAAAGCAACTCGTTTTCACCAGTTGGTGTACCATTAGCTCTAGCCAAAAGTTGGCTAACATTAGTGAGCTTTAGCCATTAGTTTTGCCTCAATCACAGTAGATCTGAATCAAACAATGAAATTGAAGACTGATATTCTGATGTTTTTATTAGAGTCAGTATAGCAATATAAAGTTATTGCGCTTTCAGTTTCACTAGCTAATTCCCTACTTTTCACACTGACAAGGTATAAACAGCTCTACAGGCTTCACTGTCATGGTGCACAGTCGGTACACAACACTATGCTCATCATGTCTTCGCAGGATCCGATTGTGACCAGTGTCCCAGCAGGGTCAGACAGCCAGTGAAGACCAGTCTACGGAGCTCAGGTGAATTTTGCAGTATATTATAACAACCAGTGAATGGATACAAAGTTCCCTCTTGAGTTGATGGGTGGGCTACAGTTTGGGATCTGGGAATAATGGTCATTTCAATTATTGAACCATTAATGTTATTCTTGGACCATTTACTGTTTAAATGTACACCAAGGTAATTCTTTGTCATGCCTCATCTGAGCAGGATCAGATGGTAGCAGGCATCTCAGCAGGGTCAGGCAACCAGGGAAGACCAGTCTGTTATGGCGCTACGGTGAACATTTGCAGATGCAACCCTATTATTTCTGTGCGGCAAACACTGGACAAGCCAGAAGCGTCCAAGATTGAAACGACTGTACTTTATTAAGGCAGTCTGACAAACCTCTAAAGTTGATTTCCAAACTGTATCAAGGGTTGATGGAGGCTTTTCCTGATGACACAAATTACACAAAACATGTAAAACAACAACGTGACCTGGGAGACTTGATGATGATGAATGGATACAGATATATTAGAATGCCCAGTCACGTTCATATCATCTCAGACATAAATTACTGCAGTTTAAGACCATCCATAGAACGTACTATAATGCCAATCAAACTGAATATCAGGCACTCAGAAATGTTATTCCTCTGCTGGAGGTGTAAAACACAAAAGGGGACATATTTTCATTTGTTATGCTCTTGTAAAGGCTGGATGAATTCTGGCAAAGAGTATGCTATTTTATCTCAGCATGTCTACAGATTCTCCCTTCTCCCTGTTTTTCTTTGCTTGGAAATGTTGATACTGGAGACTTATCAGAAAAAACTGTGTAACCTAGCATTTATAGCAGCTAAGAAATGCATTGCCATTAATTGGAGGGTTTGGTTATCCTCCCACGTCAAAATTGATGTCAGAAATGACAAGTTATGTATCACAAAATTGTATTTATTGCAAGATTAAAAGTGGACTGTGCAACTTTCATACGGTCTGGGTGCCTTATATGGAATGCTGTACGACAAATGGAGTTTGTATTGAAGTCACGCTCATGTCAGGAAATATACATATTTAGGCAATCTCTAGCTGCTGGGCTGCTCAGTCCTGGCCCTGGGAGTCTGCTGTACTGTTGGTTGTCACTCTGGCCATGGCCTAACACACCTGAAACCAATAATGAATGTTTCACTAAGATCCTAAAGATGAGTGAGGTGTGTTGGGTTGGGGCGCTGCAGGGCGGTGGACCCCTAGGGGCAGGATGGGGCAATCCAGCTATATTGTGTGCAACTAAAAATATCTCTACATTGCTATTAAGCCTATGATAGGAATTACAGTGTCCTCTTTAATTCTTCGGTCAGTGAAGCATTTTTTTCTTCTTTTGCCCCTATACTCAAAGTTTGGATTTGAAATCAAACAATGAGTATGAAGTTAAAGTGCAGACAGTCAGCTTTAATTTGAACGTATTTTTATCCATATTGGAGGAACCGTTTAGAATTTTAGAGCACTTTTTGTACATAGCCCCCCCCCCCCCATTTTAGGGGAGCAAAAGTATTGGGACAAATTCACTTGTATGTGTATTAGAGTAGTAAAAAGTTAAGTATTTGGTCCCACATTCATAGCACGCAATGACTCCATCAAGATTGTGACTCTATACATTTTGTGGGTGCATTTGCTGTCTGTTTTGGTTGTGTTTCAGATTATTTTGCCCAATAAAAATGCATGGTAAATAAAGTGTCATTTAGGAATCACTTTTATTGTAAATAAGAATAGAATATGTTTCTAAACACTTACAGATAATCCTGAATAAATCGTGAATGATGATGAGTGAGAAAGTTAGATTGACAAATATCATACCCCCAAGACATGCTAACATAGCACCATTACAATAACAGGGGAGGTTAGCATTTTTGGGGAAGGTATATGTGTGCGTCTATAACTTTTTCACTCATTGTTATTCACAATCCATAATCATGGTAGCATCCACATGCATGTAGAAGTATTTAGAAACGTATTATATTCTTATTTATAATAAGTGACCCAAAATTGACCCCAAACAGGTCATTAGATTGTTAGAATTCAAAAATTCTGAGGGAGGACCCCCAGACTGCCTGCCAAGTTATGTCCCCCCCACTTCTAAAACCAAATTTTCGCCCCTGATGAAACCGTTGTAAGAGGTCTCTGGCTGGGTTTTTCTCTTCACAGTGTTGGAGTGTCAAAAAGTGTGACTTGTTACTGTGGCTAGAGCTATGGGATGTGTGTGGATGTTGATATCTGTGTGTGTGTGTTGTTTGCTGTCATGCTATTGATAAGCTAAGGAATTGTCTGTGCTTACTGACTCTCAATGGGAGAACCACCCCAAGACACCCAGAACTAAGTAATCTCCTACAAAACCAAGTGACATGTTTCCTTTTTCAAAACAACCAAATGTAAACAAATACTCCAATCACCAATTGCCTCTATCCAAGTGGGAAAACTTCCCTTTTTTTGCTATCCAAATCATTTTATTGTCAATTTTGTTCTTCTGTATCTTGGAATCATAAACAAAGATAGCACCATACAAAAGAACAATGCTGCCTTAAAATTCCATCAGAAATTCTGGAATATGAGGTTCTGACTGGAAGTAATGACTTGTGTCATTTCATCACTGACATTTCACATTTTCAACCTAAAGATAAATCAAAGCCATTTTTGACCATGTCAAACTTTAACCTTGTGGATATATAGTATGTAGCTGGTTTGACCAATTGTCAACATTAGCAGACTATTGGTCCGAGGAACATTTGAAGGCCTCAACAATCGCCTTTACCACCACACAAACGTGCAATACATCACATTGACTTTACAATAGTCAAAGCGACAATAGTGTAAACGTGTGAATTTGCAGCATGATTAGGACCTTTCCTCGCTGTATTGCTAGCTAGTATTGTAGCCTACAGCTGTTAGCCCTGTGCCACAACTCAAGCACCCGACACATGCAATAGACAGCTGAGCTATCCCAAGCACCTGCTGTTTTAATTGCCTGTGGGGTTGTGTGTTAGTTACCTAACTGCTCCAGACTCAAGAAACATGAGCTGGCTGATGAGAGGAGAGGCTTGTCTGGGCTAGTTCCTGAGAAGTGAGATCAGATGCGGGCGACCAGGTTACGCTTAGCTGAGAAAGGTCAGATTTCATTAGTTAGTTCTGTCAGGTGTTTTCAGACCTCTAATCTTGAGGAGTACAAGCCCTGTGCTATCTTTTGTGTAGATCCAGTGTCATCAAGAAGTGAATAGGGAGGATTAGACAATGTGAAAATTAAGCTAGACTTATCTCGACATGAGACCACTTATGATCCAGAAAAGTCAGACAAAGTTTGAATTTGGAATGAAGTTAGAAGGGTACAATAGGGTCAAAACTATAAATAAGACGTGTTTTGACAACAATAGTCACTTCCACATATCCCCCAACAGAGAATCGTCAACCCCTGACTAATGCTTCCACCCCTGGGCTTTAGTCTTTGGTTGTGAAGCCAGGATTTGCCAGTTGTTCAAACACCTACTACAGCATCATGTTGTGGTGTGACTATGCGTTGGCCATTGAGAGGTTAAGCAAACAGAAACCAGCAGCCACAGCCAACAAGTCGTTCATGATGACTCAACTAACATGCCAAGGTAGGGTATCTCACGCTACATCACCCCTCATGACATTTCAGTTTATTGCCACTTAATGAGTATTTCCTTGCATAGCTGGAATACCGAGGGCATGCGGTGGGATGGTGGAATGGATAGAGAACAAAGAACCATGCTTTCCATTGTTACAGCAGTTTGGTTATGGAATTCAATCATTTCATGGGAACCCTGTAGCTGAAGGGTGCCTTCACATAAGGTTGTCAGGGGCATTAACATAATGATAGAATATTTTTGTCATGACACAGTAGTCATTCATGTAGCAAGTATTGACCTATGACATACACGTCGTCTTATTGACTGCAAAGACATACTGTTCCGTTTTCAAATCTGTTTTTACACTTTTCACACCCTGTGTTTTAGTCTTATGAAAAACTATCCTTATAGATGTTAGTGGCTAAATGCAATGTTTGGAAAGGCTACATTAAATCAAGATCAGCAGTGTGCAGTCAGCATGTCAACAAACATAGCAAGAATTATGTTTGTTTTGTCCTGTTTGAGAGCAAAATATATAATTCCGAAATATAAAACGGCATAACATTTGATCTGGTTAACCAATAAGTGGATGGGGTAGACAGTGGATCAGCACAGTCTATGCTGACAAGCAGCCAAAGTTTTTAATTGATGGCATTTAGTTGTTGAAGAAGCCAGTACAGACAATGAATCAAGAGGGCAATTAACTTTAGCTCCATAACAAATGGTGTCTCTACCGTTTCCTGTAGTGTAGGCATTTCCTCACTTTAAAATGTTGTCTTCATAATGGTATTCTGGAAACACTATACTTGAAGGTTGTTAGGAATCATCCTGCAACACTCGCTGGTTCCCTAAAGGAACTTATACCATGCTTCAAGTAAAGTGCTACTTGCCTGCTACAATAGACAAATAACTTTTGCAGAGCGTGAGACACTAATTTCATTGAAACCTGAGCGTAAGTGTGCTGGCTCCCTAGTCACTACTCTGATACAAAGCACATTTTCATGTCTGCACGATCTCAAAAATGTCGTAACGTATAAAAAACAACCTGCCACTCAGAACACTGATACATGTTTGCACACAGGGACATGGATGATTGAACAAATGCCTAAACATGATGTGAAAAGATAAAACGATGGGCGCACTCATGCACAAGGAAGCGATTTCTGTCTTGTGCATGGATCTGACTTCTACATTACATAAAAGGCCTTATTGTGTAGGCTACACCAAGGGAGACAGTCTACCAACCGGTTGATCAAGTTACACCTTCCTGGGTTGACACTTTCAAAGGGTCAAAGGTCATCGCTTACTGAGCCATAGTTCATTCTAATATATGAACAGACAAACTAACGAACATATACATAAAAAATATATAAACGCAATATGTAAGGTTTTGGTCTCATGTCTCATGAGCTAAAATAAACGATTCCGGAAATGTTCCATATATACAAAAAGCGTTTTTGTCTTTTGAGCTTCTAGTCATGAAATCTATGCAGCCTACTCAATCACTTTTATAGCTACTGTTTACAGGCCTCCTGTGCCATATACAGCATTCCTCACGGAGTTCCCTGAATTCCTATCGGACCTTGTAGTCATAGCACATAATATTCACATTTTTGGGGACTTTAATATTCACATGGAAAAGTCCACAGACGGAGGCATCATCGACTCAGTGGGTTTTGTCCAACATGTCTCCAGACCTACTCACTGCCACAGTCATACTCTGGACCTAGTTTTGTCCCGTGGAATAAATGTTGTGGATCTTAATGTTTTTCCTCATAATCTTGGACTATCGGACCACCATTTTATTACGTTTGCAATTGCAACAAATAATCTGCTCAGACCCCAACCAAGGACCATCAAAAGGCGTGCTATAAATTCTCGGACAACCCAAAGATTCCTAGATGCCCTTCCAGACTCCCTCCACCTACACAAGGAAGTCAGAGTATAAAAATCGGTTAACCACCAAACTGAGGAACTCAATTTAACCTTGCGTAATACCCTAGATGCAGTCGCACCCTTGAAAACCAAAAAAGATTTGTCATAAGAAACTAGCTCCCTGGTATACAGAAAATACCAGAGCCCTGTAGCAAGCTTCCAGAAAACTGGAAATGGTGCTACACCAAACTGAAAGTTTTCTGACTAGCTTGGAAAGACACTACCGTGCAGTATCGAAGAGCCTTCACTGCTGCTCAATCATCCTATTTTTCCACATTTATATCATGATCATTAGAAAGCAAATTACGGTCTCTTTAAATCTGCGTATTTCTCCAAAGCTCAATTGTCCTGAGTCTGGACAACACTGCCAGGACCTAGTATCAAGGGAGATACTCAAGTTTTTTAACACTATATCTCTTGACACATTGATGAAAATAGTCATGGGCTCTAAGCTTCAAGCTGCATACTTGACCCTATTCCAACTAAACTACTGAAAGAGCTGCTTAATGTGCTTGGCCCTCCTATTTTGAACATAATAAATGGCTCCCTATCCACCGGATGTGTACCAAACTCACTAATGTGGCAGTAATAAAGCCTCTCTTGAAAAAGCCAAACCTTGACCCAGAAAACATAAAAAACTATCGGCCAATATCGAATCTCCCATTCCTCTCAAAATGTTTTTAAAAAGCTGTTGCGCAGCAACTCACAGACTTCCTGAAGACAAACAATGTATACGAAATGCTTCAGTTTGGTTTTAGACGGCATCATAGCACTGAGACTGCAATCGTGAAGGTGGTAAATTACCTTTTAATGGCGTCAGACCAAGGCTCTGCATCTGTCCTCATGCTCCAAGACCTTAGTGCTGCTTTTGATACCATCGATCACCACATTCTTTTGGAGAGATTGGAAACACAAATTGGTCTACACGGACAAGTTCTGGCCTGGTTTAGATATTTTCTGTCAGAAAGATATCAGTTTGTCTCTGTGGATGGTTTGTCCTCCTGTAAATTTTGGTGTTCCTCAAGGTTCCGTTTTAGGACCACTATTGTTTTCACTATATATTTTACCTCTTGGTGATTTCATTTGGAAACATAATGTTAACTTTCACTGCTATGCAGACAATACACAGCTGTACATTTCGATGAAACATGGCGAAGCCCCAAAATTGCCCTCCCATGAAGCCTGGGTTTCAGACATAAGGAAGTGGATGGTGTCACATTTTTTACTTTTAAACTCGGACAAAACAGAGATACTAGTTCTAGGTCCCAAGAAACAAAGAGATCTTCAGTTGGATCTGACAATTAGTTTTGATGGTTGTACAGTCGTCTCAAATAAAACTGTGAAGGACCTCGGCGTTACTCTGGACCCTGATCTCACTTTTGAGGAACATATCAAGACTGTTTCAAGGACAGCTTTTTTCCATCTACGTAATATTGCAAAAATCTGAAACTTTCTGTCCAAAAACGATGCAGAAAAATATATGCATGCTTTTGTCACTTCTAGGTGAGACAACTGCAATGCTCTACTTTCCGGCTACCCAGATAAAGCACTAAATTAACTCCAGTTAGTGCTAAACACGGCTGCTAGAATCTTGACTAGAACCAAAAAATGTGATCATATTACTTCAGTGCTAGCCTCTCTACACTGGCTTCCTGTTAAGGCTAGGGCTGATTTCAAGGTTTTACTGCTAACCTACAAAGCATTACATCGGCTTGCTCCTACCTATCTTTCCGATTTGGTCCTGCCTTACATAACTACGTGTACGCTATGGTCACAAGACACAGGCCTCCTTATTGTTCCTATAAATTTTAAGCAAACAGCTGGAGTCAGGGCTTTCTCCTATAAAGATCCATTTTTATGGAATGGTCTCCCTATCCATGCGAGAGACGCAGTTTCGTTCTCGACCTTTAAGTCTTTATTGAAGACTTATCTCTTCAGTAGGTTCTATGATTGAGTGTAGTCTGGCCCAGGGATGTGAAGGTGAACGGAAAGGCACTGGAGCGACGAACCACCCTTGCTGTCTCTGCCTGGCCAGTTCCTCTCTCTCCACTGGGATTCTCTGCCTCTAACCCTATTACGGGGGCTGAGTCACTGGCTTACTGGTGCTCTTCCATGCCATCCCTAGGAGGGGTGCATCACTTGAGTGGGTTGAGTCACTGACGTGGTCTTCCTGTCCGGGTTGGCGCCCCCCTCGGGTTCATGCCGTGTGGGAGATCTTTGTGGGCTATACTCGGCCTTGTCTCAGGGTAATAAGTTCGTGGTTTGAAGACATCCCTCTAGTGGTGTGGGGGCTGTGCTTTGGCAAATTGGGTGTGGTTATATCCTTTCTGGTTGGCCAAGTATGCCAAGTAAGTATGCTCTCTCTTTCTCTCTCTCTCTCTCTCTCTCTCTCTCTCTCTCTCTCTCTCTGTTCTCTCTCTCTCGCTGTCTCTGTCTCCCTGTCTCTGTCTCTTCTCTCAGAGGACCTGAGCCCTAGGACCTGAGCCCTAGGACCATGCCTCGGGACTACCTGGCCTGATGACTCCTTGCTGTCCCCAGTCCACCTGGTCGTGCTGCTGCTCCAGTTTCAACTGTTCTGCCTGCGGCTATGGAACCCTGATCTGTTCACCGGACGTACTACCTTGTCCCAGACCTGGTGCTTTTCGACTCTCTACCGCACTTGCTGTCTCTAACTCTCAATGATCGGCTATGAAAAGCCAACTGACATTTACTCCTGAGGTGCTGACCTGTTGCACCCTCTACAACCACTATGATTATTATTATTTTACCTTGCTAGTCATCTATGAACGTTTGAACATCTTGGCCATGTACTGTTATAATCTCCACCCGGAACAGCCATAAGAGGACTGGCCACTCCTCAGAGCCTTGTTCCTCTCTAGGTTTCTTCCTTCTTCCAGCCTTTCTAGGGAGTTTTTTTTACGTCTGCATTGCTTGCTGTTTGGGGTTTTAGGCTGTTTTATGAATAAATTTGATTTGATTTTTATTTGATTATTTCTCTTAAATGTTATGCACAAATTGGTTTACATTCCTGTTAGTGAGCATTGCTCCTTTGCCAAGATAATCCATCCACCTGACAACTCTGGCATATCAAGAACCTGATTTAACATTATGACCATTACACAGGTGCACCTTGTGCTGGGGACAATAAAAGGCCACTCCAAAATGTGCAGTTTTGTCACACAACACAATGTCACAGATGTCTCAAGTTTTGAGGGAGCGTGCAATTGGCATGCTGACTGCAGAAATGTCCACCAGTGCTGTTGCCGGACAATTTAATGTTAATTTCTTTACTATAAGCTGTCTCTAACGTCGCTTTAGAGAATTTGGCACTACATCCAATCAGCCTCACAACAGCAGACCAAATGTAAGCAAGCCAGCCCAGGACCTCCACATCTGATTTACTCGCCTTCATCGGAGACCAACTACCCGGACAGATGATGAAATTGAGGAGTATTTATGTCACATGTATGACATCGGATGGTAGAGTGGTTTGCTGATGTCAACCTTTTGAACAGAGTGCCCCATGGTTGCAGTGGAGTTATGGTATGGGCAGGCATAAGCTACGGACAACAAACACAATTTAATTTTATCGATGGCAATTTGAATGCACGGAGATACAACAATGAGGCCCATTGTCGTGGCATTCATCCACCGCCATCACCTCATGTTTCAGCATGATAATGCATGGCCCCATGTCGCAAGGATCGGTACATGATTCCTGGAAGCTGAAAATGTCCCAGTTCATGTTCATTGAACAACCGTCCTGTCTGGTGAAGCAATCGTTTGTCCTTCCTACGCGGTGCCTATATATTGCCTGTGGGTTTATTACTCAGTGCTCTTAATGAAGTACCATCTCAGAGATTAGTGGAGGCACGTGCTTGCACAATCCTTCGTATTGTTGAAGTCGGCATACATTTTTTAATCTAACAGGTCTTGCTCACTCAACACAAAGGACTAACTGTGTACAGTTCAGGTGACGACTGTTGACATATGATGCATGAACCTAGTCATTTTGGATGACATACGTACCTATTACACCATGCTTTGATAAGCTTTTGACAAGGTAAGTATCAACATTGTTTAATGAATGTATTCAATGACTAATAAAGTCAGACAATGAGGATTTATGAGTACTTATCATTTCTGTTGCCTACATTGACTGTCATTGGTAAACAAGTTGGCGGTTTCTAACAACTTCTTCAGTACAAAATCCTCAGCAGTACACTGAACCCCATTACACTGGCTAAATAACCTTACATGACAGTACACCTGCAAAACAGTTCTTTATGGGTTCATGTCCTCATTTTCCCACCCCGGTGTCACATTTCGACCCAGACAGAGCGAAGAAAGAAGAGGAGTAAAATACACTTTCTTTGTGTCCTAATTTTATATTCTAATAACATAGATGATATAATATGTTTCAGGCTCAGTGAGGCATCATCATAAACAAACACAGTTGTGAAAGCCATACTTGACAAGGACATTAAATGCTATGATTCATGATTTTACAAAAGCTTATTCCTACTTGGGATATGGTTTAAAGGTGTGATCTGGGATTGGTACATAATTTTTTTGACTTTTATATACAGAATAGCCATTGATTCTTGAAAAATGTCCTTATAATTTGATTAGCTTGTTTGAATTCCAGATTCTCCCTTTCAGCTCTGCTAGATGTATGTCTCTTGCCTGTTAAATAGAGATGGGAGGTAACCAAATGAACCACAACATCACTGAGTGGCCTTGTCCCCTAACCTATGTTTACTAAACATAGCGGGTTGGAGGAAATTTGTTTAGAAAGACAAAGCCCTCCCAAGCCCTCCCATGTGTACTAATATATTTTTTCTTATATAATACAATGCTAAGGGTTGTGCGTGTGCGCGTGTGTGTGTGTGTGTGTGTGTGTGTGTGTGTGTGTGTGTGTGTGTGTGTGTGTGTGTGTGTGTGTGTGTGTGTGTGTGCATGTGCGTGTGCGCATGTGTGTCAAAGATTGAGTTGTCTGGGCAGGTTCTGTTTGAGATGGTTAGTGTTTCATTAAGGTGTTGACAAAGCATTATGTTGCAACAGGACCAATGTTTGCATGAAATCTCTGTCTTCAACATGAATAGTATTTCAATCTGGATTTCTACCAATAAAATAATCTTCAAACATACCATGTGTACAACATATATATTACACATCAAAGTGGGTTTGTTTAAAAATGGGAAACATGCACAGGCCTATGCAGGTGCTTATTGGGTAAAAACAATAAACCTTTAACACAACACAAACAGGTAATACGATTAACAAGTGAGCTCGTTGTTAGTAATGACACTGATTCAGATGAGACCGTGTTAATAGTATGACCATCTGTGGAGCATCTACAGATGGACTATTCAAATAAAGTGTGACCTAACTTCATCCCAAACTATCTGTTGATTAGCACTTGCTTGCTAAGGTTACGGTTAAGGTTAGGTTTAAAATAAGAGTTAGGGTAAGGGTTAAGGTTAGGGCTAGGATTAGGATAAGAGTTCAATCAAATTAAATGTTATTTGTCACATACACATGGTTAGCAGATGTTAATGCGAGTGTAGCGAAATGCTTTTGCTTCTAGTTCCGACCATGCAGTAACATCTAACAAGTAATCTAACAATTTCACAACAACTACCTTAAACACACAAGTGTAAAGGAATTAATAAGAATATGTACAGTAAAAATATATATGGATCAGCGATGGCCGAACGGCATAGGTAAGATGCAGTTGATGGTATAGAGTACACTATATACATATGAGATGAGTAATGTAAGGTATGTAAACATTACTTAAAGTGGCATAGTTTAAAGTAACTAGTGATACATGTATTACATCAAGATGCAGTAGATGGTATAGAGTACAGTATATACATATGAGATGAGTAATGTAGGGTATGTAAACATTATATAGTGTGGCATAGTTTAAAGTGACTAGTGATACATTTATTACATCCAATCTTTTATTATTAAAGTGGTTAGAGATTGAGTCAGCATGTTGGCAGCAGCCACTCAATGTTAGTGGTGGCTGTTTAACAGTCTGATGGCCTTGAGATAGAAGCTGTTTTTCAGTCTCTCGGTCCCTGCTTTGATGCACCTGTACTGACCTCGCCTTCTGGATGATAGCGGGGTGAACAGGCAGTGGCTCAGGTGGTTGTTGTCCTTGATTATCTTTTTGGCCTTCCTGTGACATCGGGTGGTGTAGGTGTCCTGGAGAGCAGGTAGTTTGCCCCCGGTGATGCGTTGTGCAGACCTCACTACCCTCTGGAGAGCCTTACGGTTGTGGGCGGAGCAGTTGCCTTGCCAGGCGGTGATAAAACTTTTAGATAAAAGTTTGTGAGTGTTTTTGGTGACAAGCCAAATTTCTTCAGCCTCCTGAGGTTGAAGAGGCGCTGTTGCGCCTTCTTCACCACGCTGTCTGTGTGGGTGGACCATTTCAGTATGCAAACTTGATGATTGAGTTGGAGGCGTGCATGGTCATGCAGTCATGGGTGAACAGGGAGTACAGGAGGGCTGAGAACGTACCCCTGTGGGGCTCCAGTGTTGAGGATCAGCAGGGTGGAGTCCAGAACCCAGTTGCACAGGGCAGGGTCGAGACCCAGGTTCTCGAGCTTAATGATGAGTTTGGAGGGTACTATGGTGTTGAGCTGTAGTCTGTAGTCTGAGCTGTAGTCGATGAACAGCATTCTTACATAGGTATTCCTCTTGTTCAGATGGGTTAGGGCAGTGTGCAGTGTGATTGCGATTGTGTCGTCTGTGGACCTATTGGGGTGGTAGGCAAATTGGAGTGGGGATAAGGGTAAGGTTAGGATTAGGGTTAGTAGATAGTTGAAATATTACTCATAGTCTGTAGATAGTCTGTATAGCATCTACCAAAGGACTATCCAAATAAAGTGTTAGATAAAATGGCAATCAGTTGCCCCCATCACAGTAAAACCACCTTAGGCCCATAATCTGTTTTAAGTACAAACGTGTTTTATTGCTCAAACTCTAATCAGCAAAGGTAGCCATTTTTTAGAACATATGTACTCTCATTGATGGGGGTCTATCAACAAGAGGACAGAAAAAAAAAATAGACAGGTGGCTTTAGAAAACAGAAGCTGAGTTACAAAAATGTAGCATGTGTGTCAGGGAGGATGGGGTGTAAGAGACAGTGTAATGTTGTGCTCAACATAAATAACACACACTTGTACCTTGTTATTATCTCATGTTTCTTAAGGATATATACTTTATATATCAAGCAGTGCTTTATATTTTTGAATGTGTCATACGTACACATTTAGTCAGTTAAGGAAATAGACAGGCGATGGAAAAATGTGTTTGTTTCTCTGCCAACTTTCATAAGATACAATCTCCCTTTTCGGTTTGTGCTATTGAAAAATAGTTATCCACCAGGATGATCTCAAATGACACATCCATTCAGTCAGTAATGGCTCACTGTTTTAGCAAGATGTCTGAAGATCATATTACCTACAGCAACACATCCCTTCCTGTGCCAAGAAGACTGGACAAGTTGTGGAGTGATACATTGTGACAGGTTGAAAACTCCTCTCTACATATTGGAATAGTCTAAATACAGTTGGCAACCTATTAGTTACAGTACAGAGATATGGAGTAAATTGAGACTTGACAAACTGGATTGTTATCTATTGTACGACTATGATTTATATTTCAATGAATTGGCAAATGTGGAATATATATTTGAATCATTCCTATGGTAAAGAATCATCCATAAATCCTATTTATTTTTGATGACACACCCCTTGCTTCAGTTAAACATGTACAGCTTTGGTTCATATACAAAAAAAAAAAAATTCTTAATACAAATTCACAAGGATTACATTCAGATTCAATTTCTGTTGGTACTAATATCACTCCATCCCCATGTAGCTGCAGTCTCCCATTTCCATGGGCCCCTCATTTCCCAAGTGATAACTGTCAGGTCAGCCTGGTTTCATAGACTAAACGTAGCAAAGTAAACAAAAATCCGTAATGCTGTAATTAGTATGATATGTTACTGTCACGTTCGTCATAGTGAGGAGACCAAGGCGCAGCGTGATATGAAAACGTCTTCTTTAATTAACAAAGAACACTAAACAAACTAACAAAATAACAAAACGAATGTGAAGCTAATACAACGAGTGCTGACACATAGACAATAACCCACCAAACCATAAAAGGACCAAGCAGCGTATTAACTTCTTATGGCTGCAGGGGCAGTATTGTATAATACAGTATAATGGCCAGCTCCTGAGTCATAGTTGCTAATATTAGCATATTATTATTAGTATTGGATAGAAAACACTCTGAAGTTTCTAAAACTGTTTGAATTATGTCTGTGAGTATAACAGAACTCATATAGCAGGCAAAAACCTGAGAAAATCCACTTCCTGTTTTTTTTCTGAGGTGGCAGATTTTCAACCAAGCTCTCATTGAAATTACAGCGAGATATGGATGAGTTTGAAGGGGGGTCGAATGACACAGGAAATAGTCACCACTGCCACGATTTGACCATGTATTCACTAAGCGCGTTCACAGGGGAACGACTTGCATTCCACCGCTCATCTGAAGTCATTCTAATTCTCCGGTTGGAACGTTATTCAAGATATATGTAAACAACATTCTAAAGATTGATTCAGTACATCGTTTGACATGTTTCTACTGACTGTTACGGAACTTTTGGACATTTCGTCACGTTATAGTGGACGCGCTTTGTGACTTTGTAATTGTTTACCAAACGCGCTAACCAAAGTAACTAATTGGACATAAATAACAGACATTTTCGAACAAATCAAGCATTTATTGTGGACCTGGGATTCCTAGGACTGCATTCTGATGAAGTTCATCAAAGGTAAGGAAACATTTATCATGTATCATGGTTTCTGTTGACTCCAACATGTCGGCTAATTTGGCTCCTGTTCTGAGCGCGGTCTCAGATTATGTGTTGCTTTTTCCGTAAACTTTTTTAAAAATCTGACACAGCGGTTGCTGGAAAATGGCTGTGCTTATTGTGGTTTGGTGGAGACCTAACATAATTGTTTGTAGTGCTTTCGCTGAAAAGCCTATTTGAAATCGGACACTTTGGTGGGATTAAAAACAAGATTACCTTTAAAATGATATAAAACACATGTATGTTTTAGGAATTGTAATTATGAGATTTCTGTGGTTTGAATTTGGTAGTTGTCTGGTAGTTCACTGGTAGTTGTCATATCGATCCCGGTATTGGGATTGCAGCCATAACAAGTTACGGAGGAATGGACCGTGGCAGAAATTTTGGACGGAGCAGGACCCTGGACGCAGGCTGAGGAGTCGCCTAGGAGCAAGAGAGGACAGCAACGTCGTCGGGGAGGTAGGCCACAGGGGGGAGGCACATGGAGCAGTCGGCGAAGTTGAGGGGTGAGTCAGAGATTGTCGAGGAGTTATTGGACAGATTGGAGGAGAGTGAACGGAGGGGAGATTATGAGACCTTCGAGGAGTTGTTGATTAAATTGGAGGAGAGTGAAGAGAGAGAGCTGATGGTTTGGCGTAGTATGCACGGCATTCGCCCTGAGGAGCGTGTTAGCTGTCCGATGCCACCTGTGTCAGTTCCTCGTACTCATCCTGAAATGTGTTACATTTTCGGAAAAATTTATGCCGGCTATACACACCAGGTCTCCAGTGTACTTTCACAACCCGGTGTGTCCAGTTTCTCCTTCCCGCACTCACCCTGAGGTGCGTGTCCCCAGCCCGGTACCACCAGTTCCAGGCCCACGCACAAGGCCTCCAGTGCGCCTCCAGGGTCCAGTACGCACTGTTCCTGCTCCTCGCACTCGCCCTGAGGTGCGTGTCCCCAGCCCGGTACCACCAGTGCTGGCACCACGCACCAGACCTCCAGTGCGCCTTGGCAGTCCAGAGCGTCCGGCGATAGTACCCAGTCCAAAGCGTCCAGCGACGGTCCCCAGCCCGGGGTCTCCGGCGACGGTCCCCAGCTCGGGGGTCTCCAGTGACGGTCCCCAGCCCAGGGGTCTCCGGCGACGGTCCCCAGCCTGGGGGTCTCCGTCAATGGTCCCCAGACCGGGGTCTCCGGCGATGATCCACAGTCCAGAGCCTCTGGCGATGAGCCACGGTTCAGCTCAACAAAGGCGGAGGGACCAGTGTAAAGATGGGGGGCGGCATCCAGAACCAGAGCCGCCACCGAGGGTAGATGCCCACCCGGAACCTCCCCTAAATGTTCAGGTTTGCGGTCAGGAGTCCGCACCTTTGGGGGGGGGTACTGTCACGCCCTGACCTTAGTTTTCTATGTTTTATGTATTATTTTGGTCAGGTCAGGGTGTGACGAGGGTGGGTATGCTTGTTTGTCCTGTCTAGGGTTTTTTGTATATCTATGGGTGTTTGTTAGTCTAGGTTTATTATAGGTCTATGGTGGCCTGAATTGGTTCCCAATCAGAGACAGCTGTTTATCGTTGTCTCTGATTGGGGGATCCTATTTAGGTTGCCATTTTCCATTTTGGTTTTGTGGGTTATTGTCTATGTGTAGTTCCATGTCGATGCGCGACTACAGGATCAAAGGAAGGAGAGGAGATTCGATTTCACTCGCCCGTCCAAGGATACCACCTGCCGGCTTCGTTGCCAAGAAGAACCCAAGTTTCCCCGAGAGTCTCCCAAGGCTGCCGATTCACCTCTTCCTGAGCCCATGCAACTAGGCAGAGCTAGGCTGTCTCCAATCGCATCCCTTTTTATGCCATGTTGCTGTCAAAATCTCTCCGGGTCCTCATCGACTCTGGGGCCAATGAGAGCTTTATGGATGCTACCCTGGCTTCCGAGCTGGATATCCCCACTCAGCCCCTCTCCATTCCCATTGACGTTGGAGCACTGGATGGGTGCTCTATCGGCTGGGTCACCCACAATACCACCCCCATCCACCTACGTGTGTCAGGGAACCACAGCGAGATGATCCAATTCCTGCTCATTAAGTCTCCTCAGGTTCCTGTAGTATTGGGATTCTCCTGGCTCCAGCGACACAATCCCCTCATTGACTGGTCTGCCGGTGGCACCATGGGCTGGAGTCCGTTCTGCCACGCACATTGCCTGAAGTCAGCGCAGCCTGTCCCGGGATGTCTTCCTGGGGCCTCGGAAGTTGCCCCGGACCTCTGTGCCATTCTCGCGGAGTACCAGGACCTCCGGGAGGTGTTCAGTAAGGCTGGGCCACTTTGTTGCCACCGCACCGACCATATGACTGTGGGATTGATCTTCTCCCAGGCACCACTCCGTCCCGGGGACGACTGTACTCTCTGTCGTGTCCTTAGACCAAGGCTATGGAGACCTACATTGAGGACTCCCTAGCTGCTGGGTTCATCCTTCCTTCTGCCTCCACCGCCAATGCATCGACTACCGAGGTCTCAATGACATCACGGTGAAGAACCGCTACCTCATTTCCTCGGCTTTCAAGCCACCCCAGTGTTCTTTAAGCTGGACCTACGGAACTTCTACCACCTGGTGCGGATACGGAAAGGGGACGAGTAGAAGACTGCCTTCAACGAGTACCTGGTCATGCCCTTTGGCCTTACCAACGCCTTACATCTGCCCCTCCGGGTGGAATCCCACAAACTCTCTCCCCGGTTTACCTGCCTGTTTCCCATCTCCAAAATCATTAGCTCCTCTGCTGTTCGTCTTCTGTTGCCCCGTAGCCTTCGTGTACATCCCACCTCTCATGTGTCCAGAGTTAAACCCATGTCTCACAGCCCTTTGTCTCCTGTAACCAATTTGAATTCCTTGCAATAAAACGGGGACGATGGCCAAATACCAAGTATCCTGTTTCAGGCTCAATGTATAGACAATTCGGACCAATGAGAACTTGCCACATGTAGCTATGAGTCCCGGACTGAAATTCCTCCTGTGTCTCTGACCCATTAATCATTAATTTCCCATTGTAATAAGTATTTCTTATAGCCCAACTATTTTCTTTATTTTACAATTTAAACACATTCAGCATAGACAATGTAATTGTTGTGGTCATCTTAGGCAAACCATCTTTGTTATCACAGTAGTATCACTTAGACCTTCTGGGAGAAAAGTACTGTATCTGGCATTGAACTTGGTGGTAGTAGTTGTGTGTATGTTTGATGTGAAGGATCCCATTATTCTCTGCTTCCAGACATTTCAGCACAAGGCATGTACAAAATCTAGATCATGTACATCCAATACATTTGTCTACCGGTATCGTTTTAAAATTGAGAACATATTGTTTACATATTATTCAACTATGTGTGAGTTAAGCTATTATCTGCTTCAGATGCACAATGTCAAGGGGTGCATTGCAAATGCCCATAAGGCTAGTGCTGTCATACTGTAGGCTAATGGTTCCCAACTCTGGTCCTCGAGTACCCCCAACAGTACAGTTTATTGTTGCCCCGGACAAACACACCTATTTCAACTCGTCAACCAATCATCAGACCCTTTGAGTTGAATCAGGTGTGTTTGTCCGGTGCTACAGCAGAATTCTGTGCTGTTTGGGGGTATTCATGGGGTTGGGAACCATGGCTGTAGGCATATGGCTGCATTGGCATTGCATGTAATTATCAGCTGCAAAATTGGGTTTACATTGCTGATATCCTGAAGGAATTATGACAATCAAATAAAACTAATTGGAGAGCTTATGACTGAACAAACAGGTTATGTTAATTTGAGAATACGACACAAAAAAACAGACAAATGAGAGACAGATTTCCTTCCCCTCTTTATTGCAGGATTGTGATCTGTGATTAATCAACATCGACAGTAGTTCATAGTTAGTTTAAATTAAGTTTAAACACTTAATTTCAAAGAATCAACACTTATGTGGGGGGGTTCCAGGGAAACAGTAACCCGGCTGCTACCAGCCGGGTTACTGTGGGGCTGGGAGGTTACCATCGTGGTAGGCTGCTTAGTAGGCAATCCACGAATTTGCTTCCCAGAATGCGTCCAATGCTAGGTTGTGACGTTAATCCATGGCCTGGAACCCTTCCATCAGACCGCGAAGCAACTCCTCGTGCCTACCAATGGTGGCACCTCGGTATGGGATGGCGTTGCGGAGCTGGTACAAGTCTGCTGGGTCAGTCATGGCCAGTTCGTCCTATCACGGTTCAGGTAAGACCCAGATGCAGACTGTGTTGAAGTAACAATGTTTATTACAGCAACAGGGGCAGGCAAACAACAGGTCAAGGCGGGCAGGGGTCGATAATCCAGAGTACTGGGGAAAAGGTACAGGATGGCAGGCTCAGGGTGAGGTCAAGCAGAGATCGGTAACCCAGAGTAGGGGGGCAAAGGTATAAGACGGCAGGCAGGCTCAGGGTCAGGGGGGGCAGAAATGGTCATTCTAATTTACTTTTTTAAGTGTATTTATAGTACTACTGATTTGATTACTACATTATTGGGAAAGAGCAAGCAGTAAAACCATTTCACGGCACATGACAATTAAAACTTGAAACTTGAATTGCAATTTGTAACATATCATATGAAATATAATTTGTAACGTCATATGAAATGGATGATGGAAATCCACAAATGAATACATACCATACCAAACATAACCTATCATACTAAATGGAGTGTCACTGATTTTCATATACTATGTGTCCCTGATTTTCATGAGTGTAGGTTTGTCAGGTCCTTGGAAGGGAGGGTTTATCTTTAAATACACACATTGTATGCTGCTTTTGGTACAGTATGTTTTCTTTCTAACTAGAGTTTCCAACTTATTTTGTCAACCTTTTATGATCCCTGTGCAAAGAGACGCAAAGACACAGCGAGTGCCGGTATGTTTGCAGAGCTGAAGTTAGGGAAACCACAAGGCTAAGCACAATATCGACATGTGCTGCTTAACCTTGGTAAAGGACCATTTTTCAACCTGACAGGGTTTAGCCGATACGTTGAGATAGGATACCTGGGATATTGGAACGAATTAAGAACAAATGGTGGTCCAAGCAACATTTTTTAGAAAGAGAGCCTTTTGAGGATCCTTTTCAATTCAATTGGATGAAAAAGTGCATTCCGACTCTCAAATTCAGAGACAGAGCTGTGGATGCAAGGACTGACCATCGCTGACATCAAAATGGTAGTTTTAACCATGTTTGGAAGCTATACAATGTTTGGTTACAATTACATTGTTTGCAAACAATGTAGGGAAAAATATATATTTTGGGTTCTGACGGCGTAAGACACCATTATTGATATACACTAGATGACTGATAATAGCACCGTGTTGAGTCCATCGTGCCTTCCATCTTGGCACTCCTCCACCATTGTAAAACATATTTTGGAAGCTATAGAAATGCATTTATTAATGTCTACATTGGTTTCTGCCACATTTATTACATTACAGACACCCTTAATGCATACTTTTTAATTATATTATGTGAGCTAAATAAAATGAAAAAATGTCTGAAAAGATTTTTTTCCTAAAAGTATAACTTTTGGAGATTACTCATCTTACTGTCCCCACTACAACAACAAAATATTTAAATACATGTAATTTTGTCCTTGAAACATTTGATTGAAATACTGTTGAATTCCATTGAAGGACTGCTCCTACTGTGGAGGTCCAATATGGCTGACAGGCGGCTTCAAGGCCTGTCAATGGCCAATGCATAGCATCAGCATTCCAGGGTTTATATACATCATTGGTCAAACAGTTGAACTAAGCTCATGAGGCATTTATAACTTACACTCTTTAACAATCAATGGCTAAATGTCATTAATTAGTGGCAGTGGCTAGGTAAATAAAATACATCCGTAGATTGCAGTCTCTCCTGGTTCATATACTGTGAAATGCGTATTAGGCAAGTAACCACATACATAATGGTGTAATTTGGGTGAGCTATCCCTTTATCAAAGATAGAACATTGTGTTACATAAGGGACCTAACTTAGTGACACAAGCTTCTCCAATATTAGGGTCTATCATATGTTTGTGTTTCAGATTGCTAATAGACTTACTGCATTATTTACTGACATGTCTCTGCCATGGATGTAAAAAAAAAATCTAGTCCATTGATTGAGTGAGGAATAGGCTTGGTTTTAACAAGCTATGCATGTTTTGAACCATTTCATAAAAATGCACTCGGATTCAGATTAGGTCCTACAATATGTATCGTCATCAAGTACGATATATCTTCTGAGGAATATGTCACGCAAGGAGTCAAGGAGGTTTCTTCAAGCTTTGATCTAAATGTCTATCCATATCTGTTCAGGTATAGCTTGGGGAGGCTTCTTTGTAAATATGTAAACACTCAAATCCCTTACATAAAGAAGTGTGAACCAACCCTAACTGTATAGACAAATAGGTTTTTTAGGGTTAGTAACTTCAAGTATTAAAACTACATATAACCATTGCCGTTCCATGTTATTGTCAGTCATTGCAAGGGCATTTGTCAACGGCAGTCAAAACAGCCATTGTCTTTCATCTTGTAATGAGGTTCAATTACAGTACCAGTCAAAGGTTTGGACACACCTACTCATTCTCTTTATTTTTTTACTATTTTCTACATTGTAGCATAATAGTGAAGACATCAAAACCATGAAATAACACATGGAATCATGTAGTAACCAAAAAAGTGTTAAACATCAAAATATATTTTATATTTGAGTTTCTTCAAAGTAGCCACCTTGATGACAGCTTTGCACACTCTTGGCACTCTCTCAACCAGCTTCACCTGGAATGTTTTTACAACAGTCTTGAAGGAGTTCCCAGATGAAACATATGGTGTAATATGTTATAATTGCGTCATCATAACAATAGCTTGATCCAAGAGTCCTAAAAATCTGTCTCTCTAATGTTGCTTCCCAGACAAAACCCCTCATTAGCTTTTTTACAGCGTTTCCGGCATGCTATTATTGTCTTATCAGCCGAGCAGTGTTCCAGTGGTGGTTATGAGAAGTTAAAGAGAGAAAATTGGTGAGGTGTCACACTGGAATTCCAGGACATTCTTGAAAGGTTGGGCACTCAGAAGGACCTATAAAACGTAAAAACAACCCACAACAGACTGGTTCCCACACTCCAAAGGAGCAGCTATACCTGTTATTGAAATATACGTATGTCTCTCTAAGTTCAAAGGTGTTGCACATGTTCAATTCACTCTGGCTTTACGTTATATTCCAATGAGATTTAAGAAATATGATAACACAGATGTAATGGAGGCCACAGAAATGAATGCCATTGTCATAAATTGTGTCAAACCACAGGGACATTTTTGCTAACAATAGTCCACTGTATCCTAATGCTGTACTGTGTATTGGCGTACGATGACCTACCAGCGTTTCATAGTAGCTGTGCGTGTGCAGTGCTTTAAATTCAGTTTTCCCCATTTGACTTACGAGCTTATCCTGGAGGGGTAGCAGTAGCGTTATGTCCCAAATGGCACCCTTTTCCATTCTTAGAACTACTTAGGTAATAGAAATGCACTATGTAGAGAATAGGGTGCCATTTAGGACGCACACTAGTAAGAGCTGCCATATGCCTTTAAAACAGAGGTGACGTGCAATATAACCTCCTCAACGGGGCATTAAAATGTGTTTACACTCCCATTGCCAGATGAGCGTTAACTCCCTATCAAATTCCGTTAAATATGTAGCCCCATAAACCTTGGCTGCTACTTGGCTTTGATGACTCACTGGTATTGACAGTGTTTCGGTTGTTGTATTATTGTGCAGAGGGTTGTGGGTTATGTCCAGTATGAGACAGAATATGTACTGTTTTACTTTGCCACTTGTAGAATCTGCGTTGCGGAGAACGTGGGCGGATGGAATCACGGAATCCAGCCATTCAAATAGAATTCAACATTATAATTGTTTCATAGTACTTAGTAGGAAATCAAGTAAATGTAGTGCTCTTATTCGAAAAATGCATTCATTTCCTTAAGATTATCATAACATGTTAACAAAATGCATTCATTTCCTTAAGATTATCATAACATGTTAACAAAATGCATTCATTTCCTTAAGATTATCATAACATGTTAACAAAATGCATCAGTGGTTTGCATTTTCCTTCAACTTTCTGGAGAGGCAACAGCACAGGAATGCCCCTGTCTGTGTGTGCATGTTTGTCTTCCACTTTGTGTATCCATTACCGATGATGCTAACGTAATGAAAACAGTCTTCTGGTAGATGGAAAGACTTTCCCCAAAACCTTCTCACTTAAATGTTAAATACAAGTAGGCTGTGCATTCGTTGCAAAGTAGCTAAAAAACAGTAAGTAGTTGAAAATTTGTTAAAATTGTCCAAGATGAGATTTGAACACACAACTTTCAAGTTCGTAGACATTCATATATGCCCACCCATCCTCCTTGACCAACCTCCTGCCGATGGTTTCTGTCTTAAGTAACCTACTGCCTATATCTGTGATTGAAATGCACTATGTACAAAATCATGTACCGCACACAAAAAGTGTAAATGTTTTTGTGCGCCTGTCACAAATTTCCAAGAGGCAATTCATGTCCATTTCACAACAATCTGTAATAATGGGTTGCTCTGGCTGTTGCACAGTTGAATTAAAGGGTAACTATACCCAAATATAGAAATTGTATAGATTTTTCCCGGACCTCAAAAGTGGTCTCCTGATGTGGTTTAAGCATTGTTGTGTACTAAGAACATTTAATTGTATTATTTTTCTATTATTAAAAATGTTTGATTTTGAAAGAAAAAAAACGGAAGATTTTTTGTTGTTGAAAAAAACAAAACCTGGAGAAACAAAATGGAGAAATGGAATTTGGGAAAAAACGACATGGTATCATGTAAAAAAAATATAACAGATTTTATAGAGCCCTAGCCACTGTACCAATCTATTATGTACTTAGCCAAATATAGAAGTAAACATTGAAGGTATAGGTTACATATTGCTATTGATTAAGAATAGCATACTCTGTTGATCTCTTTTTGGAAGTGGATTTCCTGGTGGCCATTTTGTGACACAAATGCTGTCTTTCACCTTTGCACCGTGGAGAGAGGAATGTCGCCCGGTGTCGTTGCATGTCTCCAGGCGATAATTACCGCAGAAATATGTTCACGCCGTGGATCCCTTAGTCTGTTTTAGATCATGCCATGGTGCTAGAGGCTAAAGGGTTTGAACAAGCATGTGAGACACGCCACAAACCTCGCAATTGGCCACAGAAAATGTCCAGTTTGGTGCGTCAAAAAACATGGATATAATTAATGGCACATTAAAGCACATAACATAGACAAAACTCAGACAAACGTCTGTTTAAAGTACAGATCATTACTCGTTGAGGCAAAGGTCTTCAGATTTTGAAGTGTGGTCAGTTCAGTACTTTCAAAATATTGCACTTATGCCACTATAGGGCCAACCCGGACTGTAATGTGCTGGTTCTTATACAGCTTGTCCTGGCTTGGCTAGGTTTGACCCTATAGTTTGATTTTGAACCAGAAAATGAAAGATAGCTCAGGGAGTATATCAAAACCTTTCTTGCCATTTGGTACCTACTGAACAAGACACTGGTTTGCAATGCCCCAACTGTGGTAATCGTTTTCGATAGGTCTTTCTTGGCTGCATTAAGCATCCGACACTGCTGAGGGAGCGTCTTCATTCACTGGAATGTTCTTCATTTTTCCATCAAACATGTATGAACCTGTTCATTGGAACGACAGCTTTGACATGTGCTCATACCTCATGTTAACTACTGTCCTACAGGCAATTATCAAAGAAAGAATGATAGATGATAATTCACAAGCATACTATATATTACATATCTATTTTATAGCCAGATTAGATTCCGTAGAAGATCTGACAGGTCTACATGGGTTTCTGAGCTCTCACTTAAACACCATTATTACCCAAGTGTCCCTGTTGTGAAATCTGCAGAGTCAGCACATTGTGTGGTGACATGCATAGACAGTGAACTGTTGACAGACATCCCCGCACGGCTATGCTAACACACAGTATCGATACGATATGCTTTCTCATGATCTTAGCACTACCCACATTTGTCTACATGTGTCTACTCCAAGGCTTTTGTTTTGAAATTTGAGAGCGTTGAAAACCAAGTGCCCAGACCCAAGTATTTTTTTGGTGCACTTCACAGAACATCACAGCATGCCACACTTGCCTAGATCAAACTCTGTACGTACAAAATAATCACCAATGTGGTTCATGATTAATGGTGATGTGATTCAATTAACGGGTAATCCTCCCATGTGTTGTTTTCTGTGAATGGAAGTGCGTCCGCTCACTCTGCTGCGCAGAAGTACTGCAGCTCAGAAGAAATGCCATGCTGCGCAGAGATACATGACTGGGCAGGTTCAGTAGCAAGCGGTAAATTGCCGTGTGCGGCTTAGGCCGCCCATTGTGACTCGCTCGTGGGCGTGCTGGCAGCATATGGCAGGATGTTCGATTGTGCATCAAGAATTCAACATAGAAAGTTTGTATGAAGGTCTGGTTATTAAATTGGTAAACAGTTCAATAGTAATATGCTCTAAAACGCTCTGGTGGGATAACCTATTCAAGTCAGAAAAAATACATTTGGATAATGTTTTTTTTTTTAAAGGTATTATTAGCTAGCGAGCTACAGTGCAGTCTAACTCAAATTAGCTGCTAAATGAGCAAGCTAGTTGGGTAGCTAGCTATCTAGCCAACTTTACATAATGTATCGATAGCTAGCTAAGTGAATTAAGTATCACCAGCTACCTAAGTGAATTAAGTATTAAGTACCTAACTTAATTTTAGCTAGCTATCTTGATGTATTCATCACTGTAAAAAACAAACTCCAAATGCATTTGTAGGTAGCTAGCTGACAACCATGGAGGAGAGTGAAAGGAGAGCAACCCCAATTGTCAAAGTGAGAGAGTAGGCTTATCACGACACAAGGCGAGACCCAGATGCAGGTTGTTTGAGTTTTGGTATTTATTATAATCCAAGGGATAGACAAAAGCCAGGTCGGGACAGGCAAGCATTCATAGCCAGGGCAGAATCCAAAACGGTACAGGGCGGCTCGAGGTCAGGGGCAGGCAGAGTGGTCAGGCAGGCGGGCTCAGAGTCAGGACAGACAAGGGTCAAAACCAGGATGACGAGAAAAATAGAGACTGGAAAAACAGGAGCTGAGAGAAAACCGCTGGTTGACTTCGCAAACAAGACGAACTGCCACAGACAGACAGAAAACACAGGTATAAATACCCAGGGGATAAGTGGGGAAGATGGGCGACACCTGGAGAGGGGTGGAGACAAGCACAAGGACAGGTGAAACAGATCAGGGTGTGACAAGGCTATTCTGGATAGGTCAGGTACTTGTGTAGTTCCAGTCCCTAGAAGTGAGGACGGAGATAATAGTAACATAATATTCAGTGCGGTGTAATTTGAGTATATTGAGGTCTGTTTCTTGTAAGGTTTTCTGTCATATAAAGAGAGCTGCGAAAGAATGTCTACATATGAGCTCCCAATGAAGAGCAGTGGTTCTCAGTCCTGGTCCTGGGGGCTTAAAGGGGTGCACTTTTCTTTTGTTTGCTGACACAAATGATCAACTCATCATCAAGATTCAAGTGGTATTTATGTATTCATTTGTGATGCTATCCTTGATATGATAATGTTGTCACATGCTACACATGCACATGTGTGTGCACATGCATCTATCAATCCAATGTTATCATGATTTGTTATACGGGATATTATACTTAGGTAATCCACAATGACCTGGTGATGTAAAAGTCTAATAATGACATTAATCTTCCATATTCCTACAGATACCTTGTAACTGGAGATTCTTTCAAAACGATTGCTTACAGTTGGTGTAGGGCACTGCAAGGTTGGGTGACCAGAGCCATCTGGGACTGCCTCCTGGAGGAATTCAGGTGTGTGAAGGCTACCTGTGTCCTGCATAACTTCATGAGAATGGACACGAGGACCAGGAGGGGATCTGCAGCTTGCCGCCGTGTGCCAGAGGAATAGTCTGCTGCTCTGCAAGATGTTTCAAGGATGGGGTCCAACAATGCAGCAAGAGAGGCAATCCTTGTGCAGGAGATCTTCACCTCCTACTTCTTTGAAGAAAATGTTATGGGATTCACGCCATTGGTTTTGTTGGTAGTCTCTTTTGGCTACTGTCTAAAACTGTAAAGGTACAATGTCAGCGTTGACTGTAAACGCGTGCCGGAAGTTGCACAAAATTATCATACTGTTCAAGTTTCTGCTCACAAGACCTAAAATTTGCTCAGTGCCCCACAACAAGTAGAGGGAACATTGCTTGGGGGCTAGGTCTGTTTGCATTTTAATAGCTGTCATTCCAATGCCATTTCAATCCACTTAGGTGAAACAGCCTGATACAATAGGAGAACATGTCCCTTTCAGTCAGCTCTTTTGAACGTGTGACTTCCAAACTTGAAATTTGATGGTTATCAATCACCAACCATCTACCTTAATGTTCCAGTTTTGCTAATAGGCTGGTTGGTATATCTGGTTTGCATAGAGTGCCTTCGGAAAGTATTCAGACCCCTTGACTGTTTTACACATTTTGTTAAATTACAGCCTTATTCTAAAATACAAAATAAAAATTAAAAATGTCAGCAATCTACATACAATACCCCGTAATGACGAAGCAAAAATAGTTTTTTTTAGAAATTTTGCAAATGTGTTAAAAATAAAAACAGAAATATCTTATTTACATAAGTATTCAGACCCGTTGTTATGAGACTCGAAATTGAGCTCAAGTGTATCCTGTTTGCATTGATCATCCTTGAGCTGTTTCTCCAACATGATTGGAGTCTGCCTTTGGTAAATTCAATTGATTGGACATGATTTGGAAAGGTACACACCTATATATATTTCATACATTTTAGAATAAGGCTGTCACGTAAAAATGGGGGTCTGGATACTTTCTGAAGGCACTGTATCTGCCCTGCTCTGTACATTAGACATTAGTCCTTAGTGGCAAATATCCATGAGAAAAATATTGAGGTTGAAAATATAACTGTGTATTCCACTAAAATGCTAAATGCTTAAATTTGAATAAGTAAAGGCTAACACAGTAAATGCTAATATTTTAGCCAGAATGCTACCGACAATAGCCCTTTCTGACCACAAACAGGTCCCTCAGCCAACCAGTTAGTTATTGGAATCTATCCTACTGTTTTCACTGGTGGGATTTAGAGGAATTCCTGCCACGTGACTACGCTAGCCAAGATTCAGAGATTTCCCATGCATTTTTTTCCTTCAGTCATCACCAGCAAATGGCTACTGTCAGCTACTAATCTGTGCTTATGCCAGAATTACTTTTATTTGTACAAACATTTACTCTGCTACAGACGGGAAGACTTTCGGCACCATTTGAAAAACCTCCATATCCACAGAGAATGAGCAGCATTCTTCATTATTTCGTCAGGCAATAGAAGGCTTCCTTTTTCAGAGTAACACTAAGGGAATATCTTAGTGTGATTTCTGACATCCCATTCTGGCTATTCTTTTGGGATAGTCTCTGAAGACTCTAACAAGAGATGTTTTAAAGAGATCATTTAAACGAGTAAATACAGTGAAAGCTATGAGAGAGCTACTTTCAAATTGTTTTTCACCAACGTTAAATAAACTTCTACAAGGTTCAATTGGGACAACGTGCCATTGATTTCAGCGCCAGTGTATACTTAACAGACTTTGACTCTGAGGACAGGAGAGAAATTTACAAATGATAGACCTACACAAGAATGTACGCATTCACACATCAATGACCATTGTCATATCTGACAACTAATTTGTCTTTATCAGTCTTCGCAGGTGCACAATGTGTCTCTCTATCCAATGACAACAGTAAATGAGGACTGTGGCAAGGGTTAGACATCAATCTCAATGAACAGACAAGCTCCCTGTCAGTGAGTGGCCCACCAGTGGGATGCATAATGATTAGCCTGCCTAGAGATAATCATTAACAGTCACTGCTGATTGCCTGACTGCAATTACCTCACCTGTTGGTCGCTGCAATGCACAGCCAGCTAGGTCAGCATGTAATTAATAGCAATGACTGTGTCCCGAATGGCACTCCATTCCCTATATAGTGCACTTTGTAGGGAATAGGGTGCCATTCGGGAAGCAAACATTGTCTATCTGGCGTGCATTTCAGATGACGTCATTGTAAATTGGCATAGAGCTTGGTCAGTGTCCTCAGGTAATAAGAAATCAAACACATTTACAATGTGTTGTATAAAATGTTAAAGTTGAAATTGTCCAATCTGGCCTTGTGGTAAGGACCAAAGACAAATAGGTCAAGGCAGTGTAAGGATGTAGGTTGAAGTGCAGCTACTTTATGTGTCTGGTAAAGTAATCAGGCATAGGGGAGGTTCAATGGCTTTAACTGCAAGTGATTCAAATGACTCCTGGCTCTTTAACCTCAGTTCACCGTTATTTATAAATGTAGAAATTCATTAAAGTGGAACTAAGTAGCAATGATAGCTAAGCAAGAGCAACTAAGAGCAACTTCAATTCCCTAATGCATTGCCCCCTGAAAAGCATGTATTTGTTAAGTAAAAACCAAACCATAGAAACTCACGACAGCAGATTGAACAAACGGCGTTGTACTTCCTCTTTGAACAGAAGAGGCCCTCTGAGTCCTATCAGTAACAGGCTGCTAAGAGGATTTTATCTTCAGCACAAAGAGCTTTCTGTTAGGCCGTGGGGATCCTGGGATCCCTGGAGTCAACTGGGACAGGTGGCTATCCCCACGGGGAGTGTATGTGGGGGCTGGGAGGGTGGTTGATGGGCGGCTGTTAGTGTAATCAGAGACCAGCCTGAGACATAAGCACTGTGGTGGTGTCGGCTGGTGTGTGGTGTGTTTCTTGAACGATTTCTAAATGTTGAACAACATATTTACCATGGTTGGGTCAAAGGTGTTCTGTTCACGAACACCCACTCAACCAGAGAGGAAGTGTGTATATTAGCAGTAATAAACATTGGGACAGTTCAAAATGGCCGCTAAGAGAAGGTGGTTGGTTACAAGGTTAAAGAAGGGTTAAAGAGGTCAAATGTTTTTTCCATGCTTAATTGCTTCCCTCAACAGTAGGCAATGACTTATGGCCACTTAATAGGAGAAGATTTAAAGTAGTTATAACCGACTTGATTTGCACAAATCCGCTTAGTTATCTATCAGGCTCGAGTATCATGGTGCATATGTACAACTCATTTGAAATATAGTTCTTCTTGGAAAAACAGAAGCCAAGTAACATGAGAGTCTACAATTCAAAGTCTCAGTGTTCTTTTGAGATCTGACCCTACTGGGGTCCCACTCCACAGAGGTCGTAGATGGGTCGTTGGTAGGTATTTGAACCTACAGACATTACGCTGCTTCTGAGGTGGACACTCCAAATCCCCTTCAAGTGGAAACAATCTTCTTCTTTCTTTTTGAAGTGTCCCATTTGAATGAGGAGGCTTTAGACCGTGCCAAATAACCATTGCAAGTATCAAGGCCTAATCTGTAAGGACATTAGAGGTTCCTTACCTCTTGAACCAAAGCATTCGAGAAGAAATAGCAAAGGTCCTGTTACACATAGAGAGTCTTAATGGTTGAGTGAGGATCAGAACTGGGTTGAAATAATACTTGAAATCATTTAAAATACTTTATTTGTGCTTTATTGAACTTGTCTGGCTTAATGGACCAATATAATAGTCTCAAAACAGTAAACCCTGCCCATCTGGCACTCTAAGCAGGCTAGAGCAAACATTCAAAGTATTTGAAAGATTTCAAATAGCATTTGAACCCAGTCCTGGTGAGGATTGGACGCCAGGGTAGCTTTTTTTATATACTACATCTGTCAGAAATGTCTAGCGATAGAAGGGGATTTTGTTGCAATCTAGCCTCAAATTTGATGAGTGAATTCCTATTTTTGGCACCCTAAGCCACACCAGGGGCAGCGGGATGGACAATCAGACCTTTGTCTGTTTCGCGGCGTCACATCATCAGACAGTAACAACTGGAGGTCTATGAAAGAGGAAGACATATACTAATCCGATGGAGTTAGTTACACGATCACACCAAAACCACTCAGCCAGTAGTGCTAAGAGGATTTAAAACTTAAAGACACTTATATTGCCTCCTAGCCCTAAAACAAACCAGCTCCCATCTGATATGATTGGGAACAACTGTGGTGATGTAATGATTGCAAACACAGAAAAATGTACAATCCACAATTTACACTACATCACCAAACAGATCTGAATATGTGTAAAATGTTCGTACTGTCCATACAACTAAGGTGAAATTATATCAGAGGTATCAGCCATCGGTTGGAAGAAAATCCTGAAACACATCCTGTGATCGAGATCAGAGGGAGGGATCTTGTTGGGAAAGACAGTGAGGGGGAGTGTAGTTTGTGCATCTTCCCAAGGGGATCATATCCCGCCAAGCGCTGTCAAAACGTTCCCAGGCAGGAAGATGCTTTTATGAGGTAGTGCAGACAGACAGCTTGAAACAGAGGATGATGGGCGCCCCATAATGACCTACCTGGAAATCTTTCAAATACATTTAGTGTTTGGTATAGCCTGCCTACAGTGCCAGATTGGTGGGCTTTGCACTTTTCCAACAATTCTATTGGTTCCATTGTGCAAGGCAAGCTCAATCAAGCCCAGCACAAGTACACTGAAGAAAAATGTAAATGCAACATGTAAAGTGTTGGTCCCATGTTTCATAACCTGAAATAAAAGATCCCAGAAATTTTCCATATGCACAAAAAGCTTATTTCTCTAAAATGTTGTGCACACATTTGTTTACATCGTTGTTCGTGAGTATTTCTCCTTTGCCAAGATAATCCACCCACCTGAGAGGTGTGGCATATCAAGAAGCTGATTAAACAGCACGATTATTACACAGGTTCCCCTTGTGCTGGGGACAATAAAAAGGCCACTCTAAAATGTGCAGTTTTTTCACACAACACAATGCCACAGATATCTCAAGTTTTGAGGGAGAATTTGGCAGAACGTCCAAGCGGCCTCACAACCGCAGACCACTTGTATGGCATCGTATGGATGAGCGGTTTGCTGATGTCAACGTTGTGAACAGAGTGCCCCATGGTGGCGGTGGGGTTATGGTATGGGCAGGCATAAGCTACGGTAAATGAACACAATTGCATTTGATCAATATCAATTTGAATGCACAGAGATACCACGAATGAAGAGATCCTGAGGCCCAATGTGAGGCCCATTTTTTTCAAGGTGTCTTTGACCAACAGATGCATATCTGCATTCCCAGTCATGTGAAATTCATAGATTAGGGCCTAATGAATTCATTTTAATTGACCGATTGCCTCATATGAACTGTAACTCAGTAAACTCTTTGAAATTGTTGCGTTTATATTTATGTGCAGTATATTTCAATCGATTTCAAATCGTATTTGAACCCATTTCTAAGTGACAATAAGAAGACTTGATCTCCTAGTCCGAATGAACACATTAATACAACAGCACTTACACAAGCCCAAAAGAGTGACAGAACTAAAATGAGGTTGTGCAGTCTTAAACTGCATATTGTTCTTTCCACCATGCAGAGACAAGAGCCACAAAATGACAGTACAATATATAGTTTAATGAGAAGCATTACTGTAATGAAAATTCCAGATTCTCTGCATAATCACAGAACATTCAGCTCAGACACCCATACATACACCACAAGACATGCCACCAGGGGTCTCTTTAGTCCCCAAGTCCAAAACTATGTCACGATCGTTATACGGAGTGGACCAAGATGCAGAGTGGTATGTTTCCATCCTTTATTGTGGAATAGAAAACTTGAAAGAACAAAACAACAAAAACAAACTGTGATGCTACTATAATGCTCACAGGCAACTAACATATGTAGACAAGATCCCACAAAGCACAATGGGAAAATGGCTACCTAAATATGTTCCCCAATCAGAGACAACGATAAACAGCTGCCTCTGATTTGGAACCATACTTGGCCAACGTAGAAATATAATTCACCTAGATAACCCACCCTTAAATCACACCCCGACCTAACCAACATAGAGAATAAAAGCTCTCTATGGTCAGGGCGTGACAAACTAATTCATGGCAACGCAGAGTCATGATAACATGGAACTCCCTTCCATCTCCAATTACTTAAGAAAACAGAAAAATGACCTTAAAAAAAAAGATTAAACAACATCTCATGGAACGGCATGGACTGTGAGGAGACACACAAAGAAACACACACACCCAGACACACATCATTTTTGTTTGTTTTATTATTATCATTATATTTTTGTTGTTGTATTGTTTGTGTATTGTTGTATTTTAAATTTGTGTTACTGTCCTTGTCTATCAGTGTATGAGTGTTTTGTTACTTGTCATGTTTTGTGTTTTTTGTGGACTCCAGGAAGAATAGTTGCTGCCTCTGAGAAAGCTAATGGGTATACATACGCATAAACAAACATGGCGTTCTGGAGGAATTCTCTGATGGAATGAAATAAATAAAAAAATACACAAATGCAATGAAGGTATGTTGAATTAGAAACACATAACATTTCATATTTGTATGTGTAATGCGTTTGCCACACGGGAACACAGGAACATTCTAGAGTTAAATATAATTTATTTACCATATCAGTACAGTCACAAGTGCAAGTCCCTTGTGATTCAGAGGGGTGGTCATCTTCTACAGATGTAGCATCTTAATTTGAGCCAGTTTGCTAAAGCAGGAAAACAATCCTGCAGCAACAGGCAATGTGAACAATTATGTGGATTATAGACATTTGTTGTAGGGGTTAATACATTTTTCGTTAGTGCAAATCAAGTCGTACATTATAAAGTGAAAATTACAAACTTTAGCAGCCTTTTTAAACCTCAAATACACACAAGTTTGCAAGAACATTTTCATCGACAAAAGAGTGATCCAATAAAGATCCAACATCTTTATAGTGCAGGAGAGATGACTCAATTGAGTTCACCCTGGAACCTGTCGAAAACCTGATCAAATTCACTTGATCTGTGTAAGCCTGTCATTTTTTTTTGTGGTGTCTGGCCTAATTTCACCTTAGGTTCAAAGGTCAGTGTCTGTGGTGTTGGGTGGAATCCCCAGCTCTTTACACTAATGAAGCTACACCTGTCTGCATTTGTCGTACTGGGCATGAGAACATTTCCAAGATCGTGGAAATAATTGGCAGAAATTAGATGTGAAGTAGGTCTAAACCATCTTCAAGTTCTTCAAAGTAAACAAACATCCCCCCTCCCTTCTCTGCAATCTATTCCTTCTCATGACACAAGTTAGCTTTCAAAGAACAGACAGCAAAGTCTAAAGATCTGAAGGGGCTAAAATCCTTGAAACAGAGTCTTTGATTCCGAATATAGCCATGTAAAGGTTTCCGGGCCTCATATTTTTTTTTAAAAGATCAAATGCAACCGGGAGTTTGTTTTGTTCTCTATATTTTTGACAGTTGAAGCATCCTGGCTGATGTCCCACTATGTTAAATCTACACAGTTCAGTGGATTGATCCTCTGGCTGTGTACTAAATGGCAGTCTTTTCCCTTTAGAGTACCGTTCTTTTGACCAGGGCCCATAGGCCTGTGGTCCAAAGTAGTGCACTTTATAGGGAATAGACTGCCACTTGGAACAGAGCCTCAGTACAGCGTGGTAGAGGAGAGAGTGCATCTATCCCAGACAGAGTTCAAACAGGACAGACACAGAGGGTGTTGGGAGGTGACCTGACAAACATCAAGGTGAAAGAGGTAGGAGAGAGGGTCGGGAGGGATAAAGGGGTGGGGGTGAGAGAGGCAGAGCGATAGGGAGAGGGTGAGTTGAGGGAGAGGGTGAGAAGGGTGATGAAGGAGGGGTTAGGGAAAGAGGAAGAGGGGAGAAAAGAGGATGAGAGAGGGAGGAATAAGACTATATGATAGAGATAAGGGAATGAGAGAGGGAGAGAGGATGAGATTCTCTGAAAAAAAGAGAGAAAATGGGAGCGAGAAATAGAGTGGGAGGAATAAAACTACACAAGAGTGAAAGACAGGGGGAAGGCCATGTTATCATTGATCTTCCTTACCTTGACAGAGATCTATCACAACATATTCCATACTGACTCAATCAGACGGAGATTACCTCTTTGTCCGATATTTCTGACTGTCAGTCCACTTCACTGCACTTTGGGGTTGGGGACATATAGATTTTAATCAAATGGATGAGTACTTCAGATGACCAGGGGCGCAACTTTGGTTTTAGAAGTGGGGGGACATAATGATAAACTCAGCAAAAAAATTTATGTCCTTTCACTGTCAACTGCGTTTATTTTCAGCAAACTTAACATGTGTGAATATTTGTATGAACATAACAAGATTCAACAACTGAGACAAACTGAACAAGTTCAAAAGACATGTGACTAACAGAAATTAAATAATGTGTCCCTGAACAAAGGGAAATCAAAAGTAACAGTCAGTTTCTGGTGTGGCCACCAGCTGAATTAAGTTCCGCAGTGCATTTCCTCCTCGTGGACTGCACCAGATTTGCCAGCTCTTGCTGTGAGATGTCACCCCACTCTTCCACCAAGGCACCTGCAAGTTCCCAGACATTTCTAGGGGGAAGGGCCCTAGCCCTCACCCTCCGATCCAATAGGTCCCAGACGTGCTGAACGGGATTGAGATCCGGGCTCTTCTCTGGCCATGGCAGAACACTGACATTCCTGTCTTGCAGGAAATCACACACAGAACAAGCAGTATGGCTGGTGGCATTGTCATGCTGGAGGGTCATGTCAGGATGAGCCTGCAGGAAGGGTACCACATAAGGGAGGAGCATGTCTTCCCTGTAACGCATAGCGTTGAGATTGCCTGCAATTTCAACAAGCTCAGTCCGATGATGCTGTGACACACCGCCCCAAACCATGACAGACCTTCCAACTCCAAATCGATCCCGCTCCAGAGTACAGGCCTCGGTGTAACGCTCATTCCTTCGACGATAAACTCTAATCTGACCATCACCCCTGGTGAGACAAAACTACGACTCGTCAGTGAAGAGCACTTTTTGCCAGTCCTGTATGGTTCAGCGACGGTGGGTTTGTGCCCATAGGCGACGTTGTTGCCGGTGATGTCTGGTGAGGACCTGCCTTACAACAGGCCTACAAGCTCTCAGTCCAGCCTCTCTCAGCCTATTCTGGACAGTCTGAGCACTGATAGAGAGATTGTGCGTTCCTGGTGTAACTCGGGCAGTTGTTGTTGCCATGCTGTACCTGTCCCACAGGTGTGATGTTTGAATGTACTGATCCTGTGCAGGTGTTGTTACACATGATCTGCCACTACGAGGACGATCAGCTGTCCGTCCTGTAGCGCTGTCTTTGGTGTCTCATAGTACAGACATTGCAATTTATTGCCCTGGCCACATCTGCAGTCCTCATGCCTCCTTGCAGCATGCATCACACAGATGAGCAGGGACACTGGGCATCTTTCTTTTGGTGTTTTTCAGAGTCAGTAGAAAGGCCTCTTTAGTGTCCTAAGTTTTCATAACTGTGACCTTAATTGCCTACCGTCTGTAAGCTGTTTAATATATATATATATATATATATATATATATATATATATATATTTATCCATTATTTTACCAGGTAAGTTGACTGAGAACACGTTCTCATTTGCAGCAACGACCTGGGGAATAGTTACAGGGGACAGGAGGGGGATGAATGAGCCAATTGTAAACTGGGGATTATTAGGTGACCGTGATGATTTGAGGGCCAGATTGGGAATTTAGCCAGAACACCGGGGTTAACACCCCTACTCTTACAATAAGTGCCATGGGATCTTTAATGACTTCAGAGAGTCAGGACACCCGTTTAACGTCCCATCCGAAAGACGGCACCCTACACAGGGCAGTGTCCCCAATCACTGCCCTGGGGCATTTGGATAAAAAAAATAATTTGACCAGAGGAAAGAGTGCCTCCTACTGGCCCTCCAACACCACTTCCAACAGCATCAGGTGTCCCATCCAGGAACAGACCAGGACCAACCCTGCTTAGCTTCAGAAGCAAGCCAGCAGTGGTATGCACGGTGGTATGCTGCTGGCTAATGTCTGTTAGTGTCTTAACGATCGTTCCACAGGTGCATGTTCATTATATGTTTATGGTTCATTGAACAAGCATGGGAACAGTGTTTAAACCCTTTACAATGAAGATCTGTGAAGTTAATTTGATTTTTACAAATTATTTATAAAAAAGACAGGGTCCTGAAAAAGGGACGATTATTTTTTTGCTGAGTTTGTACAGTACCAGTCAAATGTTTGGACACACCTTCTCATTCAAGGGTTTTTCTTTGTTTGTACTATTTTCTACATTGTAGAATAATAGAGAAGACATCAAAACTATGAAATAACACATATAGTATAGTATAGTATAGTAACACATATAGTATAGTATAGTATAGTATAGGAATCATGTAGTAACCAAAAAAGTTTTAAACAAATCAAAATATATATATTTTTTGAGATTCTTCAAAGTAGCAACCCTTTGCCTTGATGACAGCTTTGCCCACTCTTGGCATTCTCTCAACCAGCTTCATGGGGAATGCTTTTCCAACAGTCTTGAAGGAGTTCCCACTTATGCTGAACACTTGTTGGCTGCTATTCCTTCGCTCTGCGGTCCAACTATTCCCAAACCATCTCAATTGGGTTGAGGTTGGGTGATTGTGGAGGCCAGATCATCTGATGCAGCACCATCACTCTCCTTCTTGGTCAAATAGCCCTTACACTTCCTAGAGGTGTGTGTTTTGTGTCATTGTCTTGTTGAAAAACAAATGATAGTCCCACTAAGCGAAAACCAGATGGGATAGCGTATCGCTGCAGAATGCTGTGGTAGCCATGCTGGTTAAGTGTGCCTTGAATTCCAAATAAAGCTTAGTGGTTTTTGCGACTGACCTTCATGTCTTAAAGTAATGGACTATCGTTTGTCTTTGTTTATTTGAGCTGTTCTTGCCATAATATGGACTTTTACCAAATAACCCAAATAGGGCTATCTTCTGTATACCACCCCTCCCTTGTCATAACACAACTGATAGGCTCAAACACATTTATGAAGAAAATAAATTCCACAAATTAACTTTAAACCAAGCACACCTGTTAATTTAAATGCATTCCAGGTGACTACCTCATGAAGCTGTTTGAGAGAATGCCAAGAGTGTGCAAAGCTGTCATCAAGGTGGCTACTTTGAAGAATCTCAAATATTAAATATATTTTGTTGTTTGTTTATCACTTTTTGGTTATTACATGATTCCATATGTGTTATTTGGTAGTTTTGATGACTTCACTATTATTCTACAAGTAGAAAATAGTACAAATAAAGAAAAACCCTTGAATGAGTAGGTGTGTTCAAACTTTTGACTGGTACTGTACATTTTTTTATCCAGTTGGAAAAACACTCCAAACAGCCTACCCGACCTCTCTGAGGCGTCCGCATGGTCCTAAAGCACACCCCACCCCGTTTTGGCCGAGCTAAACCCGAATCAGAGTTTTTTCGGCTGTTTAACTCCTATATCATCTCCACATTGAATCGAAATATGAAATTACAAATTCTGAAAAGTTTATGGAAGTATTGCTGGCTATTTTCAATGCAGAAGGCCTTATTGCATATAATTTTAAATATGTTTATGATTCATGTTGCTGCTACTCTAATGCATTACTAATCAAAGCCATGCATTACTAATCAACACTTTCAACCAATGCTTGAGACGGGCTTTGCTTGTGCTGCGCTTGTGCATATTCATGTGGTTTCTGTATATTCATGTGCTACTGCTTGCTAAACTGCAGATAGGTCTAGGGCACAGATTAATTATAACACAGTATCTGGTCTTAAATGTTTACCTTCTATGTGTTTACGTTGCATGAAGGGAGACGATATTTAAACCCAACGCTCCTATGGTGATGACACATCTGACATTCACACATGGCCATTGTCAATTCAAATCTGGATAACCACATCATTATGGCATACAGTAAAGTCACCTTCAGGGCCACGTAGCCAAACATTGTTCAACACTGCAGATAGAAATGTCACGAAGAGCCGACATTTTTCATTATTCTACATGTCAGAGAGGCAAGTTTTTTTCTACATAGCATGTTTCTATCTGAACATTCCAAATCATTGAGTCCTGCTGTACGTGCCCCAGATTATAGTTTAAAAAGAGTCAGCTGTCTATATCTATTGGCCAGAGTTCACATCCTAGGCCTAAATTGTGTGACTAATACTGACAAATTAGCCCATCCCTAGTCCCATAGAAACGTACCAGAACGGCTATGTCTCCCCAGAAATGTTCACTTTACTTTATGTCATACACTGGTTCTCCAGCTGAGGATGGAGTGAGTAGGCACATCAGAACCTGGATTTTACATGTGTCTTGCGTAATAGTAAACATGATAAACTAGCAGTGGGGGAAAAATGCCTATCATCAATTATATTTCCTGCATAGTATAATGTCACATTTGATCCGTACAAGTGTATTGTCACGAACCGGCTCAAAGCCCGTAACAAAGGGAGACAACGTGGAGATAAGGAGTAACAAAATATATATTTATTAACTAAAGCAACTAAGGAAAATATACAAAGCAAACAAACAAAAGGCCACCAAGAACCACAACACAATCTACAAAGGTGTCTGCATGGAGAGAGTCTTCTCCATGAATGTGGAAGAGGTCTATTTATCCCGGGAGACACCTGGCCCAGGTGTTTCCCATGAAGCTGACGACCCTCCCAACTCCGCCCACCGGCATCCTAATAAGGAAACAAGAACAAAGACAGAATACGGCAGACATAGTGGGAGGGTCGTCACAGTATAATTAGGTTGAAATGATAAATGACTGTCACTGTGAAATATCCAATATGCTGCTGATTAAATTCCTATCTATTTCTCGCTGCATGCTACATTACTACTATTGTTATGCAGCACCATATCCCACACTATTTGTAAATGAGCACAAATTGCACACAGTAAATGAGGCAAGCACTACTGATCATGTTAATGACAAAGTAAATGGGTGAATAAGTAAATAAATATACTTAACAACTCTCAACTAGAGACCATAAGTTAACCTTAAATACCAGAGGGGAAGAATTGACCTTTAGCATTTCCTATGGCCTTCCCTTGGGAATGTCTGTAGTACTCAAGCGAAAATTACCCACTCTAAAATCTGATAAATATCTGCTTGTATTTTTTTTAAATAGTCTCACAGAAAATGACTGTGTCCGGAATTCACCACGGCAGATTTGAGGGTAGTATGTTCTCAGGGTGGTGTGCACTTGTATACTTGAGCTTCCCATAACTTTACACAATCTTGTTTACAAAAACGTACCAATGGGAATTGTAGTAAACCTCAAAGAATTTATGGTCCGAGTCTCAGACCCCTATTGTTAGTCTCGCTTGTATTGCAAAAGGGCGATGGATGACTATACAAGAAAGTATTTTGAGACGATTTCTGCCATGCTTGGTGAGACAGTTCCCCAGACGGAGTAATGGGACTACAGCTTGGACAGTGTCCAACTGGGGCTGTACTCTACATTAGAGATGCATTAAACAGTCCAAATGCTTGTGGGCTTGTGGGCACCACAGTTTAGAGTTTTCCAGATACGTAAGGGGAGTAATCTAATTGGTCTGAAATATTCAGCTTGGCTGTAAAGTTGACTGGTATCGCCGGGCAGAAAATTACATGACAAACATAACACTGTGAAGTGTGGTTAACCTTGACATTCAGTAAGTATTTTTCCAAGTAAGAAATAAGATATTATTGGTAAAAGACATACCACAGCTTGATACATCTCCCAACATGCACTCCTTTATGTCTGGGAAAGCAGAATGGTTGACACGGTGGATCCGATTCACTGCGAGGATCGCGGTTGCGAAAGAATTAGCCAAACCAAGACCTACGGAATAAAATGTGTTTGAGCTAGGCATTGACACTAATACCTTGTTCAGATATTACAAATATTCATCCAGAAATACATTTTCTACCACTTTCAAAAGTCTCTCAATGCTGGGATAACATTGCCCCATTGATGTAGCAGAGCATACTGACAGGCACCTAATTAAATGACTTCTAAATTGACTTTGGATTCTTGTTTGAGTAGTTTATATCTGTGCCTTCCTTCCTGTTTTCAGGGGCCCGTACTGTTGCTGTATGGAAACTCTTGTCCTGTTGATCCCCATACTCCACTAACCCATATCATGTTGATCCCCCTACTCCACTAACAAATTTCCTGTTGATCCCTACTCCACTAACTCATATCCTGTTGATCCCCCTATTCCACTAACCCACATCCTGTTGATCCCCCTACTCCACTAACTAATTTCCTGTTGATCCAACTACTCCACTAACTAATTTCCTGTTGATCCCTACTCCACTAACTCATATCATGTTGATCCCCCTACTCCACTAACTAATTTCCTGTTGATCCCTACTCCACTAACTCATATCCTGTTGATGCCCCTACTCCACTAACCCATATCCTGTTGATCCCCATACTCCACTAACCCACATTCTGTTGATCCCCCTACTCCACTTACTAATTTCCTGTTGATCCCTACTCCACTAACTCATATCCTGTTGATCCCCCTACTCAACTAACCCACATCCTGTTGATACCCCATACTCCACTAACCCACATCCTGTTGATCCCCCTACTCAACTAACCCATGTCCTGTTGATCCCCCTACTCCACTAACCCACATCCTGTTAATCCCCCTACTCCACTAACCCACATCCTGTTGATCCCCCTACTCCACTAACTAATTTCCTGTTGATCCAACTACTCCACTAACTAATTTCCTGTTGATCCCTACTCCACTAACTAATTTCCTGTTGATCCCTACTCCACTAACTCATATCATGTTGATCCCCCTACTCCACTAACTAATTTCCTGTTGATCCCTACTCCACTAACTCATATCCTGTTGATGCCCCTACTCCACTAACCCATATCCTGTTGATCCCCATACTCCACTAACCCACATTCTGTTGATCCCTACTCCACTAACTCATATCCTGTTGATCCCCCTACTCCACTTACTAATTTCCTGTTGATCCCTACTCCACTAACTCATATCCTGTTGATCCCCCTACTCCACTAACCCACATCCTGTTGATCCCCCTACTCCACTAACCCACATCCTGTTGATACCCCATACTCCACTAACCCACACATCCTGTTGATCCCCCTACTCAACTAACCCATGTCCTGTTGATCCCCCTACTCCACTAACCCACATCCTGTTGATCCCCCTACTCCACTAACCCACATCCTGTTGATATCCCCTACTACACTAACTCTTGTCCTGTTGATCCCCCTACTCCACTAACCCACATCCTGTTGATCCCCCTACTCCACTAACCCACATCCTGTTGATATCCCCTACTACACTAACTCTTGTCCTGTTGATCCCCCTACTCCACTAACCCACATCCTGTTGATCCCCCTACTCCACTAACCCACATCCTGTTGATATCCCCTACTACACTAACTCTTGTCCTGTTGATCCCCCTACTCCACTAACCCACATCCTGTTGATCCCCATACTCCACTAACCCATATCCTGTTGATCCCCCTACTCCACTAACCCATATCCTTTTGATCCCCCTACTCCACTAACCCATATCCTGTTCATCCCCATAATCCACTAACCCATATCCTGTTGATTCCCCTACTCCACTAACCCATAACCTGTTGATCCCCATTCTCCACTTACCCATATCCTGTTGATCCCCCTACTCCACTAACCCACACCCTGTTGATCCTTACTCCACTAACCCATATCCTGTTGATCCCCATACTCCACTAACTCATATCCTGTTGATCCCCCTACTCCACTAACACATATCCTGTTGATCCCAATAATCCACTAACCCACATCCTGTTGATCCCCATACTCCACTAACCCATATCCTGTTGATCCCCCTACTCCACTAATCCATATCTGTTGACCCCCCCCCGTACTCCACTAACCCATATCCTGTGATCCCCATACTCCACTAGCCCATATCCTGTTGACCCCCCCCCCCCCCGTACTCCACTAACCCATATCCTGTGATCCCCATACTCCACTAGCCCATATCCTGTTGCCCCCATACTCCACTAACCCATAGCCTGTTGATCCTCATACTCCGCCAACCCATATCCTGTTGATCCCCACTAACCCATATCTTGTGTGTCCAGTTTCCCATATACCACATGCACAATACCGTGTCTAATTCGCTAATGGATCTCCTCTGGAAGCCGTTTTTCTTAGACGCATGTCGGTGTTATTAATTGCTCCAGAGGAAAGTAATTGGGACTACGCCAACTTAAATGAATAAATAATTATATTGGACTTGTGTGATCTTTTTGACTTGGGAAATGGCTAGGCCCCCTGTGTTTGCTTCCCACGCGTATCGTTCACGTTCGGATGTAGTTCAGACAATGGCATGACTTTGCTCTTATGGGTTCATTCCATGTGAAACTGGAACTGAAATGCCCTATGAAATTGTGTATTTTTCTTCAGTACAAATATGTCTTTTGGAGGAAGGATCTTTGACATATACTTGGCATTTCAATTCAAAATTATTATGGAGACATACACTACCGGTCAAACGTTTTAGAACACCTACTCATTCAAGGGTTTTCCTTTATTACATACTATTTAATACATTATAGAATATTAGTGAAGACATCAAAACTATGAAATAACACATATGGAATCATGTAGTAACCAAAAATGTGTTAAACAAATAGCAAAATCTATTTTATATTAGTGATCCAAGTTAGGATATCCCAGAAAAAGTGGCCTTACCAAAGCCTTAAAAAAATGAATACGGAATGATTCTTTGCCAAACAGGTCAGATTTATGACTTGTAGCATCCAAAACAATACTAACTTATCTACGATCTGACTGACCGCATGGTAATCATACCATTGTATGGCATGAAGAGGAAAAACAGTACATAATACAACAGTCATGACATGACAGCACTGAAGGGAGATGATTATTAGGATAGTCTATTCAACCCCCTGGCTAGTTATAATGTGGTTCTTTAAGAACTCTGGCCTACAGTTTGAGCTGAATAACACATTATTGATAGAACAAAATACTCAAGATCACAGAGCAGAGGTGCCAAGAAAAAAGGTTCTGCACTTGTCAGTCGTTCTTAGCTCAAGGTTCGAGGGGAATTTATTAAGGAAGCCTTTATAAACCATATTCAGTACTGACTTTCTTGAAATATAAATTCATTCTGTGTTTACAATCTTTACAACAATATTTTATATCCTACAGGCCTTTTTACACAAACACAATATACCAAGTAAGATATGCCTTTCTTTGACATCAACTTTTCTGTTCACATTAAGTTTTGCTCAAATAGAAGGGGCATATGTCCCTTGTGATTCATTGGGTTGGCGCGCCTCTGCTGAAGGTGTACACTTAATTAACAAACTGGATATAAACTGCCACGCCCCACTCTGTGTCAAAGAAAGCCCTCTGTCTTTGCATTGTTTACATGAGCAACCAAGACGATGTTTAGCTGAGTCAGTATTTAAAGAGAGACTTGGAAAGAAAAAATAGCAATGACTGTACATGGGTATTATACCCTGTCCTTTTCTCAGAAAATCCAACACATAGAAGGGTTATTAGCAAATCAACCTGTTCTTGTTTATTGACATCTTCCAATTACGTTATGGGCCAATAGGTCTAGTCATTTATTTTTCCTGAAGGGGATAGTCAAAGAATTGCCAATGTCGACACAGTTAACCTTGTTCGACAGGAAATGATGAGCAAATGATATCTGTTTTAATGGAAGATAGTCAACCAGAAGTCACACTGTCATTCAACACTGTCATTCAAGGCTTTCTGGCGTGGTTATTTTGGCTTTGTTTAGTCTTGACAGGTGGCTTAAGTGTGCCAAAGGCACTAAGAAGGTGAATTATACCTAATTCACATAGCATATTTGGTGTGTTGCCTGAAAAGATTATTGGGCATAATTGGTCCCCTTAGAGATGTTTTTTTTTTTTACCACAATCTTGTCAGCATTCATCTTTTATAGAGACCTTTAAAGATGCACTAAATCACTCTGCCATTTTCTGATTGCTAAAATTATACGACAAAACAAGCAGTCATTGTGTCATTTATTCCTCTTATGGTGAATAAAAAGTTGGCTACAATTAAACTCAAACTGTTGTCAGATAGGTTCTGGTAATTTTATTGGAATACTGCAATACCTTTCAGATTTAAAGAAAAGTTGACAAAAAGCTGGTGGGATGCTAAAGTTGGCGGGAAAACGTCTTGGTTTGAAAGGTATATTAGCTAAGGAAATTAGTTGGAAAATGAGTTAGTTAGGGGAATCAGCAGTATACTCAATTTGACCCTTTCTTAACGCAAGTACAGTGTGGTTTCAGAAAATAAGGTGTGAGGCTGAAAAAGATGAAAGACCTATATTAAGTGATAAACAGTATGTGACCAATACGTTTGACACCCAACAATTTAGTACACAAGGCATTTACTTTACTGCGGTATTGACTGAGATATAATGTAATTCATACACTTTCATCCCAATCCGTATGCAGTGATTAATAACAATTCTATGCATTTCCTAGTTCAGTTTATATGGTGAATCTCTGCACCTTCAATGCTAAGGAAAACATGTCATTTGAACCAGGAAACTATATCATGCCCCGTGCAAGGGTATTTGTTTTTATTTTGCATGCTAACCATCCTTAGAATCATCTATGACTCAGAGGCATATGTGACTACAATGGCTGGCATTGTAGTTTGTCATTTATGCAAAAATAAAGGGAGAAGTGTCATAGTATGCAGAGTTAAATAGAGTACTGGAGAGGAATGTCCTGGGGCTGCTCATTGTACCACAAGGGCCTCTGCTTTCCAGTCTTGAAATGCACTTATCCCTGTAGAAAAGCAACAAGCTAGTGAGAATAATTAAAATGGACATAAAAAAGCACTGTGGTTAGCATTCCTTTTCTGTTTCCGTCTTCTCTCTGGCGTACATTTGTTTTGATTTACATAATCCGGCTATAATATTTTGTGATGAATACTCCCAAGGTTTATGTATAGTAACGTGATGCCTCGTCCATGAGAAGTTAAGTCATGTCAATCTTGAGTGTAATCCAAAATGGGTTTCCTTCCACTAATAGTCCAAATGTTTTAAAAAAGAAAATGTACTTTAATTTCATGAATTGAGAAGATGTAATAGCCCTCTTTGCTTTGTGTTTTTTCCAAGAAAGGCCTAGATTTAATCAGATCAAGCGTTAACCGGCAACAGCATACACCTGCATGATGTTTTGACGGTGTCGGAGGTGTTCCTGCGTTGGAGCTATCCAATCGGTGAGCAGCTGCTCTTGTGATCATTGTTACAAAGCCACACCCACCCCACTTGCATTAGAAGTTTAGAACGATAAAGAGTAGGCTATATAGAAATAATGATGCTCAAATTGAAAATCATTCAACGAAATAAGGGGGATTTATATCAGCCTAATCGAGGTGTAGATTATGTCTCACATTCCAGAGTTTAAACTTGTAAACAAGGCTGCATGGGATTTCTCTTAATGCGATTGCGTGCAGCAAAGCTTTAGGTATAATGCTGGGAGACGCTTGTAGCTCTAACACAGTTCCACCGCCGACATGTAAAAGCAACCACTATACGGGTGTCAGCTAGTGCGAATCTGATAGAATCTAGCCCAAACTGAGCACAATTTTCCATTGTACATTTTTCAAACTACCACGTTGGAACTTCACTAGTCTGACAAAAATGGAGCAAGACTGTCTCAGCATAAAAATGTGCATATGAGCGCTTCTGTGGTCTTACTAAATAATCCAAAATGGAGTCAATTTCTCTCCACTAATTGCATGTTACCACAAATAGACTATTAGCTGGCAATCATATGAACCAGTGTGTGTGTGTGTGTGTTAGCGTGTATGTAGATTAAACTAAACAGTACACAGAAACTGAGAAAGAAGAAAATCACAATATATTACTTTCCCCAACAGACTTTTCAACACCAATAAAAACAATAAGTTACAATGTTAAAAAGTAGGCAACATGAAGAGCACAACACACACAGGTCATGTGAAGACACAGAAAGTGGAATTTAAAACAAAATCATCTTTGTACAGAAATTAATGGCCTTACTTTTGTACTTAACCTTGTCAGTTACCAGTCATGAAAGTGTTGACTAGCTCAAAAATTAAGTTATTAAACGTAACCAAAAAATACCATCTAGTAATTCAATTAATTAAGTGTTGTGAACTTCAAGATTTCCGCTTTGGAACTTCTTTGCAATTAATCTCTTGTGGTAAAACAAAACAAAAATAAATTGTTGACCTGGGCATGGCAATGTTGACTGCAATCTGTCTAAATAAAAAAAGTAAGAAAGAGCAAAGTACCTGTCCAATGTTTAGCATGTAAGCACATAGCTGTCAAAATCATTTTTTTATTTCAAATTGCACTTGGATGCTATAGCCTGAAGGAAATGTAGTATTTTTGCCCCACTAAACCACTCCAGCCGATGTCTCAGCATGGAACCGCTAATGCTCCAAATTACCACTAATTCCTTATATACTACATTACCTTAGTTCTGATGGATGAATGGCTAACCAAAGACATGGTATCTAAGTGAAAAGGGAAACAAGACACAGAGGTATCAGATTTTTCGGAGTACAGTCAGTGTGCACTGAAAGAAAATTGTGAAAAATTCATCTAACTTTTGCCAAGTGAGCTGTGTCAATAAAAATAAACAGCAAAATTATTATTAAGCAATTTTGTAAGTTCGATTTTCTGTAAAAAAAAAAGTGGACTCCAACGCTCCTGGAGAGCACTGCAAGCAACCACCAAGAATGAGGAGGAAGAGGGTGCACTACTTAGCATTATTTTGTATTTGTTTTAGGTTGATTGTGGTTGCAGTTCCTCTTGTTGGGACAGATAACTTACAAATTGCACTTTTAACCTCCTATCAGTATAACAATTCAATCCCTAATTATGTTTAAAGCTCATCCTTACTTGTTTTTGTGAAGGGACAAGTAGCTAAGGTTTAGTGAGATGTACATGCATTAGACCAAAAATGAATTTGGTTATAAGATACAAAATAGCACAACTGAATAGTTGCCCTTTGTAAAACCACTTAAATGTCACTGTGACATCACTATAGAACACTTAGCAGCAGGAAAAGAATGTAGGTCATCAAGGGAACAAATCCATGTTCTATATTTCACACAGTAACTCAATGAACAAGCCACCTTATGAAACATTTCTAAACTACTCAAATTTCAACCAGTTGAAGTCCTAGTTCATAATTTTAAAATGTTATCAAAGTTACCATGCCAACTGTATTTGATTTGATATGAATTTGAAATCTTGACAACGCTAGGCAAAAATAACCCTCTGGTCTTTGTCTGCGTTTGTATTAGCCTCGTAGCCACGCAGAGCTATCCAAAGCAGTAGTACTCATCGGAGTCCACTCTGAGTCGCATTGTTGGCTTGCTGAAAGTCTCGTCCTCTATAACAGGTTTATCAGAGAATAGATCAAGGTCCGTCGGAGAAGTGTGTTCCGAAAGGTCTTCGGCTAACTCATCCAACGTATCCAGATAACTGCCCACGGATATCCCGTCCAATCCATCGCTGTGTCCGTCGTGCAGACTGGTGAAGCTGCCGCGTGAAGAGGTGTCATCTTGGCTGTCCAATAGGCTGTACAGGCTGCCTGTCAGGCTGCTTTCACGACTGGCTAGGCCCTCCTTGTCCTCCATCACCCATTTGATGGATTCGATGCCGTCGTTGATGGATATTAGCTGCTGCATCAGCTTGACATCGATGGCACGGAGGTGGGCCTGCGTTTGGTGTGAGAAGGAGATACATTTAAGGCCTTTATCATTATAGATTTGGACTAGAAACTGGACAACTTGAAACCCACATGTATTATAAAGTCACACAATAACACACTTCCAACAAGTAGGCTTACAATATTGTTTTTTTTATATATATTGCTTTCCTATTCCATTTTTGTGAGATGCCAACACCAGCATGTCTTTTGGTAATGGTGAAAAGCAAATTGCCCCTGGGGGATAGTAAAGACACCACTCTACTCTTTGGAAATGACATGTAGACAAAGACAAACAGAACAGGATGCCACAGGAAATCCTTCCATCCTTGGCATGTAACAGTAGGGCCTGTGACTGCATAGAAGGACATTCTCGCCCAGGTGCCTATACAGTACCACCATTGATTTACCACCGCAGCATGACAATCCCCATAGAGTCGGGGTGGGGGGAGGTTGCCTATGGTCTCATTCTGAAAGATTCTCCCAGGCTACCAGCGACAAATAGCCAGCCATTTACGCCAATGGATAGTTAGTGGCAGCAGTCAAAAAGTATTACGCCTGATGTCTGATACAATGTTCCTGAACAACTGGCTTTATAAAAAAGAGCCCTTTCTTGGGAGTGGATCGTGACAGGCCCCGTTTAGCTCATAATTCTGCAAGTGTTTGCTTTGCCGATATAACCCGTTCTCTATGTGTGCACACATGTTGAGCTAGAGCATAGTGGAATTTTACAACAGTATTAGCAGTGTCAATTAAAGTTGGTTCGAATGGGGTATTGAATCACAAGATAGGTCTAGCTAATGTGATTTACTGCTGCTTGCTTTTTAGTTTGTTAGTCATTATTAAACTTGATTGATTTAGCCACCCTCCAACAATACTTACAAGCGTTAAGTTTAAGATATTTTCTGAACTTCGCTTAAAACAAGTTTCATTATTCTGGGCTTTTGTCTAAAACGGGGCTAGAGGCAATTTTTTTTCAACAAAATGTTTTTATCCCTATGTTATAACAATATACATTATTTTAATGCAATATTTATTGACGAATACACAAGATTTACATGGATACAGACAACTTGTTGAATACCACCATATGAGTCATAAAACCCGGAAAAGGTTCCAATAGTTTTTTTTTACCATTCATTTTTTCATGTGGGACCGCTTCATATAAGCATATAAGGTCTGTGTTTAGTGTAGGCTCACCCTGGCGTGACCTTTTGATAAATGCGCAAATCTCTCTCGGACAAGGTAACTTTTATCAATAATTAGCATTGGGTCTTTTTTGGAGTAAATTGAGGCAAATATATTGATAAAACTCACCTTGTCCGAGAGAGAATTACATGGCTATCATAACGCCACGCTAAGGTAAGCCTACACCGAATAAACAATTAATTTGAATATTTTGTAAAATTCACAATGTGAAAAATGAATGGCTGAAAAACCATTGGAACCATTTCTGTGTTTTTATGGGTATTATGATGTGTCCACTGTGGCGGACTATTGTGAAGTGAAACAGCCAGCTGGCCAGGAGAAAAGCAGCCTGATTGGATTAAAGAATAAATTGAGATTGTAAGAGGTGACAACAGCACAAAAGCCTTAGATGGCCCAAATGGGGCATTCACTATAGTAGGGAGGGAACACAGCAGAGTACTCTTGTTGTCTTACAGTGCAATTAGAAAGTATTCAGAATCCTTGACTTTTTCCACATTTTGTTATGTTACAGCCTTATTCTAAAACTGATTAAAATATCCCTTTTCTCGTCAATCTACACACAGTTCCCCATAATGACAAAGCAAAAATAGGTTTTAATCAATTTTAGCAAAAGAACTGAAATATTACATTTACACAAGACCCTTTACTCAGTACTTTGTTGAAGCACCTTTGGCAGTGACTACAGCGTTGAGCCTTCTTGGGTAAGACAGGTGTGTGCCTATAGACAGGTGTGTGTGTGCCTTTCCAAATCATGTCCAATCATTTGAATTTACCACTGGTGGACTCCAATCAAGTTGTAGAAACATCTCAAGGATGATCAATGAAAACAGGATGCAGCACGTGAGCTCAATTGTAAGTCTCATTACAAATGGTTTGAATACTTATGGAAATAAGGTATTTCTGTTTTTTATTTTTAATACATTTGCCAATATTTCTAAAAACCTGTTTACATTTGTCATTATGGTGTGTCGATTGATGAGGAACATTTTTTATTTCATGCATTTTAAATAAGGCTGTAACGTAACAAAATGTGGAAAAAGGGGAAGGGGTCTGAATACTTTTCGAATGCACTGTATATATATATATTTCCTGCTGATATGAAAGATATGTTCCTTTCCAGAACCGTACCGCAAGCGATGCGTGTTAACATTTATAGCAAGTGTCAGGGCTCTTAACAAATCTCCCCCAGCCAGAAGATACTACCATCAAAAGGTGCTAAAGGTAGATAGCATCTATGAATGGGCTAACATGCGATCACATTATAAGTAATCCATAAACTTCTGAGACGACAAAAGTATAGCCTATGAACACAAGGGCAATAAAGTTGGATTGCCATCAGGCGTCTGGAAGTTATTGCATAACATGCTGAGTTAAGATATCACAGGTTAGTGAACGTTCAATATTGCCTAAAGCAAACAGCTGCAATAACCTTGGACAACAACCAGACTACTGCAGCTAAAAGCTCTTTTGTTAGCTTGGGTAAATTCATATACATTAAAACCAGTAGACAGTGAAAGCCCTGACAAATCCACGTATTCCTCTGGAAAACTCACGATGGCGCATGAAAACCGGTAGTATTTGAATTTGAAGCACGCCATATTGTTGAATGGCAAACATTTGCAAAGGTGGCTGTAACTAGGAAAGGATCATGGTCGATGTAGTCATTTTCATCCTGCTTAGAGATGCTAGATAAAACAAACAAAAAACTAAATAAATTATTAGAGCTGCTAGATGCAAACCCCTTAGGTGCACGTGCAATGAATGTGACTGGTTTGTGTCAGCACATGGTCCTGTGTGACGTCAAATGTAGTAGTATAATGGATCACTATTTCATTAAATATCTTCATTTGTTGTGAAATAATTCACTGCGAGGATAGAACTTGATCATAATAAACTAATTTTAGAGCCCAAAGTGGCCATCTATTATTTATATATATATATCTATTATTTATATATATATATATATATATATATATATATATATATATATATATATATATATATATATATATATATATATATATATATATATATATATATATATATATATATATATATATATATATATATATACCTTTCTAGCGATCCTAATTTACATATTCTTTCTAGGAAGACCAGGGTTTTTGGCACCACTCCGTTGCAACCTATAATTTATCTACACACTAGATGACTATTTGGGAGTGCTGTGTTGAAGCCACCATGCCTCCATCTTGGCACTCCCTCACCGGTGTTAAAAATATTTTGGAAGCTATAGAAATGCATTTACATTCTACATTTGTTTTTGCCTAATTTATTTTATTACAGACACCTTAATGCATATTATGTGCGCTAAACATACAAATAAAAAATGAAATAATATATTTTAACAAATGTCCTTAAAGTATAATTATTTTAGATGACTAATGTTACTCTCTCCACTACACCAACGAAATGCTTAAATACATGTTAACTTTGTCTTTAATTGAAATACTGTTTAATTTCTTTCATTCCTATGGAGGACTGCTCCTACTGGGGAGTGCCAATATGGCTGACCAGCGGTTCAAAGCCTCTCAATGGCCAACACATATCATCCGAAATCCAGGGTTTATATATATCATTGGTTGCTATGCAGTAGCCGATTAGCAGAGACTTCACGCTCCAGACCAGACACTGGGGGGCTGGTGTAAATTGCACTTAATGCAATGCATCACTGAATATAAAGAAAGGTTTTGAAAATGCAGTGAACTGACTTGAAAAAGCCTGGTCAAATTGCAACAGTACCTGTTTTGGATGTCTGCTTCCGTAGTCAAAAAACTTTATCAAATGCTTACTGTATGAAGCACAGGAGGCTGGTGAGGGAGGATGTTTCATAATAAATGCTGGAACGGAGCCAATGGAATGGCACATGAAAAATATGTGTTTGATGTGTTTGAAACCATTCCACTAATTCCGCTCCAGCCATTACCACGAGCCAGTCCTCCTCAATTAAGGTGCCACCAACCTCCTGTGGTATGAAGCAACTCACTGATCCAAACCGACAGGGACAGACTGAATTAAATATATTTGGAGACGCATCTTTGGGACAATCACTTACCATTTCCTGTCTCAAAAATAACATCTTGCTCTCCAGTCGTTTCAAATCAGCAGAGTTCGACTGGTTTTTCGGTGTCGCCAATTTTGTATCCTCATGTTTGTCATGATGATTATTTCCTCCTGCAAGGGAACGAATGAGACTTTCAGGAACTTTGCGACCCAACTTCGTCTCAATATCTTTAAAATCGCGTAAGACGTGTTCCCCGTCCATTGTAGAATTACAGTAAGACTAGGCCTATAAACGAAAAAATATATATATATATATGCTACGTTTTTCAAAATGTGCAATAGGAACAACCGAGAGAGCAAATTATAGGGTTCCGTGGCTTGAGGACTCGCGCTGACTTCACGTTCAAAGAAAATAAAAGGTCATAGCCTTGATGGTTTTAAACTTTCGAAAAGCCTTCTTATCCGTATGCGTCTATGAATGTTTTAGGATGGTCTGAGATCCGAGGTTGAAAGCGACTTCTATATATCTATAGGCACACAGTTGCAGAGAAAAGTAATTCAAAAACAAAGTTGCCCCATCCGATTATTCTCACCAATTCAAAATATAGTGTGCAATCCACAACAAAATAGATACATATCCCGTTATGACGCCTACTGCAAAGCCACTACACTCATTCGTGAAAATTGTAGTTTTGGAAGTCCCGTCCGCCGGTGTCAGTCGTGTCCACTGAAACAACAGTCGAACAGCACAGTTGGATAACAGCCACAGAGACACCCATATGGAGCTTATGAACCCAGACAGGTGGGACTTTGAAACCACGCCTGTTTGCTGTAATCGTAAGGCAACTGTCACAGCATATGTTTTGGTTTATTGTGCACAAAATACATCCATATGGTAACCTACAGTCATTTACTAATCATCAGTTCAATCATACAAACGACTAAATTGACATTTTATGCTAGCAAAGTAGGTTACAGTAAGCGGTCTTTCGTGCTGTATGTATTTGAATTCAAACCAATAGGCCTGTAGCCTATTTGCATAGTTGTATGCTACATCGTTATTAGGCTACATTTTATTATACCAGCATAATAAAATCAATACATTTTAAAAGCTATCTTTTAAAAGCAAACTAATTAACCTAAGCTTGATCTACGAAAAAAGTATTAAAATGTTTGCACTCGTTACTGTAAGTCACTCTGCATAACAGCGTCTGCTAACTGACTAAAATGTGAATGTAAAATCTAATTCATGATCATATGTGTATTCAAAGCAACACATTTAGCCTTGATTGACAGTCCTTTCCCTCACTACTCTGTTCAAGTTGTATTCAACTTCACTTCTACCACCTTGTGGCAATTCATGGAAATTTACATTACTTACACCAGAGTGGGAAACTAGGCTATTCAACTTTTTAGATATGACCCTGTTGTTTTTCTATTCTTTAAATTATATTTAAGGAGAGTGCTTATGTATGAATTATGACATTACACTCCACATGTGTTGCAGAAATTATAATAATACAAGAAAAAATCTTAATCTTTTATTTTCTTTAATCAACTCATATTTTCAATGGAATTAAAAATGTTCCATTTTGAACCAAAATTATTCAAATAAAATGAAATATGTTTACACATTTACAGAAAATCATTGTTATCCTCAGAATCTATAGTTATACAGGTCAAAGCATTCCGAAATAGTAATAGTAGAATGAGTGACAGGGTCGATTAGATTCCATATTATGAGTAATACATTCAATTAGATTCCATTTTATGGACTACAACAGTTGTGGTCAAACTTGGCCATGAGAGGACGGGCCGCCGTGTGCAGGTTTTTGTTCCCGACCAGCATTAACGCACCTAATTCTACCCACACTGCCACCCTCCATTGCCAACATTTGACCACTCTCGGAATATAGTTTGTGACGCATATTATACGGCATTTGAAATGATAAAAACATGAATTTGTAATCTAATTACATAACTGCAAACAATACAAAAGTATGTAAATATGTGACATTCCACTAAGCCTGAATCAAGTTCATTAGTCAATAAACAAAAGAAAATCGGACAAAAACAGGGAACGACTACACATTTTCTGTTGTGCCCTAATGAGCATGACCCTGTAGTTTCACATTCAGCTCAGACCACGGATTGGCTTTTGTCGTCATCATAGCGTTGGTACTGTTCACCCAGCAGGGGCTGGCGGCCCTCCAGTTTGCTGTAGGAGCGGGCGCGCACAACACATGTGGTGGCAGCAAAGATTACAGCCACGATGACCAGGGCCGCCACCATGGCAATGGTGATGATCTCGGTCAAAGTGAAAGGAGCAGCTATAGTGAGGAGACAAGAGTTATAACAGTTAAATTTGTAATTGTATGGAATGTGACACTAGCAAAGAGTCACAGATTGACTCTAACCATGGTAAAAAAAAAATATATATATATATACAGTGCCTTGCGAAAGTATTCGGCCCCCTTGAACTTTGCGACCTTTTGCCACATTTCAGGCTTCAAACATAAAGATATAAAACTGTATTTTTTTGTGAAGAATCAACAACAAGTGGGACACAATCATGAAGTGGAACGACATTTATTGGATATTTCAAACTTTATTAACAAATCAAAAACCGAAAAATTGGGCGTGCAAAATTATTCAGCCCCCTTAAGTTAATACTTTGTAGCGCCACCTTTTGCTGCGATTACAGCTGTAAGTCGCTTGGGGTATGTCTCTATCAGTTTTGCACATCGAGAGACTGAATTTTTTTCCCATTCCTCCTTGCAAAACAGCTCGAGCTCAGTGAGGTTGGATGGAGAGCATTTGTGAACAGCAGTTTTCAGTTCTTTCCACAGATTCTCGATTGGATTCAGGTCTGGACTTTGACTTGGCCATTCTAACACCTGGATATGTTTATTTTTGAACCATTCCATTGTAGATTTTGCTTTATGTTTTGGATCATTGTCTTGTTGGAAGACAAATCTCCGTCCCAGTCTCAGGTCTTTTGCAGACTCCATCAGGTTTTCTTCCAGAATGGTCCTGTATTTGGCTCCATCCATCTTCCCATCAATTTTAACCATCTTCCCTGTCCCTGCTGAAGAAAAGCAGGCCCAAACCATGATGCTGCCACCACCATGTTTGACAGTGGGGATGGTGTGTTCAGCTGTGTTGCTTTTACGCCAAACATAACGTTTTGCATTGTTGCCAAAAAGTTCAATTTTGGTTTCATCTGACCAGAGCACCTTCTTCCACATGTTTGGTGTGTCTCCCATGTGGCTTGTGGCAAACTTTAAACGACACTTTTTATGGATATCTTTAAGAAATGTCTTTCTTCTTGCCACTCTTCCATAAAGGCCAGATTTGTGCAATATACAAGATTGTTGTCCTATGGACAGAGACTCCCACCTCAGCTGTAGATCTCTGCAGTTCATCCAGAGTGATCATGGGCCTCTTGGCTGCATCTCTGATCAGTCTTCTCCTTGTATGAGCTGAAAGTTTAGAGGGACGGCCAGGTCTTGGTAGATTTGCAGTGGTCTGATTCTCCTTCCATTTCAATATTATCGCTTGCACAGTGCTCCTTGGGATGTTTAAAGCTTGGGAAATATTTTTGTATCCAAATCCGGCTTTAAACTTCTTCACAACAGTATCTCGGACCTGCCTGGTGTGTTCCTTGTTCTTCATGATGCTCTCTGCGCTTTTGACGGACCTCTGAGACTATCACAGTGCAGGTGCATTTATACGGAGACTTGATTACACACAGGTGGATTGTATTTATCATCATTAGTCATTTAGGTCAACATTGGATCATTCAGAGATCCTCACTGAACTTCTGGAGAGAGTTTGCTGCACTGAAAGTAAAGGGGCTGAATAATTTTGCACGCCCAATTTCTCAGTTTTTGATTTGTTAAACATTTTTGAAATATCCAATAAATGTCGTTCCACTTCATGATTGTGTCCCACTTGTTGTTGATTCTTCACAAAAAATACAGTTTTATATCTTTATGTTTGAAGCCTGAAATGTGGCAAAAGGTCGCAAAGTTCAAGGGGGCCGAATACTTTCGCAAGGCACTGTGTATATATATATATATATATATATGTGTACCAGTCAAACGTTTGGACACACCTACTCATTCAAGGGTTTTTCTTTATTTGTACTATTTTCTACATTGTAGAATAATAGTGAAGACATCAAAACTATGAAATAACACACATGGAATCATGTAGTAACCAAAAAAGTGTTAAACAAATCTAAATATATTTTAGAGTTTAGATTCTTCAAAGCCACCTTTTGCCTTGATGACAGCTTTAGACATTCTTGGCATTCTCTCAATCAGCTTCACCTAGAATGTTTTTCCAACAGTTTTGAAAGAGTTCCCACATATGCTGAGCACTTGTTGGCTGCTTTTCCTTCACTCTGCGGTCCAACTCATCCCAAACCATCTCAATTGAGTTGAGGTTGGGTGATTGTGCTGGCCAGGTCATCTGATGCAGCACTCCATCATTCTCCTTCTTGATCAAATAGCCCTTACACAGCCTGGGGTGTGTTGGGTCATTGTCCTGTTGAAAAACAAACGACTGTCCCACTAAGCACAAACCAGATGGGATGGTGTGTCGTGTAGAATGCTGTGGTAGCCATGCTGGTTAAGTGTGCCTTGAATTCTAAATAAATCACAGTGTCACCAGCAAAGCACCCCCACACCATCACACCTCTTCCTTCATGCTTCAAGTTGGGAACCACACATGCAGAGATCATCCGTTCACCTAATCTGCGTCTCACAAAGACACGGCGGTTGGAACCAAAAATATCCCATTTGGACCAAAGGATAGATTTCCACCGCTATAATGTCCATTGCTCACTTTTCTTGGCCCAAGCAAGTCTCTTCTTCCTATCGGTGTCCTTTAGTAGTGGTTTATTTGCAGCAATTCACCCTGAAGGCCTGATTCACATAGTCTCCTCTGAAAAGTTGATGTTGAGACGTGTCTGTTTCTTGAAGTCTGTGAAGCATGTATTTGGGCTGCAATTTCTGAGGCTGGTAACTCTAATGAACTTATCCTCTGCAGCAGAGGTAACTCTGGGTCTTCCTTTCCTGTGGCAGTCATCATGAGAGCCAGTTTCATCATAGCGCTTGATGGTTTTTGCGGCTGCACTTGAAGAAACTTTCAAAGTTCTTGAAATGTCCACATTGACTGACCTTCATGTCTTAAAGTAATGATGAACTGTCGTTTCTCTTCGCTTATTTGAGCTGTTCTTGCCATAATATGGACTTAGTCTTTTACCAAATAGGACTATCTTCTGTATACCACCCCTACCTTATTGCCACACAACTGATTGGCTCAAACGCATTAACAAAAAAATTGTCATCAAGGCAAAGGGCGGCTACTTTTAAGAATCTCAAATATAAAATATTGTTTAACACTTTTTTGGTTACTACATGATTCCATATGTGTTGTTTGATACTTTTGATGTTTTCTACAATGTAGGAAATAGTACAAATAAAGAAAAATCCTGGAATGGTGGACCATAGTGGAGGTGTCCAAACTTTTGTCTGGTACTGTTTAACACGTGGACCACATTGTTATATACATAGTAGATAGGACAAATATCCATAATGAATTTATATTGACAATACACATCTGGCCATCCAGCCTGTATTTATATTGGCAATACACATCTGGCCATCCAGCCTGTATTTATATTGGCAATAGACATCTGGCCATCCAGCCTGTATTTATATTGGCAATACACATCTGGCCATCCAGCCTGTATTTATATTGGCAATACACGTCTGGCCATTCAGCATGTATTTATATTGGCAATACACATCTGTCCATTCAGCCTGTATGTATATTGACAATACACACCTGGCCATTCAGCCTATAGTTATATTGACAATACACACCTGGCCATTCGGCCTCATAGGAGTAGCCAAGGTTCTCAGGGGCTGTAAGAAACATCTCAGCGTTGGTCACTGGAGGCCAGAAGGGAACCATGTTGTACCCCCTGTTGTGACCAATGGGGGCATTCTCTGAAGGATAGACTGCAGAATCTGCAAAATATATCAGCTAAGAGTCAGCTTCTGAACAAATGGCCCTGACATACAACAAAAAAAGGCTCCTAGAGCTAAACAAATGTTGCATAGTGGTGTGTTAATCATGAATCTTAGTTTACAAAGTAATCATGTAATTGATGTGTAATTACAATTTTACCATGTAATTTAGAAGTAACTACAAGGTAAAAAGCAACCTGTAAAATACAGCATATTCAACAAACACATACAGTGAGTGTACAAAACATTAGGAAATCCTGCTCTTTCTATGACATAGACTTTCCAGGTGAATCCCGGTGAAAGCTATGATCCCTTATTGATGTCACTTCACTTCAAATTCACTTCAATCAGTGTAAATGAAGGGGAGGAGACCAGTTAAATAATGATTTTTAAGCCTTGAGACAATTGAGGCATGGATTGTGTAAGTGTGCGATTCAGAAGGTGAATGGGCAAGACCAAATATTGAAGTGCCTTTAAACAGGGTATGGTAGTAGGTGCCATGTGCACCAGTTTGTGTTAAGAAATGCAAAGCTGCTGGGGTTTTCATGCTCAACAGTTTACGGTGCGTATCAAGAATGGTCCACTACCCAAAGAACATCAAGCCAACTTGACACAACTGTGGGAAGCATTGGAGTCAACATGGGCCAGCATAAATGTGGAATGCTTTCGACACATTTTAGACTCCATGCCCCGACGAATTGAGGCTGTTCTGAGGTCTAAAGGGGGGGGCTGCAACTCAATATTAGGAAGATGTTCTTAATGTTTTCTACACTCAGTGTAGATTAGTTGGCAAAAGGATGGAAGAGCATCACATTTTCAGACAAGCAAGCATAGACAAAGATACTAGCACAGGAAGACAATGATCAGGTCTTGAACATGACATCAGTCGTAGGATGGGATCTATTACCTGGGGCGTGCCTCCTGAGCCACTCGTCAAAGATGGCATCGGTGAAAGTGTGGAGCAGCACGAAGATGGGGTCGTTAGGCGAGAGGTGTGTCTGTCCGCCTGTTCCATTTAGAAACAGGTGGGCCAGGTTGTGAAGGCTCCGTACCACAGGGTCGTAGTTTCCCTGGGGGGCACTATAGCCTGTGCACACAACACAAGTAGTTTGAGATTAAATACAGGGAATAATGCTTAATGGATGTGAAACTCGCCCATAGCATTTTGGCTGGAGTACATCAGCGACATCACACCTTCCCGGAGATCTAAAGCTCAAAGAGTGACAGATTTGCCTCTTTCTCTGTTGGCTAAGACGGTTGTGTATGTCAGCATTCACAACAACCCTCAATGTTCAGTTGAGGGTTGTAAGCATATGTACAGTATGTGTAGGTGTCTGTGATATCTGTGTGCATCAATGTGAATGACTGCATCTATTGGTGTAGACCAGCAATAGCCACTCACCCTCAATGGTGTTTCTGAAGCTCTCTGAGGAGGTGGAGTAGTAGGGAGGGGTGTCAAAGGTGTTCACCTGCAGGCAGTCTGCAACATCCTGGGGCTCAGGGAGACGCTGCACCATGGGGCGGGCCACGTTACCTGCTGGGTTCCTCCTGATGGGGGTGGTCTCAGTGTCTGGGGGGGAGAGAGGAGAGGGTTAAGAGGGGTCTCAGTAACCTGGGCTAATAGAGGCGATAGTAAATAGGCTTGGGAAGTTTGCAAGTGCTAAAGGACACACCCGGGCCCAGTTTAAATACTATTTAGATGCTCCTTTCGTTCAGTCTTCCTTCCATTCTTTCTTCCTTCTTTCCTTTCTTCCTACTTCCAACCTTCCTTCCAGGAATCACCCTATTGGAGAAGAAGGTCCAAGGCCCCCTCCGCTTTGAAACCCTAGTTTCAAGTTTTACTGTCACATTCACAAGTACAGTGAAATGCATTTCTTGAAAACTCAAAACCCATCAATGCAATAATCAATAACAATGTAATACTCGGAAGACCACACAAGAAAGAAGAAATATGAAGAACACAATAAGAAAGTAAACATAATATATACAGTTCCTGTACCATATTTACAATGTGCTGGGATACTGGTGTGATGGAGGTAGATATGTATAGGTGTAAGGTGATATAAGATGAGCAGAGTAGCAGAAGCTTGTATGTGAGTGTGTGTAGAGTCAGTATAAATGTATGTTAATATTATGTGTGAGTGAGCAGATGATGGAGTGAGTGAGTGTGTGTGAGTGTGTAGGGCTCTGTGAGTATGCATAGAGAGTGCAAAAATGTACATAAAAGGTTAATAGAGATACAAGGTTTACTCAGTCCGTGTAGCTATTTTGTTAGCTATTTATCAGTCTTATTGCTTGGGGATAGAAGTTGTGAGTGTGTTTGGACCATTTTAAGTCTTTAGTGATTTGGATACGGAGGAACTTGAAGCTCTCGACCTGGTCCACTGCAGACCCGTCGATGTACCCGTTTCCGGTAGTCCACGATCAGCGTCTTGGTCTTACTGTTGTTGAGAGAGAGGTTGTTGTTCTGGCACCCCACTGCCAGGTCTCTGACCTCCTCCCTGTAGGCTGACTCATCGTCGCCGGTGATCAGGCCTTTCAAACAGTTGTGTTGTCAGCATACTTGATGCAGTCGTGGGTGAACAGAGAGTACAGTGTGGCGGAAGTGATGTTGCCTACCCTCACCACCTGCGGTCGGCCTGTCAGGAAGTCCAGCATCCAGTTGCAGAAAGAGGTGTTCAGACCCAGAGTCCTAAGCTTGGTGACGAGCTTGGCCGGGACAATGGTGTTGAACACTGAGCTGTAGTCAATGAACAACATTCTCACATTCTGTAGGTATTCCTCTTATCCGGGTGGGTGAGGGCAGGGGAGGGGAGGGTGGAGAGCAATTGAGATTGCGTCATCTTTGGATCTGTTGGGGTGGTATGCAAATTGGAGTGGGTCTAGGGTGAATGGGATGGTGGAGTTAATGTGTGCCATAATCAGCCTCTCAAAGCACTTCATGATTACAGAAGTGAGTGCTACAGGGCAGTAGTCATTGTGGCATGAAGCCTTAGAGTTCATGGGGACAGGAATGATGGTGGTCATCTTAAAACATGTGAGGATTACAGACTGAGACAAGGAGAAGTTGAAAATTACAGTGAATATGCCTGCCAGCTGTTCTGCGAATGCGCCCTGGAATAACGTCGGGCCGCACCGGCCTTGCGGGTGTTGACCTTATTAAAGACCTTTCTCACGTTGGCCTTGGAGAGCGAGATCACCCAATCCTCTGGGTCGGTCACAGCCCTCACACCCGGCACAGTGTTGTTGTTGTCAAAGCGTGCAAAAAATGAGTTTGTCTGGTAGAGAAGCTTCGTCGGGTAGATCACAGTTTGGTCTTCCTTTGTAATCTGTAATGGACTGTAGCCCCTGCCACATTGTCTGTGTAATTTGATTCCACCTTATTCCTATTTTGTCCTGTTGCTCATTTGATGACTCTGTTGCAGTCATAGCGAGACTTGTACTTGTTCATGTCCTCAGCCGTAGCCTCAGGGTTGTCTACAATAGCTGTGTGTGCGGTAGCCCTGTCCTTTGGTTTAGCTTCAACCTTGGTGTTAATCCAGGTCTTTTGATTGGGGAAGCAGCAAACCCTCACTGTGGGGACAATGTCGCTGATGCATTTCCTAATGAAGCCAGTGATAAAGGTGGTTAGCTCGTCAATGTTATCGGCAGAGTCTTGAAACCTATTCCTATCAGCGCTAGCAAAGCAGTCCTGTAGCTTAATCTCTGATTCTGGTGACCATTTCTCAACAGAGCGAGTTACGGGTACTTCCTGTTTGAGTTTTTGCTTGTAAACAGGAAGCAGGAGTATGGAGTCATGATCTGATTTTCCGAATAGCGGACAAGGGAGGGCCTTATATGCTTGCTTGTGGGTAGAATAACAGTGGTCTTTATCACCCCTAGTGGTGTTGGAGAAGTGTTGATGGAAGCTGGGTGTAGATGTTCTTGCTTTTTTCTTGCTTTGTACAGTTCGTTAAATGCCAGCTTGTTATTTTCTTGTCCTGAGGTAGACTGTAAACAACAGTCACAATAATAGCTGAAAATTCCCTTGGGAGGTAGAATGGTCGGCATTTGACCATCAGGTATTCCAAGATGTGTGAACAGTGGGTTGAGACTTCCACCGTGCTGGAGTTAGCACACCAGTTGGTGTTGATATAGAGGCAAACCCTTCCCCCCCTCAATTTCCCCGACTCCACTGTCCTGTCTGCCAGGTGAATGGAGAATCCATCGAGTTGGATAGCCATGGGGGGTATCTTGTCCGACAGCCATGTTTCCGAAAAGCAAATAATATTGCTGTTTCAAGATTCCTGTTGGTAGCAAATCCTCGATCGGAAAATAAAGTAAAAATAAAGTACACAATAATCACAAAATAGCTAAATTGGGTCGGAGCTTGCCAAACTGCGGCCATCCAGTACGGCGCCATTTTTGTCTCGTTGTCAGACAAGGTGTTGCGCCAATAGCACCAAAGTATGAATAGTGAACCGGGCGTAAGCAATGATAGTAATGATAGCAAACAAGTATCACAATATGGAATGGTGACACTGATGTGTTCCATGTGAGCATGTTTCTATAATTTCAATGACTTTTACACATTTTAACATTTCAGGAAGGTGAGCTGATCCTAGATCTGTGCCTACAGGCAACTTCTACCCACCATATAGGGTGTTTTCTTTCAAACTTGGAAGGATATAAGCGCACTACTGAATGCTTACTGTTGCAGATGGTTCCCAGTGTGTCATAGTCCTCCACACTCTCACAGATCACCCTCCAGTTGGAGAAGATGGAGTTGGTGCTGATGGAATTCATATTGAGGTTGCTCCTCGCTCCCAATAGGTCATCTGTGCAGATGTCACAGGTGCTTCCACCAATGGCAAAGTTCCAGTAGGGCAGGGCAAAGGAAGGGTCTTGGAGCATATCCTAAATTGAGAGTAGGGTTAGAATGAATTACATAAAGGGCACACAATTACAATCATTAGTTTGTGCAATTAGAAACCACAATAATGAACTGCAAATAAAATTGTTACAAATGGTCATGGAGAAGTATATCGTGCCTGCATTATTTTAATCCAGCAACATACATCTCAATCTCAATATTTAGCTGCACCTGATTCAACTTTTTCCATTGTATGAAATAATGATTTGTCTTTATTGCTGAGGCCTAATATCGCTGGCCTACTGACATCCAAGATAAAGATCTTTGAAAACAATAAACAGTCGTTTGTCAGTAATGCCAATTAGTAATGCATAATTCAAGAAATAACTAAGAGCAACAGATGCTCTTTTGTGCCCTATTAGATGGGAAATCTAGGCTCAGACTAGTAAACGCTTAAGCACATTTTCTGCAAAGCTTGCTTGATTATGGTACAACATTGCTTCATCTCTAAAGATATCCTCACGCTTAATGCGGCACTAATTCAAGCAAACAATAGGGAAAGTGAAATGACTATTGATGGGTAATAAATAGGCCCAGCCTACAGATTAAAATGGATTTTGCTGGTGGTGAAAATCCATCATACCATTAGATAACGGACTATTATATTGTGATATCCAATTGAATATCAGGCACACTAAAAAAAGTAGTTATTTGCATTATTATTGACTATTTCAGTTCATATTACATGCAGGGACACCCCATCTCACCTGCATGTCGCGCTCAAGTTGGAGCAGGTGAAACCTGTGCCAGGTCACAAAACCGGGACCTTCGTGAGAGAAGTCAACTCCGCCAAAGCTCGGCTGGCCGTCCCCCAAGAAGGTCTTGCTGACCGAATAGTAGTGGGTCCACACAAAGTAATTGTAGATGGTGATGTTCTCAAACTGCGGGGTGTTTCCATCGGGTCCGAAGACATCCTGGTATCGCCGCGTAGCTATCATAATGTCCGGATGTACGGTGCGCTTGGCCTGGTCTAGTGCGGTCACGAAAGCTCGCTTCTGATCCGCACTTAGCTGCATCACGTTTCTCCGGACTGAAGAATTAAAGAGAAAAATAACATTTGATTAACTTAGTCATTCATACGTTAATGAGCACCTTCTTTTGTGGAAAGAAATTAAGAAATTATTGGGTATGTAACCTATCAGCAGTCACGGTTAATCTTTACGCATACACCATTGCCTGAATATGAGGCAAAAAGGTAATTAATTATATTAAACATAAAATGCAGCTATATGTAACGACATTCGTGTCCTTTAAAAAAAAAATGTATTGTATGCTTTCCATAGTCTGTGTAGAAATGTGGCTTTCAACCAGTTGACTGGCAGTGCATAAAGTCAACCTTCACTCAAAGACATAGTAAACGACAATCTGGGACTCAAATTAATGTGATATGTTACATTTGGTATAATATTAATTTGTGTATTTCCATCATCATATGATATGCTACGAATTACAATTAATATAATATGTTACGAATTACAATTCGTACAATATGTTATGAATTAGCTATACATATATGTTTCAAATTCCAATTTGTTGTGGCTATGTTAGCTAGGTGGCTAATGCTAACGTTAGCTAGATGGCTAACGTTAGGGGTTAGGGGCAGGGTGGGAAAGTAACACCCATCACCAGCCAAATATGGGTAGATTTTGTTATTAGCGGGTAAAAATGTCTATTTCACCAGCCACTTTGGCGTGTGATCACACACAGCATTTGGGAACCGTTTTTTTTCAACCCAAACGTAGAAGTTGGTCAAATTGACCTGAAAGGCTACTAAAGTGTGACTTTGTCCTCCTGTTTCTTGGCTAGTTACATTGCTTTATTCAATCGCTAGATTGTTTTTCAATATTAGTTTTGAGTTTGCTGCAACTGTATGCTGGTAGAGCAGACATGAGATTATCATCTCTGACAGACAGGGAGTGCCGTTACCATGGTAATGGCCACCCTTTAAAGGGGTAGCTGAACATTTTTATCAAACCTAATGACTCAAATATTTGGGGGTAAATTGTGCTTGATTGAACATGGAACATTCCAAAAATGTTTTATTCCAGTTGTCATTTCTTATCGTTAAAACACTCAAATAATCGTATTGTGGACCTACATTTTTGTTTGTACTCCTAAATATAAATGTATGTACTCCTAATAAAAGAAAATCAGCGTTAAAGCCCTGAACTAATACCAATAAATAAGTCGTATCACTCAGCATTTTGTGGCAGGACAGGCACTTTGTTGATTCTTGATGTTCATTTGTAGAACTGTTTACCTGTTTTACGTTTTACTATTGTATCTAAATGATTTATTTTAACATACATTGGTTGAAAGACTCAGGTCACAAAAATACAATGTAGCAATATACCACATTACTTCTTACTACTAATACATTTGTTTTAAAAACATTAAAAAGCATGCTTATTTGTTATTTTTCCACCCTGGTTAGGGGTTAAGGTTATGGGTAGGAGTTAGGTTAAAGGGTTAAGGTTAATTTTGGGGGATGGGTTCGCTAACATGCTAAGTAGTTGCCAAGTAGCTAAAAGGTAGTAAGTAGTTGTAAACTTGATAATTAGCTAAAATGCTAAAGTTGTCCGTGATGAAATTCGAACACGCAAACTTTGGGTTTAGACATTCGCATCACCCTTCTTTCGTTTTTGCCTTAAGTAACCTTCTGACGTATTCAACCATACCATACATCCAGGCCTACTGATTTGAGCGTCCCGGATTTTCGTTTACTATGTTACGTCTAGTCTATGACAACAGCCTGGTAAAGTACAGCGCATTGGTGCGGTGTATAGAGGTTGTTTGTGATAGGCTATCATTTACTTATTTTCAGTAGTGGAAAAAGTACCCAACTGTCATACTTGAGTACAAGTAAAGTTACCTTAATAGAAAATGACTCCAAGTAAAAGTGAAAGTCACCCAGTAAAATATTACTTGAGTAAAAGTCAAAAAGTATTTGGTTTTACATATACTTAAGTATAAAAAGTAATTGTAATTACTCAAATTACTCAAATATACTTATGTATCAAAAGTAAAAGTATAAATTGTTTCAAATTACTTATAGTAAGCAAACCAGACGGCACCATTTTTTTTTATTTATTTAGGATTGCCAGGAGCACACTCCAACACTCAGACATAATTTACAAACGAAGCATGTGTTTAGTGGGTCTGCCAGATCAGTGGCAGTAGGGATGATCAGGGATGTTACCTTGATAAGTGTGTGAATTAGACAATTTTCCTGTCCTGCTAAGCATTCACAATGTAGTTCTTTTGGCTGTCAGGAAAAATGTGTGGAGTAAAAAGTACATTATTTTCATTAAGAATGTAGTAAGGTTAAAGTAAAAGTAGTCAAAAATATAATTGGTAAAGTAAAGTACAGATAACCCCAAAAACTACTTAAGTAGTATTCAAGTATTTATACTTAAGGACTTTACACCATAGCTTATTTTATTCAACAGATATGTGGACTGGTGATTTCAATTAAATTAAACTGCAACATTTGATTATTTGTTTTAAAGTGAGATAAAACAAAACGTACCGATAGCGACGGGTTGGTCACAGTTTAACCCGGTCAATCCATGCATACAACGGCCACAATCATAACCGGTGAAATTCCCGTTGCACTGGCAGGTTCGGTTGAAGTAGCGGATGGGCCAACGTTCACGGTCATCCCGTCCATCGTGGGGGTACTGGGGGCCGTGTGGACTTGCGTCTGCCGCTATCGAAATACACTGTCCACGTCCTGTGGCGGACCCGCAGGCGTCATTCGCGACCCCAAACGGGGATGGACAACACTGACCACTCCGAAGTCCCTCCAGAGTCACACATTCCCTCGGAAACTGCCCGCGCACAAATAGGGCGCCGAAAAGCACCAACAAACCGTACTTCCACATAGGCAATGAATAGGCAAAAATACGCACACCAGAAAGTTAGCTAAATGGAACAGTGGATCAACGAATTCTCTTTATTCAATCACACTCTAATAGAAGTCAGTACCTTACTCGAAACCACATCACTTCATAGTTGATATTCTGTGCGCACTTGTGTCCTCTCAGTGCGCACTTGTGTCCTCTTGTAGGCAGCTAATTGCCCACACACCATCCAAATAAACCTCTAGCCTTTAAATACCACATTAGCGCATGACTGGATGCCAGGATTTCTGATCCCCTCGTGATCACATCACATTTCCTACCGGATTGAGAGGGATAGAGGCTAGGCAGTCATGCACACGATTTTACTACTAGGCAGTCATGCACACTGTTTTACTACTAGGCAGTCATGCACACTATTTTACTACTAGGCAGTCATGCACACTATTTTACTACTAGGCAGTCATGCACACTGTTTTACTACTAGGCAGTCATGCACACTATTTTACTACTAGGCAGTCATGCACACTGTTTTACTACTAGGCAGTCATGCACACTATTTTACTACTAGGCAGTCATGCACACTGTTTTACTACTAGGCAGTCATGCACACTATTTTACTACTAGGCAGTCATGCACACGATTTTACTACTAGGCAGTCATGCACACTGTTTTACTACTAGGCAGTCATGCACACTGTTTTACTACTAGGCAGTCATGCACACTATTTTACTACTACGAGATACACCAACATTCTGAGAAGGATATTCTCAGGATATTTGAGAAGGATGTGATTTAACATGGTTAGAAAGTACATAACATAGACCTAAAACAGAATTTAAGCACACATGTCACCTGTGCAAGCTATTGAGTTAATGCTGTCCTCCAGTTTTCACCACATCAATTCATGTTCATGAACTTCTAGACCAATTTCACCACATTTTGTCAAAAGGTATTACACTTAAAATTACATGGCCAAAATAGTATTTTCCTGACGGGTTCATTGAAATCCACAAATTGGTATGGCAGGTGGTCTCTAATGGTATCCTAGGCCTGCCACTTTATGAAGTGATAAAGTACGCTGCAATAAAACTTTTGCCTGCTACTTGGTTATGTGTCACTTAGAATAAAATGGAACCATATTTACATGTTATTATGCCTGCATATATTTATGTGGATCTTATCACTAATAAGACCGACTCATCTTCATGTTATTTTCTAAGAGATAGTCAGGCCTAAGTGGGCTATCATTGAAATAGTGTTAATATCATTACGATATAATCATAATATTAGTCATTTTCTCAAAAAATAAATAAAATATTTATTTATTTCAACAGATAAAACTTTTTATACAAAGTTAAAGGTAATACAAGGTAAGGTAAAAAAAAAATGTTTACAGTTTAGGAAGGAAGGAAGGGGTGAGAAGTCAAAAGACTTTGGTAACATGTTCACATTCTAACATGAACTCATGAACCTGTGTAAACAATTAGGAATTATCCAAAGGAGAGGCCTGTTAATTTTTACATGTTTTTTTCTATATTTACGAATAATGGTAGAATACTGTGAAATGACAGGGATACACTTATATTTAACTTTCGTCGTGTAGAACAATATGAAATGTCAGTAAATGCGAAATACATGAAACTTCCCGTATTTTTACAGACATGCATCCCCTTTCCACAATAATAAGCTGCAGAAATACAGTAATATACATTATAAAGAAACAACTACATTTACCATTGTTTTATGGATAGTTTAGTTTTCCATTCTAAATGCAGATAATTATAGTTAAAAAAAAATACTATTTCCGATGTTTATAAACAGTATAAAACTATGCAAGAGAATGTAAAAAGAATGCTGTCGTCTGTGATTGTACTGATATTGATCACTACATTACAAACATTAACTGTAAAATGATGAGTATTTACAATACCTCAATGAAAGTGAATGCATATACTTTAACAGATGGTGACTGTTATCCAACTGATTAAGCCAGTTCATTTACTATTTATGAATGGTCAAGTACAGTTTAAGGATTTCAAAAAATGCATAAAGCTATGAAAGATAATGTAAAAATAATGATATTGTCTGTCATGTTACAAATGTTGATCACTCTATTACAAACATAGACTGTGCAGCAGCTTGGCACATGCAGTGATAGGAGAGCAGATATTTATCATACCAAGGTGAGCATTACCCCCAAACGATTGTTTAACATAACGTTTTAAAGAGTTGACGAAATTGCTAGATGTGCAGTTCGTTAACTTTGTGATGTATTTGCTAGTTAATACCGTGGAGTTTGTGGTTGGCAGCTCAGACGCGTGAGCAAGATAGCTAGCTAACGTTAATACTACCCGAGCTAGTTACCAACCAGACCTTGGCTAGCTAGCAGCAAGCCAGCTATGATAAGCAACCGTTTTTTGTAACATATGTTGACAGTTAAATATGTATTAATTCTGAATTTTGAAACATTGACATTCAGCTATTTAGCTAGATTGCCAGCTGCATTTCATAACCTAGCTACTGCGCTAACTTGCTAGCTAACGTTAGGTAGTTTGCTGTAAACCAATCCCACCTTTATAACATATTTTCTCTCTCCTTCAACAGTTACTTGAATTGGAATTGAGGAAATTCCCTGCAATCCGCAAACTGAAGTAATATTCATAGCTAGTTTAGTTAAGCAAACTGAGTCGTTTAGCATGGAAGTGTCACGAATACCACCGAAGGTGGCTCCCCTTCCTGCTCGGGTGGCGCTCGGCGGTCCTCGTCGCCGGTCTATTAGCTGCCACCGATCCCTTTTTCCTTTTCGTTTGTTTTTGTCTAATTGTTTTCACCTGTTCCTTGTTGGGGTTTTGGGATGGGTGTTATTGAAGTTCGTTTTGCCCGCTGGTGTTTGTGCGGGCTTGTTACGTTTGGTGATGTATCGTGTTTGTTTTGAGTTTTCGCTGTACAGTGTTTGTAACTAGGTTTTGGGTTTGTTTAGCGCCAGTGTTTTAGGGCATTCACCCATGTTTGGACCTGTTACGTTTTGAAGGACATTAAAGCGTTTTTCCCGTTCACTTCGCTCTCTGCATTTGACTCCTCACTCATCATTCACCCGACGTTACAGGAAGTACAAATAAATAATCGTTATTGTCCCCTTTTGAAGTCCATTGTCATTAATCAAGCAAATCAGAAAGATACACTTCTGTAGTTAATTGGAACCAAGATTAAAATCTACAAGGTACTTTTTTTCCTTTGTTACAAGTAAGTTAAGTATAGAGAAATTGGGAACATGTCAGGTCTTTCCAAATAATTGGCATGTGGCCAATATGTATGCTGTATGCTGCATGCTGAGCTGCAAATCTCAGTTCACAAAATATGCTTTTAAAAGTCACATTCGTCATCATCATAGAGAGTCTGCTGTATCACAATGTGACACGATGCAAGGGCCATTTGCATGTTAAAACTAACTCTGGTCTGGTGTTGTCATCTAGGATGCCTTACTGTTAACTACAACTTTCCATTTCAAAATAGAACCACACCAGTCCCTTGTTGGCCAATAGAAATGTAGCATTTCAGGATACACTTTCTATGCACCCAATATACTTTCTGGTGAAAAAACATTGTCGTTTAACTGTATCATAGACATTTCTAATATTACATTGGAAACATCCTTAATGTAGCCCCTTTAAATAAGATGAATTTATTTTTGCAGGTACATTGTTAGTCAACAAATCGAATTTAGGATGACAGAATAATAACTTGACCTACGTTTTATAACCAAAATGTCAAAATACTGATCTGTTCAAAAAAATAAAAAATTATTGAATTGAATTTCTTATGTTTGACACCATAACTATCAAGTGTATAGTTCCAGAAATGTTTGTACACTGAGATTACCTTCTTAACACACCCCTCCCGTCCCTCTCTGTCTACCCCTTTACCTCTCTGCCATGCCACTGCACGCACAGGTTAAGGTTTGAACATGTATTGAATAACTTAATATACGTCATAAATCTTGTAATACATTTATAGGGAAATCCCTGTGTCATGTCTTCTTTTTTTTTGCTGGAGAATACTCTATTTTCACAACCAATAATAGTTACATTGAGAGTAGGTTTTTGTAATATTATAATTATCTGTTTTCTAGCTTTATTTTGTCAACAATTAAAGTAGTTGTCTGTTTTTTTGGCTGACCAATTATCTATTTTCACAACTGATACAAGTTGAATTGTGAGTAGTTTTTTGTAATATACAATTATCTGTGTTCTAGCTATATTTTGGCATCAATTAAGGAGTAATGTCTGTTCTTTGTTTTTTTCACTTAACAATTCTCTAGTTTCACAACTGATGCCAGTTAGATCAAGAGTAAGTTTTTGTAATATTATGACAATTATCTGTATTTTTGTGTAACTTTGGCATCAATTAAGGAATTATTTAAGTTTTTTAGCTGACCAATTCTCTATTTTCACAACTGATACCAGTTATATTGAGGGTAGGTTTTTGTAATATTATGACAATCATGTCACCCTGATCTGTTTCACCTGTCTTTGTGATTGTCACCACCTCCCTCCAGGTGTTGCCATCTTCCCCATTACACCCTGTGTATGTATACCTGTGTTCTCTGTCTGTTACCAATTCATTTTGTTTCGGCAAGCCTACTAGCAGTTTTCCCTATGCTCCTGTCGCGATTGTTCCTGTTGTCCCGGTGTTGACCATTCTGCCTGTCTGCTGTCCTGTGCCTTTGCCCTACCTATCTGGATTACTGACCTCTGCCTGCCCTTGACCTGCATGCCCCTGTTCGATTAATAAACTGTTGTTACTTCGATGTTGTCTGCATCTAGGTCTTACCTGAAAAGTAATAAATTATCTGTGTTCTAGCTATATTTTTGCATCAATTCATGAGTCATTTCTGGGTTTACGCGGTCGGATTCTCTATTTTCACAACTGATAACAATGACATTTAACAGGTTTTTGTAATATTAGGATTATAATCTGTGTTCTAGCTATATTTTGTCATCAATTAAGGAGTTATTTAGGCTTTTTAGCTGGCCAGTTCATTTTCACAACCAATGCCAGCAACAACAAAAAAAGAGGATTCCAGGTTAAAATAGGAGTTAATGTCGTAAAATCATTGTTTTTATATGGATTATTTATGTACATTTTGTCTGCAGTTTTCTGTCTTATTTCTGGCACTTGTGCTGCCAGAATTTTACCGTAAATTAACAGGATTTTTTTTTACAATGTACTTTACACCTCCACCCTACCTCCTTTCCTTCCTCGTTCCAATCCTTCCCTCCTCGTGTGAGCCAAGAACCCTTGGAGGCCCTTGTGATGTTGGCAGCATGGTATAGTGAGAAAGTGTTATATCTCTTACAGACCACAGCTTTACTTTCACCTCTAGGAATGGAGAGCATATCCTGTAGGACCTTTTTTTCCAAACCCTCAGCTGGTCGTTTCAAATGACAGGTAGCATTTAAGTATTTTTAATGATCTTTTAGTTGGCACTACATCGTCATTCCCTTATCAAGCTCTGTTGGGTTCCATGAATTTTGAACACATTGCAAAACAGCAGAATTTAGTTTGATATTAACCTAATGCAACACCACAATAAATGAATCACAAAAGGACAAAACATAACCTGCAAGGCAGATAATTAAAGATTCCTTTAGAGCATTCAACGTCACAGTAAGCGCAACTTCATCCAATCCCACATTACCAATTGAAATGACGTGGAAACAACGTTGATTCAACCAGTGTGTTCCCAATGGGTATACTATTTGCTTGGCAGCGGGTTATTCTGAGGGCATCTCCGAATACAGACAATAGTTGTTCAGTTGCACTGATTAGTAGTCATTATTTCACAATAACTAGGACATGCACGATATCGACGTCCTCAGGAGGGTGAACACCTCCTAATTAGAGAACGGCCATTTTCTCTGTGCTACGGTTTGAGAGATGGGAGAAAACATCAGATGAGTGCTTTGGAAAAAAAGTTAAATGGCAGGTTCTTAGCTTTCAATTACCATATGTTTGTTTCCCACTTCAAAGCACAGACAGCACTTTAAGAAATAACTTGACAGAAAGCCAACATTCCTTAAAAATTCTTAACAATTACAAAGGTATAGAGAGCCACCTCATTTTGAAAGGCAGAAGAAGGGTGTAGGCTGGCAAGTGTATAAAGGAAGTAGAAATAATAAAACAAGTACATTTAGGGAAAGAAAAAATAAGTCCTCAATATACTTCTAACTCTCTCTGTAAGATCTGAGTTAGATTGTTTGCCAATGGTAAAGATTAATTATGAATCCGGCACATTATTTTCTTCATGTAGGCCTACAAAAGAAAGCCTGCATTTTTCCAATTTAGCTAAAGTAGAAATGATTAACAAGTACATTTAGGGGCGGAAAAATAACAAATAAAAATAACAAGTCCTTGATTTACTTCTAATATTATCTGTACTATTGGAGTTGAATTGTTTGCCAATGGAAAAAGTTCATTAAGAATCTATATTGCATATGTGAGTGGGAATAATTTGATCATAAATTAAATGAAAAGAGACACTTGCACACTGCCCTTCCCAGTATCACTTCAATGTATTAATCTTACAAATCAGCCTTCATGTAGGCCTACAAGAAAGAACCTGCCAGCTTTCTCATCTGGCTGCCAGCACACATAGTGGATGAGATTCAAAAAAAAGATTCAAACCAGTCACATGCATTTCACATTGCTGGAGCCATATTACCAGCCAGTGTAATGTCTCTTAATTGGGTTGTAAGGATAACCAAGATGTTATCCCATTCTTATGAAATACGTATGAACATACATTCCTTAGGGGTTGTAGATTCACAGGTTACTGTTGAGGGAAATAGTGAATTACATAGATTAATTACAGTCCTTTCCTTTTATAATTTAAACAGGCACGCGTACAGATAGGTCTAAGGGTACCTGAGCTCTTGGCCTTTTGCCCTCCTAGGAGAAAAGTGCCCTTTCAGATTGGCAGGCGTTTTTTTTGATTACCTTTTAATTTCACTTTTATTTTCTCTGTTGTTATTTAAGTTAATTGCCCATCACTAGCTAAGATTTTGTTTTTAGAATCTTGGAAAATTCACCTTCCCCGGTTCTCTGTCCCGACATGAGCGCGCACACTGCACTACCCCTGCAGCTAGCTAACTAGTTGATTAACATAATCTACATTCGCAATGACCATAACCCTCTTGCCTTCTTTTTGATGGGGGGTCACTTTGAGCAACTGCCCCTCTAAAAGTCTGTGCATAGCCCCAAATTGAATCATCACTAAACCTCAATGTGAATTGGTTTTGAACTGTTATTCCTTTCTTTAACTGAAATGCAAGTACATTGTCATGGTTAAAAATATTTGATAATGTAATAATTTGACAAAATAAACATTGTCTCAAACAATCCTTTAACTGTAATAATTTATTGATGCAATTGTATTTCATAGTAATATACATACATTTCATAATTAAACAAGCAATTGTCCTGGAAGATAATGTTCTCATGCATTTAAGCCATTATTATCACGTTCCAGGTAAGACCCAGATGCAGACAGTGTCGAAGTAACAAAAGTTTATTACTAATACAGGGGTAGGCAAAACGACAGGTCAGGCAGAGGTCAAAGGCTCCTGGAAACAGGAGACAAAGGGCTGTGAGACACGAGACATTTAATTCTGGACACATGAAAAGTGGGATGTATATGGAGGGTACGGGACAACAGAAGACGAACAGCAGAGGGGGCGGGGGGGGGGGGGGGGGGGGGGGGGGGTTGCAGGATTCCATAATGTGGGGCAGAACCCTGGTGGATAGCCGTACCTTCTGCCCGGTACCGGGGAGCCTGGGTCCGGTGGTGACCCGCTTGTCGTCGATACCTGGAGGTGGTCTTGAGAAGGGCTGACCGGGCTCTCTTCCAGGTACGACGACAGTGGCGGACAAACATCTGGGCAGATGGTATGCTGACCTCTTCTTCCTGCTCAGGGAAGAGCGGGGGCTGATACCCCAGGGAACACTCGATAGACCCGTGGCAGAGTAAGGAAGGGTGCTGTGGGCGTATTCGACCCACACTAGTTGTCGATACCTGGAAGTGGTCTTGAGAAGGGCTGACCGGGCTCTCTTCCAGGTATGACGACAGTGGCGGACAAACATCTGGGCCGAAGGTATGCCGACCTTTTCTTCCTGCTCAGGGAAAAGCGGGGGCTGATACCCTAGGGATCACTCTAATGGCGATAGACCCGTGGCAGAGCAAGGAAGGGTGCTGCGGGCATATTCGACCTACACTAGTTGCTGACTCCAGGTGGTGGGGTTGGAAAAGACCAGGCAGCGCAGTCGTCTTCAGGACTTGGTTGGCTCGCTCCGACTGGCCGTTGGACTGGGGTTGGAACCTGGAGGACAGGCTGGCCGACGACCCAATGAGTGTGTAGGACACCTTCCAGAACTGGGACGAGAACTGAGGACCCTGGTCGGAGACCATGTCCACTGGCAGTGCATGGATCCGGAAGACGTGCTGCACCATGAACTCGTCTCTTTGGCAGAGGGTAGCTTGGGGAGAGGAATGAAGTGGGTGGCTTTGGAAAACCGATCCACTACAGTCAGCATGGAGGTGTTGCCATCAGATGGGGGAGACCCATGACAAAGTCCAGGGATATGTGAGACCAGGGACGTGAGGGACAGATAGAGATTGAAGGAGACCAGCCGGAGCTAGCCGAGGAGTCTTGTTCTGTGCACAGATCGTGCATGTGGCGATGAACGCAGAGACGTCAGGAACCAAGGTAGGCCACCAGAAGTGTTGTCGCACAAAGGCCAGGGTCCGACGGGAGCCCGGGTGGAAGGCAAACCTGGAGAAGTGGGCCCACTCCAGGACCGAGGAGCGGACTGCATCAGAAATGAACATCCGGTTCTCTGGGCACCTTGCTTCCCTATTCCCCAGCTGAGTGCCATTGCAAGGCATGAGGTGGGAAGGATGGTCTCGCATTCCGGGGTTGTAGGCGTGGGGCTATAGCAGTGTGACAGCGCATCCGGCTTACCATTCTTGGATCCTGGTCGGTATGAGAGAGAGAAGTTGAACCAGGTGAACAGCAGGGTCCACCTATCTTGCCTGGAATTGAGGCGCTTGGCGTTGCGAAGATATTGCAGGATGAACCAAGATGGGAGCTGTGGTGAAGCAGTGTTTGAGATCCTGGAACGCCCGGTCAGCAGCTGGGGACCATGTGAATGAAACCTTGGGAGAGTTGAGTGCAGACAGGGGGGAAGCCAGGGTGTTGTAACGGCAGATAAAAGTTGCAGAATCCTAGGAAACGTTGCAGTTGCACCCTGGACGTAGGCTGGGGCCAATTCACCCCCGCTCTCATCTTCCCGGGATCCATCTGTACACTCCCTGCAGCGATGATGTAACCCAGAAAGGGAATGGTGGAGCGATGCAATTCGCACATCTCTGCTTTTATCAAAAGCTGGATCTCAAGGAGGCGTTGGAGAACCTGTCGAACTTGGATCATGTGTTCTTGGACAGAGCGGGAAAAGACGAGGATGTTATCGAGGTAGACAAAGACGAACCGGTTCAACATGTCGCGTAGAACATCATAACAAGAGCCTGGAACACAGCAGGGGTGTTGGTAAGGCCAAATGGCATGACCAGATACTCGTAGTGACCGCTGGCCGTGTTGAAGGCAGTCTTCAATCAATCAATCAAATTTATTTTATATAGCCCTTCGTACATCAGCTGATATCTCAAAGTGCTGTACAGAAACCCAGCCTAAAACCCCAAACAGCAAGCAATGCAGGTGAAGAAGCACGGTGGCTAGGAAAAACTCCCTAGAAAGGCCAAAACCTAGGAAGAAACCTAGAGAGGAACCAGGCTATGTGGGGTGGCCAGTCCTCTTCTGGCTGTGCCGGGTGGAGATTATAACAAAACATGGTCAAGATGTTCAAATGTTCATAAATGACCAGCATGGTCGAATAATAATAAGGCAGAATAGTTGAAACTGGAGCAGCAGCACAGTCAGGTGGACTGGGGACAGCAAGGAGTCATCATGTCAGGTATTCCTGGGGCATGGTCCTAGGGCTCAGGTCCTCCGAGAGAGAGAAAGAGAGAAGGAGAGAATTAGAGAACGCACACTTAGATTCACACAGGACACCGAATAGGACAGGAGAAGTACTCCAGATATAACAAACTGACCCTAGCCCCCCGACACATAAACTACTGCAGCATAAATACTGGAGGCTGAGACAGGAGGGGTCAGGAGACACTGTGGCCCACTCCGAGGACACCCCCGGACAGGGCCAAACAGGAAGGATATAACCCCACCCACTTTGCCAAAGCACAGCCCCCACACCACTAGAGGGATATCTTCAACCACCAACTTACCATCCTGAGACAAGGCTGAGTATAGCCCACAAAGACCTCCGCCACGGCACAACTTAAGGGGGGGGGGGGGGGGGGGGGGGGGGGGGGCGCCAACCCAGACAGGATGACCACATCAGTGACTCAACCCACTCAGGTGACGCACCTCCTCCAGGGACGGCATGAGAGAGCCCCAGTAAAGCCAGTGACTCAGCCCCTGTAATAGGGTTAGAGGCAGAGAATCCCAGTGGAAAGAGGGGAACCGGCCAGGCAGAGACAGCAAGGGTGGTTCGTTGCTCCAGAGCCTTTCCGTTCACCCTCCCACTCCTGGGCCAGACTACACTCAATCATATGACCCACTGAAGAGATGAGTCTTCAGTAGAGACTTAAAGGTTGAGACCGAGTTTGCGTCTCTGACATGGGTAGGCAGACCGTTCCATAAAAATGGAGCTCTATAGGAGAAAGCCCTGCCTCCAGCTGTTTGCTTAAAAATTCTAGGGACAATTAGGAGGCCTGCGTCTTGTGACCGTAGCGTACGTGTAGGTATGTACGGCAGGACCAAATCAGAGAGATAGATAGGAGCAAGCCCATGTAATGCTTTGTAGGTTAGCAGTAAAACCTTGAAATCAGCCCTTGCTTTGACAGGAAGCCAGTGTAGAGAGGCTAGCACTGGAGTAATATGATCAAATTTTTTGGTTCTAGTCAGGATTCTAGCAGCCGTATTTAGCACTAACTGAAGTTTATTTAGTGCTTTATCCGGGTAGCCGGAAAGTAGAGCATTGCAGTAGTCTAACCTGGAAGTGACAAAAGCATGGATTAATTTTTCTGCATCATTTTTGGACAGAAAGTTCCTGATTTTTGCAATGTTACGTAGATGGAAAAAAGCTGTCCTTGAAATGGTCTTGATATGTTCTTCAAAAGAGAGATCAGGGTCCAGAGTAACGCCGAGGTCCTTCACAGTTTTATTTGAGACGACTGTACAACCATTAAGATTAATTGTCAGATTCAACAGAAGATCTCTTTGTTTCTTGGGACCTAGAACAAGCATCTCTGTTTTGTCCGAGTTTAAAAGTAGAAAGTTTGCAGCCATCCACTTCCTTATGTCTGAAACACATTCTTCTAGCAAGGGCAATTTTGGGGCTTCACCATGTTTAATTGAAATGTACAGCTGTGTGTCATCTGCATAGCAGTGAAAGTTAACATTATGTTTTCGAATAACATCCCCAAGAGGTAAAATATATAGTGAAAACAATAGTGGTCCTAAAACGGAACCTTGAGGAACACCGAAATTTACAGTTGATTTGTCAGAGGACAGACCATTCACAGAGACAAACTGATATCTTTCCGACAGATAAGATCTAAACCAGGCCAGAACTTGTCCGTGTAGACCAATTTGGGTTTCCAATCTCTCCAAAAGAATGTGGTGATCGATGGTATCAAAAGCAGCACTAAGGTCTAGGAGCACGAGGACAGATGCAGAGCCTCGGTCCGATGCCATTAACATGTCATTTACCACCTTCACAAGTGCCGTCTCAGTGCTATGATGGGGTCTAAAACCAGACTGAAGCATTTCGTATACATTGTTTGTCTTCAGGAAGGCAGTGAGTTGTTGCGCAACAGCCTTTTCTAAAATTTTTGAGAGGAATGGAAGATTCGATATAGGCCGATAGTTTTTTATATTTTCTGGGTTGTAACGGTTTTCTGTATGTGAAGGAGAGTCGGACCAAAATGCGGCGTGTAGATTGCGATCCATGTTTATTGTGACTATAGCAACATGAATCTAAATACAAACAGTGCAAAATAATAAACGTAATGAAAACCGAAACAGCCTAAACTGGTGCAAACTAACACTAAGGACACAAAGGACAATCACCCACGACAAACTCAAAGAATATGGCTGCCTAAATATGGTTCCCAATCAGAGACAACGATAAACACCTGCCTCTGATTGAGAACCACTTCAGACAGCCATAGACTTAGCTAGAACACCCCACTAGCTACAATCCCCATACACACCACATACAAAAACCCCATGCCACACCCTGGCCTGACCAAATAAATAAAGATAAACACAAAATACTTTGACCAGGGTGTGACAGAACCCCCCCCCTAAGGTGCGGACTCCCGAACGCACCTCAAAACAATAGGGAGGGTCCGGGTGGGCGTCTGTCCATGGTGGCGGCTCCGGCGCGGGACGTGGACCCCACTCAATCAATGTCTTAGTCCCTTCTCCTCGCGTCCCTGGATAGTCCACCCTCGCCGCCGACCATGGCCTAGTAGTCCTCACCCAGAACCCCACTGGACTGAGGAGCAGATCGGGACTGAGGGGCAGCTCGGGACTGAGGCAGCTCGGAACTGAGGGGAAGCTCAGGAGTGAGAGGAAGCTCAGGAGTGAGAGGAAGCTCAGGAGTGAGAGGAAGCTCAGGCAGGTTGATGAATCTACCAGATCCTGGCTGGCTGGCGGTTTCGGCAGATCCTGTTCGACTGGCAGATCTGTAAGAGTCTGGTCGACTGGCAGATCTGGGAGAGTCTGGTCGACTGGCAGATCTGGGAGAGTCTGGTCGACTGGCAGATCTGGGAGAGTCTGGTCGACTGGCAGATCTGGGAGAGTCTGGTCGACTGGCAGATCTGGGAGAGTCTGGTCGACTGGCAGATCTGGGAGAGTCTGGTCGACTGGCAGATCTGGGAGAGTCTGGTCGACTGGCAGATCTGGGAGAGTCTGGTCGACTGGCAGATCTGGGAGAGTCTGGTCGACTGGCAGATCTGGGAGAGTCTGGTCGACTGGCAGATCTGGGAGAGTCTGGTCGACTGGCAGATCTGGCTGCTCCATGCTGACTGGCTGCTCCATGATGACTGGCAGCTCTGGCTGCTCCATGCTGACTGGCTGCTCCATGCTGACTGGCTGCTCCATGCTGACTGGCGGCCCTGGCTGCTCCATGCTGACTGGCGGCCCTGGCTGCTCCATGCTGACTGGCGGCCCTGGCTGCTCCATGCTGACTGGCGGCCCTGGCTGCTCCATGCTGACTGGCGGCCCTGGCTGCTCCATGCTAACTGGCAGCTCTGGCGGCTCCTTGCAGACTGGCAGCTCTGGCGGCTCCTTGCAGACTGGCAGCTCCTTGCAGACTGGCAGCTCCTTGCAGACTGGCAGCTCTGGCGGCTCCTTGCAGACTGGCAGCTCCTTGCAGACTGGCAGCTCCTTGCAGACTGGCAGCTCCTTGCAGACTGGCAGCTCCTTGCAGACTGGCAGCTCCTTGCAGACTGGCAGCTCCTTGCAGACTGGCAGCTCTATGCAAACTGGCAGCTCTATGCAAACTGGCAGCTCTATGCAAACTGGCAGTTCTGAACAGGCGGGAGACTCCGGCAGCGCTGTAGAGAAGGAAGGCTCTAACAGCGCTAAACAGGCGGGAGACTCCGACAGCGCTGGAGAGGAGGAGGGCTCCGACAGCGCTGGACAGGCGAGGCGCACTGTAGGCCTGATGCGTGGTGCTGGCACTGGTGGTACTGGGCCGAGGACACGCACAGGAAGCCTGGTGCGGGGAGCTGCTACCGGAGGGCTGGGGTGTGGAGGTGGCACAGGATGGGTTAGACCGTGAAGGCGTACTGGAGATCTTGAGAGCGGTGCTGGCACAGGACGTGCAAGGCTAGGGAGGTGCACAGGAGGCCTGGTACGTGAGACTGGCACCATCTTCACCAGCCGACTAACACGCACCTCAGGACGAGTATGGAGCGCTGACCCAGGTGCCATCAAATCCCCGACACGCTCCGTCGGGCGAATTCCATGTTTAAAACACCAACACAGCAACTCCCTCATTTCTCTCTCCTCCAATTTCCCCATTAACTCCTTCACAGTCTCTGTTTCGCTCACCTCCAACACCGGCTCTGGTTCTGGTCTCCTCCTTGGCTCCTCACGATAAACAGGGAGAGTTGGCTCAGGTCTGGCTCCTGACTCTGCCACACTCTCCCTGAGCCCCCCCCCAAGAAATTTTTGGGGCTGACTGTGGGGCCTCCGTCCGCGCCGCCTTGCTTGCTTCGCAAACTCCATTCTCCTATATCCTTCCGCGCACTGCTCCATCGAATCCCAGGCGGGCTCCGGCACTCTCCCTGGGTCGACCGCCCACCTGTCTATCTCCTCCCAAGAAGTATAGTCCATACTGTACTCCACTTTGGGCTGTTCCTGCCTGTTGACACGCTGCTTGGTCCCTTTGTGGTGGGTGATTCTGTAACGGTTTTCTGTATGTGAAGGAGAGTCGGACCAAAATGCGGCGTGTAGATTGCGATCCATGTTTATTGTGACTATAGCAACATGAATCTAAATACAAACAGTGCAAAATAATAAACGTAATGAAAACCGAAACAGCCTAAACTGGTGCAAACTAACACTAAGGACACAAAGGACAATCACCCACGACAAACTCAAAGAATATGGCTGCCTAAATATGGTTCCCAATCAGAGACAACGATAAACACCTGCCTCTGATTGAGAACCACTTCAGACAGCCATAGACTTAGCTAGAACACCCCACTAGCTACAATCCCCATACACACCACATACAAAAACCCCATGCCACACCCTGGCCTGACCAAATAAATAAAGATAAACACAAAATACTTTGACCAGGGTGTGACATGGGTCAAGGTTTGGCTTTTTCAAGAGAGGCTTTATTACTGCCACTTTTAGTGAGTTTGGTACACATCCGGTGGATAGAGAGCCGTTTATTATGTTCAACATAGTAGGGCCAAGCACAGGAAGCAGCTCTTTCAGTAGTTTAGTTGGAATAGGGTCCAGTATGCAGCTTGAAGGTTTAGAGGCCATGATTATTTTCATCATTGTGTCAAGAGATATAGTACTAAAACACTTGAGTGTCTCTCTTGATCCTAGGTCCTGGCAGAGTTGTGCAGACTCAGGACAACTGAGCTTTGAAGGAATACGCAGATTTAAGGAAGAGTCCGTAATTTGCTTTCTAATAATCATAATCTTTTCCTCAAAGAAGTTCATGAATTTATCACTGCTAAAGTGAAAGTCATCCTCTCTTGGGGAATGCTGCTTTTTAGTTAGCTTTGCGACAGTATCAAAAAGGAATTTCGGATTGTTCTTATTTTCCTCAATTAAGTTAGAAAAATAGGATGATCGAGCAGCAGTAAGGGCTCTTCGGTACTGCACAGTACTGTCTTTCCAAGCTAGTCGGAAGACTTCCAGTTTGGTGTGGCGCCATTTCCGTTCCAATTTTCTGGAAGCTTGCTTCAGAGCTCGGGTATTTTCTGTGTACCAGGGAGCTAGTTTCTTATGAGAAATGTTTTTAGTTTTTAGGGGTGCAACTGCATCTAGGGTATTGCGCAAGGTTAAGTTGAGTTCCTCAGTTAGGTGGTTAACTGATTTTTGTCCTCTGGCGTCCTTGGGTAGGCAGAAGGAGTCTGGAAGGACATCAAGGAATCTTTGTGTTGTCTGTGAATTTATAGCACGACTTTTGATGATCCTTGGATGGGGTCTGAGCAGATTATTTGTTGCAATTGCAAACGTAATAAAATGGTGGTCCGATAGTCCAGGATTATGAGGAAAAACATTAAGATCCACAACATTTATTCCATGGGACAAAACTAGGTCCAGCGTATGACTGTGACAGTGAGTGGGTCCAGAGACATGTTGGACAAAACCCACTGAGTCGATGATGGCTCCGAAAGCCTTTTGGAGTGGGTCTGTGGACTTTTCCATGTGAATATTAAAGTCACCAAAGATTAGAATATTATCCGCTATGACTACAAGGTCCGATAGGAATTCAGGGAACTCAGTGAGGAACGCTGTATATGGCCCAGGAGGCCTGTAAACAGTAGCTATAAAAAGTGATTGAGTAGGCTGCATAGATTTCATGACTAGAAGCTCAAAAGACGAAAACGTCATTTTTTTTTTTGTAAATTGAAATTTGCTATCGTAAATGTTAGCAACACCTCCGCCTTTGCGGGATGCACGGGGGATATGGTCACTAGTGTAGCCAGGAGGTGAGGCCTCATTTAACACAGTAAATTCATCAGGCTTAAGCCATGTTTCAGTCAGGCCAATCACATCAAGATTATGATCAGTGATTAGTTCATTGACTATAATTGCCTTTGAAGTAAGGGATCTAACATTAAGTAGCCCTATTTTGAGATGTGAGGTGTCATGATCTCTTTCAATAATGACAGGAATGGAGGTGGTCTTTATCCTAGTGAGATTGCTAAGGCGAACACCGCCATGTTTAGTTTTGCCCAACCTAGGTCGAGGCACAGACACGGTCTCAATGGTGATAGCTGAGCTGACTACACTGACTGTGCTAGTGGCAGACTCCACTATGCTGGCAGGCTGGCTAACAGCCTGCTGCCTGGCCTGCACCCTATTTCATTGTGGAGCTAGAGGAGTTAGAGCCCTGTCTATGTTGGTAGATAAAATGAGAGCACCCCTCCAGCTAGGATGGAGTCCGTCACTCCTCAGCAGGTCAGGCTTGGTCCTGTTTGTGGGCGAGTCCCAGAAAGAGGGCCAATTATCTACAAATTCTATCTTTTGGGAGGGGCAGAAAATAGTTTTCAACCAGCGATTGAGTTGTGAGACTCTGCTGTAGAGCTCATCACTCCCCCTAACTGGGAGGGGGCCAGAGACAATTACTCGATGCCGACACATCTTTCTAGCTGATTTACACGCAGAAGCTATGTTGCGCTTGGTGATCTCTGACTGTTTCATCCTAACATCGTTGGTGCCGACGTGGATAACAATATCTCTATACTCTCTACACTCGCCAGTTTTAGCTTTAGCCAGCACCATCTTCAGATTAGCCTTAACGTCGGTAGCCCTGCCCCCCGGTAAACAGTGTATGATCGCTGGATGATTCTCAAGTCTAATACTGCGGGTAATGGAGTCGCCAATGACTAGAGTTTTCAATTTGTCAGAGCTAATGGTGGGAAGCTTCGGCGTCTCAGACCCCGTAACGGGAGGAGTAGAGACCAGAGAAGACTCGGCCTCTGACTCCGACCCGCTGCTTAATGGGGAAAACCGGTTGAAAGTTTCTGTCGGCTGAATGAGCGACACCGGTTGAGCGTTCCTACAGCATTTCCTTCCAGAAACCGTGAGAAAGTTGTCCGGCTGCGGGGACTGTGCCAGGGGATTTATACTACTATCTGTACTTACTGGTGGCACAGACGCTGTTTCATCCTTTCCTACACTGAAATTACCCTTGCCTAGCGATTGCGTCTGAAGCTGGGCTTGTAGCACAGCTATCCTCGCCGTAAGGCGAGTACAGCGACTACAATTAGAAGGCATCATGTTAATGTTACTACTTAGCTTCGGCTGTTGGAGGTCCTGACGAATCGTGTCCAGATAAAGCGTCCGGAGTGAAAAAGTTGAGTAGGAAAAAACTAAAATATAAACGGTAATTAAAAAGTAAAAACCGTAAATTTGTCAGGTAGCAAAACAGGTTGGCAACAAAACGCACAGCAACTCAAAAACAAGTCTCTCCTGTATTCTTGGGGTCTTACACTCTTCCCCTTCCTGTATCCGCACCAGGTGTTAGGCATTCCATGGACCAGCTTGGAGAACACAGTGGCCCCCTGGAGCCACCGTGTGGCCGAGGAGATGAGTGGTAGAGGGTAGCGGTTAGTCACCATGATGTCGTTGAGACCCCGGTAGTCGATGCACGGATGCAGGGTTTTGTCCGTCTTCTTCAAAAAGAAGAACCCTGTGCCGGCGGGGGAGGCAGAAGGACGGATGAACCCAGCAGCTAGGGAGTCCTCAATGTAGGTCTTCATAACCTTTGTCTCCGGACACGACAGAAAGTACAGTTGTCCCCAGGGTGGAGTGGTGCCTGGGAGAAAGTAAATCCCGCCTCCATATGGCTGGTGCAACAGAATCGAAGTAGCCCAGGCCTTACTGAACACCTTCCGGAGGTCTTGGTCTTGGTGCCCCGGGAAGACATCCCGGGGCAGGCTCTACTGACTTCAGGCAATGGGTGTGGCAGAACGGGCTCCAGCCCATGATGGCACCAGCAGACCAGTCAATGAGGGGATTGTGTCGCTGGACCCAGGAGAATCCCAATACCATGGGAACCTGACTGAGGAGACTTAACGAGCAGGAATTGAATCGTCTCACTGTGGTTCCCTGACACACGTAGGTTGATGGGGATGGTTTTGTGGGTGACCCAGCCTATAGAGCGCCCGTTCAGCGCTCTAACGTCCATGGAAATGGAGAGGGGCTGAGTATGGATGTCCAGCTCGGAAGCCAGGGTAGCGTGTAGCATCCATAAAGCTCTCAGATGAATACCCGGAGAGATTGACTCGTTCCCCCACAGCAAAATGGCATGCAAAGCGGGGAGAGTAAGTGGAGAGGAAAAGTTATCCGTATGGCCCACCAGAGTACTCGCTCCTGCCAGTGAGCCTGGTCTTTTAGTGGACAGGTGGAGACGAAATGACCAGTACTCCTGCAATACAGGCAACTCTTAGTGTGAAGCTTGTATAGCCATTCAGCTGGAGACAGCCTAGCTCTGGAAGAGGTGAATCGGCAGTCTTCGGAGGCTCTCGGAGGAAATCAGTTAGCCTAAGCAACGGAGTCGTCATGGACTTCCGGGATGCCTCGGAAGCGAGGTGGAATCGACACTCCTCTCTTTACTTTGTTCCCGTGGTCGCCCATTGATCTGAATGGTCAAGGTGATGAGCCAGTTGATATCTGTTGGTGGTTCCCGGGTTACAAGCTCGTCCTTTACTTCCTCCGATACTCCATGCAGGAACATGTCAAACAGTGCTTCTGGGTTCCAGGCACTCTCAGCTGCCAACGTGCAGAAATCCACTGCATAGTCTGCCACACTTCGGGAGTCTTGCCGAAGCTGGAGTAACTTCTGGGCAGCCTCTCTCCCGGACAATGGAGCCTCAAAAACCTTCTTAACTTCCGCCACAAACTCCTCCAGACTGAAGCATTCAACCAACTGTTGTTCCCGTACTGCCGTAGCCCAGGCGAGAGCCCTCTCGGACATCAGCGTGATGAGGTATGCTATCTTAGAGCGGTCCGAGGGGAAGGAGGAGGGCTGCAGCTCGATGATGAGTGAACACTGGGCGAGAAACGCCAGACAGGTGCCTGCCTCTCCATCGAAGCATTCCGGGGGAGGTAAGCGGGGTTCCTGGGAAAAAGGGGTGACTAGGGAGGCGATGCTGCTAACAGCCGGGTTGCTGAGGGGGTGGGAGGTTACCATCATGGTATGCTGCCTAACAGACTACCTGCGGAATTGCTCCAGTAATGTGTTCAATGCTTTGTCATGGCATTCGGCCAAGGTCTGGAACCCTTCCATAAGACCATGAAGCAACTCCTCGTACCTTCCAATGGTGGCTCCTTGGGAGGAGATGGCATTGCGGAGCTGGTCTGAGTCTGCTGGGTCAGTCATGGCCAGTTCGTACTGTCACGTTTCAGTTAAGACCCAGATGCAGACAGTGTTGAAGTAACAAAAGCTTATTACTAATACAGGGGCAGGCAAAATGACAGGTCAAGGGCAGGCAGAGGTCAGTAATTTAGATAGGGTTCAAAATGTCCTGGTCAATAATCCAGTGTGGTGTGGCAAGGTACAGAACGGCAGTCAGGGTCAGGGCAGGCAGAAAGATAAAACTAGAAAACACTGGTAGGCTGGCAGGTTTCACAAAACAAAATTAACTGTCAACAGAAGATGGGGAAGATCGGCGACACCTGGAGAGGGGTGGAGACAAGCACAAAGACAGGTGAATCAGATCAGAGGGTGACAATTATGAGGTAATATATATAGGTCAGTGAACATTAATTCTGGTCCTTTGGTATCCATTCTGATAATTGTTTTAGTTGCAAAAAGACCTTAATTTGTATATCATTGGTTAACTCAAGCAGATCATCTGTACAATAATGAAAGGTTATATATTACGGTACCAGCCAAACGTTTGGACACACCTACTCATTCAAAGGTTTTTCTTTATTTTTACTATTTTCTACTTTGTAGAATAATAGTGAAGACATCAAAACTATGAAATAACACATGGAATCATGTAGAAACCAAAAAAGTGTTAAACAAATCCACATTTATTTTATATTTGAGATTCTTCAAAGTAGCCACCCTTTGCCTTGATGACAGTTTTGCGCACTCTTGGCATTTTCTTAACCAGCTTCATGAGGTAGTCACCTGGAATGAATTTCAATTAACAGAGTTACCTTTGCTGCAGAGGATACGTTCATTATAATTACCAGCCTCAGAAATTGCAGCCCAAATAAATGTGTCAACTGTTCAGAGGAGACTGCGTGAATCAGGCCTTCATGGTTGAATTTCTGCAAAGAAACCACTGCTAAAGGATACCAATAATAAGAAGAGACTTGCTTGGACCAAGAAACACGAGCAATGGACATTAGACCGGTGGAAATCTGTCCTTTGGTCTGATGAGTCCAGATGTGAGATGTTTGGTTCCAACCGCCGTGTTTTTGTGAGAAGCATTGTAGGTGAGTGGATGATCTCTTTATGTGTGGTTCCACCGTGAAGCATGGAGGAGGAGGTGTGATGGTGCTTTGCTAATGACATTGTCTGTGATTTATTTAGATTTCAAGTCACACTTAACCAGCATGGCTACCACAGCATTCTGCAGCGATACGCCATGCCATCTGGTTTGTGCTTAGTGGGACTATCATTTGTTTTTCAATGGGACAATGACCCAAACACCTCTAGGCTGTGTAAGGAGAGTGATGGAGTGCTGCATCAGATGATCTATCATCCACAATCACCCGACCTAAACCTAATTGAGAAATTTTGGGATGTGTTGGACCTCAAAGTGAAGGAAAAGCAGCCAACAAGTGCTCAGTATATGTGTGAACTTCTTTAAGGCTGGTGGAAAATAATTCCTCATGAAGCTGGTTGAGAGAATGCCAAGATTGTGCAAAGCTGTCATCAAGGCCAAGGATCTCAAATTTAAAATATATATGCACTTTTTTGGTTACTACATGATTCCATAGGTGTTATTTCATAGTTGTGATGTCTCCACTATTATTCTACATTGTAGAAAATAGTAAAAATAAAGAAAAACTCTTGGATGAGTAGATGTGTTCAAACTTTTGACTGATACTCTACATATATATTAGGCATTCTCTATATATTTGGCTATTGTTGGCCAATAATTTAAAAAGACTACACACAAACACACACACACACACACACACACACACACACACACACACACACACACACACAAAATGTCCCCACTTGTCAGAATTGTGTGTTCTTCTTTTACTATCCTTGTGAGGACTTCTGGTCCCCAAAATAGTAAAACCAAAAACACACACCATTTTACAAACGTACCCACAACCTTGGAATCCTCATGCATATTCATAGTTTAAAGTATCATCTTACATTATATATGAATATAAGAATGCATATCGGAAGTTGATACGTGGTTAAAATTAAGCAACCTCTTACTATACATGTCAAAAATAATAACAGATACCCCCATAAGTATTGGGTAAATATCACCACAGGTGCAAGAGAGTCAACATGAATTTAAAACTATAGTTTTTTTCTGGATGGGTGCACATTAAAACCCAAACGGCATACACATGCATGTGCACATCTCTTGACCAACCAGTCTCCCTCATTATCCCTCCTCTTAACTACTATTCTGTCTATGTGAAGTGTGTGAAGTAGCCTACAACCGTTGCAACCTCTTTGATCAAGTGAGATGTGACTGGAGCTTAATGGTAATCCTTGCCCTTGGTCAAAAAGGCACAGTGGGAGTCATTAACACTGCAACTAGGAGCTGTTCAACCTCTCGGTTGGCGCCCACTATCCCCCTCCCATCTCTTCCTTCTTCTCCTTTTTCCTGTCTCATCTCGTTCATGTGATTATGAGAATCATTCCTTCATATATCCAAGTTCACATGAATTCACAGTAGTTAAAAGAGGCTATATGGAACCTTTGCGTCTGAGGGGTCACCTAAATGAAGAGAAATATTGGATAGAAAAATTTACTAATGGGGCACACCTTCCCACACAGTTGAGTAAGCACATTAATTGTTTGGCTAAAAATGAGCATTTGTATGGTTTTGAGATAATAAATGGATTAATATTAAGTCATTAATATTATAGCACATATGTACATTCTTCATACAAATGGGAAACCGTTGAGTGTGAAAAACCCCAACAGCGTTGCAGTTCTTGACCTAAACCGCTGCGCCTGGCACCTACTACAGTAACATACCCTGTTCAAAGGCACTCAGATATGTTGTATTTACCAGTCACCCTCTGAATGACACATATAAACAATCCATGTCTCAATTGTCTCAAGGCTTAAAAATCCTTCTTTAACCTGTCCTCCTCCCCTATATCTAGAATGATTTAAGTGGATTTAACAAGTGACATCAATAATTCACCTGGATTCACCTGGCCAGTCTATGTCATGAACCACCACAAAGTAAACATGCATGCCAACATTTTGCAATTAACCAAACTTCCATAGTGTATGTAGCTGCATAAAACAATGGCTTATTGCTACAGTAAACACATGATTGCATCGTCCCATATTACATAATGTCTAGCCTAGTTGGCTTCAGAGAAAAAAACGGTCAGATTTTGTAGGCCACATTCTTATATCTTGAACAAACACAGGAATGCCCTTATGGTAATAGTGGGACTGGCTTACAACATGCCTCCTTGTGATGCACTGCTGATGGGATGACCACGCCTCATGATCGGAGCTCGTCGGTGCCTCCTGCAAATCACACCACATTGTATCAGAGCTCTGCACTCTTCAAAAAAGGGGATTCCCATAGGAGAACCCTTTCAGGTTCCAAGTAGAACCCTTTTTGGTTTCAGGTAGAACCCTTTCGGGTTCCATGTAGAACCCTCTATGGAAAGGATTCTACATGCAACCCAAAAGGGTTTTTTACCTTGTACCAAAAAGGGTTATTCAAAGGGTTCTCTTATTTGGACAGCTGATAGTTCTAGATAGCACAATTTTCTTCTAAGAGTGTACTGTGGTTCTGAAGGACTGCTCCTAGTCCTCTGTGTAGGCAGGTTTTCAAGAAATTCAAAGATACGGTTGTTGAAGTGAACTGATGTGGATACAACCTTATCAATATTTAGTGGTTGTGTTAATCATAAACATGTTCTCTGATCTATTATCCTATCACTATTATTCTACAATGTAAAAAATAGTAGAAATAAAGGAAACCCTTGAATGAGTAGGTGTGTCCAAACTTTTTTGACTGGTACTGTATATACAGTATATACAGTTGGGAGAACAAGTATTTGATACACTGACGATTTTGCAGGTTTGTAATTGTTATCATAGGTACACTTCAACTGTGAGAGACGGAATCTAAAACAAAAATCCAGAAAATCACATTGTATGATTTTTAAGTAATTAATTTGCATTTTATAAGTGTATGACATAAGTATTTGATCACCTACCAACCAGTAAGAATTCCG